>NC_073307.1:73845983-74186255 GCF_027595985.1 Sorex araneus
AGATGTACCAAAGTTTCCTCAACCAGTCATCCGTTCTGGGGCATTCGGGTTTTTTCCAGATTCTGGCTATTGTAAACAGTGCTGCGATGAACATACATGTGCAGATGTTGTTTCGATTGTACTTTTTTGCCTCTCTGGGATATATTCCCAGCAGTGGTATTGCTGGGTCAAATGGGAGCTCAACCTCTAGTTTTCTGAGAATCGTCCATACTGTTTTCCAAAAGGGCTGAACTGATAGCTTATATTCTTTATCTGATATACAGTATGAAAACATTCTCCCTATTCAGTAGTAGAGCTTATAATTTTGGTATACATTTTTTGTCGTAAAGAACCATTTAAATTTTATGTAATCCAACTTGTTTATTTTTGTTTCTGTTGTCAACATAAAAATAAACAAGTTGGATTACATTGAAAATATTATTGAGGTCAAAATGGAACAAAACACTTCTAAATAAAAGTTGGATCAAAAATTAAATTAAAAACTATATACTCCTCAAAAAGAATGAGAATTAAAAACAGCCAGAACCTACAATTATAGCAAAAGCAGTATGAAGGGGGAAATTCATAGCAATATAAACTTACATTAGTAAAGAAGAAAAATATCAGATCTACAGTTCAAACACTTCTTAAACATCATAAAAGGAACAACAAATGAATCCCAAAGTTAATAAAAGGAAGGAAATTTTTTTAAATTAGCTAAAATAAAAGTTAGAAAATCAAGAAAACAATACAAAGAATCAATCAAATCAGAAGCTGGTTCTTCAAAAGAATAAATAACACAAACCCTTAGTTAGACTCATGAGGGAAAAAATAGAAATTAAAAACAGATAAAATCAGAAATGAGAGGGGAGAAATTACAACAGAAACTTCAAAGAAAAAGAGAGATCATAAGAAGTTATTAATGAACAGCTCTATGACAGGCTGGAGAACCTAGAAGACATCATGAATATTGAGAATCATATTGCTTTCCAAATTGGAATGAGAATGATGTAGAAAACCTTATCAAACAAAAAATAATCAAGGGAATTTGAACTATAATTGAAAGTCTCCTCAAAAGAAAAAAAACAACCCTAGTCCAAATGAGTTCACAGTTGAGCTCTATCAAACCGTCAAAAAAATACTTAAAAACCTATGCTCTTCAAGTTATTCTATAACAGTGAAGTGGCAATTGTACAACATTACAGGGGTTAAGATGCTGGTAATACAAAAGGCTGACCCAAGTTATCCACAACACCATACGTGGTCCCCTGAGCACTGCTAGGAGTGATCTCTGAGCAAAGAAACAGGAGCACTACTGAATGTGGCTCCAAATAAACAAACTATTTAAGAAATAGGAAATTTCCAAACAGATTCTATGACGTCAATGTTACCCTAGGATGCAAAGATGATAGATATATTACTAAAGGGAGTATTTTCAGAACCTTTTGAATAAGCTGATGAAACTTGGCACTAATGAATGCAAAAAACCTCAGAAAAAATCTTACAAAAATGAACTCAAGGACATATGAAAATTGTCATAAACTCTCATCAATTGGGATTTACACTGGGGATGGTTCAACATGAACAAGTCAATCAAGTAGATCATGTCAACAAAAGGAAAGATAAAACCATATGATTATACCAGAGTAAACTTAGATAAAATACAACACATCCAAGCTAAAAATTCTCCACAAAATAGGAATAAAAAAAATTTCCACAAGCTAGAACCAGCATTCACTTGAACTCATAATCAGTATTATAGTCAATGGTGAAAATCTAAACGCTTTCCTTGTAAGATCAGGCAAAAGGCAAATATGTCTACTCTTTCCTCTATTATTCAACTATTAGAGTATTAATAGTCACAGCTGCAGCAGTAAGAAAATAAAAAGAAATTAAAGGGGTAAAATTTGGAAAAGAAGTCAAATTATTCTATTTAAAATTACATGATAATATATGTAGTGGACCTTAAAATTTCCATTAAAAGAACTTTTAGGCCCTGGGGAGATATTCCCATAAGTGGTATTGCTGGGTCATATGGAAACTCAACAGAAATGCCACCTGCACTTCTATGTTCATTGCAGCACTGTTCACAATAGCCAGAATCTGGAAACAACCTGAGGGCCTGAGAACTGACTATTGGTTAAAGAAACTATGGTACATTGACACAATGGAATATGCAGCTCTATACAGCTGTTAGAAAAAAAATGAAGTCATGAAATTTTCTTAAAAATGGATGGACATGGAGAGTGTCATGCTGAGTGAAATGAATCAGAAGGAAGGGAACAGATGTAAAATGACCGCACTCATTCCTGGAATATTTAAAAAATGTAGAATGAGACTAATACCCAAGGACAGTAGAAATAAGTGCCAGGAGAATTGGTTCATGGTTGGAAGCCTGCATCAAGTGCTGGGGGAGAGGGCAGTTGGGATAGAAAAGGGACCACTATGACAATGATGATTTGAATGGATGGTTCTGGATGAAAGATGTGTGATGAAAATGGGCAAAGGACCAAACATGATGGCCTCTCGATATCTGTATTGCAAGTCATAATGAGAGAGAGAGAGAGAGAGAGAGAGGAGGGGAGGGAGGGAGGGAGGGAGAGAAAGAGAGAGAGAGAGAGAGAGAGAGAAAGAGAGAGAGAGAGAAGAAAAGTTCCTGCCATAGTGACAGGCTGGGGTGGAGGTGTGTGGTGGCAGGAGGGATACAGAGAACATTAGTGATGGGAAATGTACACTAGTGGGGGATAGGTGTTGGAACATTGTAGGACTGAAACCGGATCATGAAAGCTTTGTAACTGTATCTCATGGTGGTTCATTATCTATTAAAATAAATATATTTGTAAATAAGTAAATAAATAGATAAAGATAGACTTATATAGCAAGGGGGAGCAGGGGACTTGTGTAAACAAAGAAAACATCAAAGTAGCAGGCTTCAAAATCAGTACACTAAAATCTGTTGCATTCTTATTTGAAAATTGTGAGTTACAGAAGAAAGAAATCACAAAGACTTCATTCAAAATTGTGTCCCAAAACATCAGATACCTAGGAATCAGGTTTACAAAAGAGGTGAAAGACCTGCTTCTTGAAAACTATGTCATTTATAAAAGACAAAGAAGAGGATCTCAGGAAATGGGGAAAAAATTACATATTCATGGATTGGAAGAATCAATATGCTCAAGTTATGCATCCTATCTAAAGTATTAAATAGATATGATGCAGTCTCCATCAAAATTTTGATATCTTATTTCAAAAGCTTAAAACATTCACCAGTAAAATTTTTACAGAATCATAAAATGCAAAAAAAACCAAAGCCATTCTGAGAAACAAGAAATTGGAAGGTATCAAAGTATCATCTTGAAACTATAATGTAAACCTATAGTAATCTCAACTTCCTTTAAACAATATTAAGTTCTTATTGGGAAGGACAAGTTAAAAGAGGCTTCTAAAATCTTAGGGCTTGGACGAATGGAGACAGTACTGAGACCGCTCGAGAAAATCGACTATCAACGGGATGATCATGATGATGATGACATGGTTTACTGTTTATGCTTGTGATGTACAAATTAATTCCCTATCCCCATGACCAAAGTGCCAGAATCTTCCTCCACAGTCCTCAAAGCACATCTAATCATCCTGATCCTACACCAAGTCCCTTCTCCCACAGCTGTCACTTGATAACCTTAGTGCTTTTTCATCAGACAACAATATTTTGATACCGTCCAGTTCATTGTTTTCTCTACATCTCATTTGAGTGACATAACCCAGCATTTCTCCTTTGCCCTGAGTTGTTTTGTTAAGCAATACTCTAGTTCTGGTCTCTCAAGATGTAACAAAAGGCAAGGTTTCATCTTTTTTATTCCAAAAGTGTATTTCACCGTATATGAATACACAATAATTTCTTTAACCATTCATCTGCCCTAGTCACTTCAGGATCTTACCTATGGTGTATTGCACTGCAATAAACATAAATATGTTTTAATTTATGTTTTTATATTCTTAAGATTGATACCAAGAAACATAATTTCTGGATCATATAGTTCTATCTTCAGTTTGAGATGTCTCCATACCAGTTTCCACAGAAGCTAAGCGGAATAGTGAAACAATAGGAAATGAGGGTTTCTTTTTCTCCATACCCCTGCCAGCACTGACTATTTCCTTCCACTTGATGTATGAGTTTGTATAATGTTCTCAATAGGATGGTCATGTTCTTTCTCCAAATTGTTCTCCCAATTGTTCTAGATGCTCGTGTTCTTTCTCCCAATTTATGTATTTCTAATTCTTATTGATGTGAGGTAGTACCTCACTATCATTTTAATCTGCATTTTTCTGATAACAATGATGATCAGTTCCTGACATAGGTTGTTTCCAGATTTGGGCTATTGTGAATAGTGCTGCAATAAACATGGGATTTCAGATGTCCTTTTTTTTGCATTTTTAGTTATTTGACCCTTGGGAGTTTACAACTGAATCTTTGGGAAACTAAATTCCTAGTTTTTTTAGGAATTACACTATTATTATTATTATTATTATTATTATTATTATTACTATTTAAAAGACTGGACCAGTAGATATTCCCAACAGAAGTGGGGGTTGGATGATCTCTTTTTCCTGCATTCACACCAACATTGGTGGTTGTTTTTTATTTAATGTGTGCCAATCTTACTGATGTAAGTTGCTTTGAGTTATATTTCCCTACAAAATATATACAACCTTTCCCTGAAAAAGATATACAACATTTTTATGGTATTTGCTCATTTGTATTTCTTCTTTGAGGAAGTTTCTATCATCTCTTCCTCCTCATCTTTGATGGGTTTGGAAGTACCACTATATTTTGATTTTTGTATCTTTATAGTAAAAAGTCATGAATGCAATGCCAAATTTCACCTTTTTACTCAGAATTACGTTAACTATTCCATGATTTTTATGATTATGTAAAGCTTTTAGTAGCATTTACTCTATATCCTTGAGGAATGACATTGGAATTTTGAAAGGGATTGAAGTGAGTTTCATCATCATCATCATCATCCCATTGATGGTCAAATTTCTCAAGCAGTCTCAGTAACGTCTCCATTCATGCTAACCCTGAGATTTTAGAAGCCTCTCTCTACTCATCTTTCCCAACGATGTCCCATTGGAAACTCTTTCAGGGTTGGGGAATGAGACCCAGCATTGTTACTGGTTCTGGCATATGAATACACCATGGGGAGTTTGGGAGGCTCTCCCATGTGGGCAGGAAACTCTTGGTAGCTACCCAGGTTATCCAATAGGGAGAATTAGGCTGTAAGTTTCTCAGCTGGGAGCTTGGTTTTAAGTCTATGGGTGTGGGCCACTGGTGGGATTACAAGGAACCGGGGGCAGTCCCTAGGTGTGACCACCTAGCTACTGGAAAATGGGAAATCTGGGCAGAAGAGGCTCAGTCCCGATCCGAGCAGGCTTGAAGGTCTCAGCCCCGAGTCCCACACACCTGGGTTCCTCTGCCAATTCCTTCATGCATGAGGCTCTTCCGAACATGTGGAGAGGGGCCTTGAGCATGTGGCTAGTGAGTTTATATAATGTTATTAATAGGGCATCATCTTAATGATATTCTTTCTTCCAATTCATATATTTTATGTATTTCCAATTTTAATGAATCTTTCCATTCCATGTACTTCTATTTGTTATGTTTGCACAGACATCGTGATTTACAATATTGAAAATGATACTGAAATCTTAAGAAATACAAATCCCAGACCATTCACCAGAGTGTCTGCTTCCCTCTATCCCTGTCTGTGTCCAAATGCCCCCACCACCCTCCCTCATCCCGTCCCTCCCTTCCTCCCGCCTGGGGAGCTCAGTTCTGGAGACCTTGTCCTGGCTTCTGTTGCCATTTACACCTTTACTATGTATCTTTATATCCCACCTGTAAGGGATATCATTCTGTACATGTCTCTCTCCTCTGACTACCTTCCTTGGCATTATATTCTCCAGATACAATCACGTAGCCGCAAATTGCATGACCTCATCTTTCCTTACAGTCAAATAGTATTCCGTTGTGTATATATACCATAGTTTCCATCATCTCTTCTTGGATTTTGGCTATTGTGAGTCGTGATGCTTGAAAGCAGGAATTGGCTTTCTTTTAAGTCTTTTTATAGTCACCCCTTGGCTCACAATATAATAACACAGTATTTGTAGAAGAAAGAGAAATGAGAGAGGGGTACTTTTTTTAATTTTAAATTTATTTATTTTTAATTAGAGAATCACCGTGAGGGTACAGTTACAGATTTATACACTTTTGTGCTTATACTTCCCTCATACAAAGTTCGGGAACCCATCCCTTCACCAGTGCCCATTCTCCACCACCCGTAAACCCAGCGTCCCTCCCACCCTCCCCAATCCCATCTCCCCCCCAACCCACCCTGCCACTGTGGCAGGGCATTCCCTTCTGTTCTCTCTCTCTAATTAGCTGTTGTGGTTTGCAATAAAGGTGTTGAGTGGCCGCTGTGCTCAGTCTCTAGCCCTCATTCAGCCCGCAATTCCCTTCCCTCACATGGCCTTCGACTACAATGTAGTTGGTGATCGCTTCTCTGAGTTGCCCTTTCCCCGGAACGTGAGGCCAGCCTCGAAGCCATGGGGTCAACCTCCTGGTACTTATTTCTACAGTTCTTGGGTGTTAGTCTCCCACTCTGTTATTCTATATACCATAGATGAGTGCAATCTTTCTATGTCTGTCTCTTTCTTTCTGACTCATTTCACTCAGCATGAAACTTTTCATGCCCATCCACTTAACTACAAAATTCTTGACCTCCTTTTTTCTAACAGCTGCATAGTATTCCATTGTATAGATGTACCAAAGTTTCCTCAACCAGTCATCCGTTCTGGGGCATTCGGGTTTTTTCCAGATTCTGGCTATTGTAAACAGTGCTGCGATGAACATACATGTGCAGATGTTGTTTCGATTGTACTTTTTTGCCTCTCTGGGATATATTCCCAGCAGTGGTATTGCTGGGTCAAATGGGAATTCAATATCTAATTTTTTGAAAATCGTCCAAATTGTTTTCCAGAAGGGCTGAACCAGTCGGCATTCCCACCAGCAGTGAAGAAGGGTCCCTTTCTCCCCACATCCTCTCCAACAGCGGTTGCTTTTGTTCTTTTGGATGTGTGCTAGTCTCTGTGGTGTGAGGTGGTATCTCATGGTTGTTTTGATCTGCATCTCTCTGACGATTAGTGATGTAGAGCACTTTTTCATGTGCCTTTTGGCCATTCGTATTTCTTCCTTGGTAAAGTTTCTGTTCATTTCTTTGCCCCTTTTTTTGATGGGGTTGGATGTTTTCTTCTTGTAGAGTTCAACCAGTGCTTTATATACCATTGATATTAACCCCTTATCTGATGGGTATTGTGTAAATATCCTTTCCCATTCTGTGGATAGTCTTTGTATTCTGGTCACTGTATCTTTTGCGGTGCAGAAGCTTTTTAGTTTAATGTAGTCCCATTTGTTGATCTCTGTTTTTACTAGATTGCTTAGTTCCGTGTCACCTTTGAAGATACCTTTATCTTCAATATCGTGGAGGGTTTAAAATCAGTTCTAGCTGCAAGAAGCTTCCCCTTTCCTATCCAGTGGTTCACTGTCGGGATGATATTAAAGTAGCTGGAGCTCTTAGACATAATAGGGAGGAATCCTGTTCTCTGAGTAAAGCTCAGTCTAAAGAGCACATCTGTAGAGGTTTACCCGATGGCTCATCTCCTGCCTTCCCTCAACTGATCACTCTACACAGTTCCCCCAAAAAGTCTTCTAAAACTCACCCCTTCTCAAATTCAGCATCATTCAAATTCAGAATCATCTGTGCGAGTTTCTGTCTTCTTGGGAGCAGAACCTGACTTTATAGAAGGAATGTAGCAATGCACTCAAGGTATGTGTGTGTGTTGGGGGGGCAGTGAATGGAAAACATAAGGGGAACAAAGGAGGAAAAGGAAGGATCCTGGGTAGTGGAGCCAGAAGTCCTAGATGGAGTTCTAACTTAACCACATGATGAAGTATATGGTCCTGTAGAAACTGGAATTGGTGTACCTCTCAAAGATAAATTTGTTTACAGAAGATTAACTTGAATTTTAATAAGATACTATATCTAAATTGCTGAGCATAAATCTTGGCATAATCATTCAATAAACATTTGCTATTTCAAATTCACCATAATTATCATTATTGAGATGAGAAGATATCCAAAGTGAAAGTTGCAGTCACACTACCCTGTTGTTATGAATAACAGGATGTGATATCCTGTGAGTGACCAGGGGTTTAATTGGCAACAATTGTGACTTTATCTCTTCCTATGGGTTGGCTTCCTACATGTGTATAATTAACATAAAATCAATTCAATCTTCTCTTCTGAAAGAATGCAAGTATGCAAACCATGGAGCGGGCAGTTCACAGGCCTAAAATGCTTCACATAGCAGAATTAAGGTAGATATTTCAGGACACTTAAAAAAGAGATGATGGATCATATGAAAACCCAATTCGTTTTTGAGAAATCACCATTCTGTTTCTCAGATACTAAACCAGGTGGAATTCCGATCCAGAGTTAATGAGTTTCCTTTGTACCACATCCACGCCAACTCTAGTTTCCACTCTTTTAAAAATTATTATTATTTTTTAATTTTAGTGTTGTTGACTCTCTGGTTTGAATATTGGACTCTATTATTCCTTAACATTACCTTTGTACCAGAATCTCTAAACCTGGTCCTCATCTTTCTCTTCTCCTCCTCCCCTCCACGCTATCTTTCCTTCTCTTCCATATAATCTGAGGCCAATGTGATCTAGTCCACCCACCACTTTTAAAACATTGGACTGGAGTGATAGCACAGAGGGTAGGGCGTTTGCCTTGTATGCGGCCGACCCAGGTTCGATCCCCAGCATCCCATATGGTCCCCTGACCACTGCCAGGAGTAATTCCTAACTGCAAAGCCAGGAGTAACCCCTGTGCATTGCCAGGTGTGACCCTCCAAAAAAGCCAAAAAATAAATAAAATGAAGCATTGCATTCCCTAATTCTGCTACAATACCACATATGAGCAATATCATCCTGTGTTTATTCATTTTCTTCTGACTTACTCCATTTAGCATGATGTCTTCTAGTTCCATCCATGTTGCTGTGAATTGCATGATTCCATTATTTCTTATAGCTGTTTAGTATTCCATTGTGTATATATACCACATTTTCATGGTCTACTGACCTGTCATTGGACAGCTAGGTTAACTTCAAATATTAGCTATTGTACTGAGTGCTGCAATAAATAATGGTGTACATATATCTTTTGAATGAATGTTTTATTGCCCTGGGGATAGATACCCAAAAGTAGAATTGCTGAGTCATGTGGGAGCTCAGCTTTTTGGTCATCCATTAGTCTTCCTTAGAGAAATCTCTGTTCATTACCTCTCTCAATTTATGATTTTTTTTAGATTTTTTTGTTGTTGTTGATCTTTGTAAATACTTATAGATCCTGGATATCAATCCTTTATCTGAGATGCAGTTATTTTCTCCCACTCAGCTGCCATTTATTTCAGCCTGTGTTTCTTTTGCCTTATAGAAACTTTTTAGTTTGATGTAGTCCCATAGTTTTAGTTTTGATTCTATGCCTTTGCCAATAGCACCATGTCACTGGATTGATTTTCCCTATATTTTCCTCAGTGTACTTTACAGGTGTAAGTCTGATCTCAAGTTATTTTATAAAATTTGAGTTGATTTTTGTGTAAGGTGTGAGACATGGATCCAGCTTTAATAATTTCTTTCATATGGGTACCCACTTATCCCAACACCATTTGAAAGGCTGACTTTATTCCATTTCATGGTCTCAGCTCATTTGTTAAAAATTTGCGGACTATATATATATATATGGGGTTTATCCTTGTATATTCTGTTCTGACCCATTGGCCAGAGAGTTTTTGTTCCAGAACTATGACTTTATAGTATAGCTTCAAGTTAGGCAGTGAGATGCCTCCAAGGGTCATCTTCTTCAGTATAGTTCTACCTATGCACAGTCTTTTATGATTCCACACAAACTTCAGAATTGCCTGTTCTAAAGAATGTTGTCTGAAATTGGAAACCACAGAACCAATAGCACTGAAATGAAACATTTGAAATTAACAACTGAACTTAGAAATGTGCCTTTCAAGAGGGCAGGCTCAAAGTGGGCAGGGCCTAGGAGTGGGGTTATGGGAGAGAGACTGGAAAGATAGGAAGGAATCTGACATTGGTGGTGGAATCAGGGCTGCAACATTGTATGTCCAGAACACAACTACTGTAAACTTGGAGAAAATATTTTAGGCACAGTGGTTTACAAAACCATTAACAGTCGACCCCAGCTCAGCCTCACTGCTCTCAGTCACCTCTTGGCGCCATCCTGACCCCACCTCTTCCCGAGGTTGTTGGCAGCATGTCTTCACTTTAGGGGGCATGGTCTCAAAAAGGGGGCCTGGCCTCTTTCTGGAGCAGCGGCCGCATATGCGGCCGCAGTTATTTTTAGCATTCCATACATTGCACTTTGATCACAATTGGTATAACCTATTCCTCTAAAGAATACCCTGGTCAACTTAGTCACTATAAGCTAATAGTCAACTAGCCTAGCTTAGCCTAATTTCACAAAAACTGTCAGTGAATAGGTCAAGCTGCGCAAAAAGTCCTTTGTAAAAAGACCATAGCCCCACGTCTTCAACTGAGGCTCCTCACAAGGTAAGGAAGTGCGCCTGACAGTAAAGCCCATAACAACATGAAGAAACAGGGAAAATCCCCACAGCCAGGAGAGATGGAAGAGAGGATCTCAGAAACCTCAACAGGGGATTCCCAGAAATCAAACCTCCTCTCAGATAAAGGATTTAGAGAAGAAATCGTAAAGATGGTTGATGAACTTAAAGCAACTATGGAACGAACATCCAATAAATTAAGGGAGGATATGGATGCAGCTTCAGAACAGTCCACCAAGATAATCCAGGAAGAAATGAGAACAGAAATTTCAAAGCTACAAACAGAAGTGACACTATTAAAAGAATTGGTAGATGAAATAAAAAACTCAGTAGGAGCCCTCAATAGTAGAATGGCTACAGCTGAAGAAAGAATCAGCGAGCTTGAAGATGAGCTGCAGAAAGCAAATAGGCAACAACAAATAATGGCAAAAGATCTCAAAATGGCTCTAGAACGAATTACAGTCTTAGGGGATGACCTCAAGAGAAACAACATAAGAACCACTGGAGTACCAGAAGCACAGGGAACCAATCCTAATGAAAAAAAGCACAGTCAAAGACATCATTGCTAAGAAATTCCCAGAGCTAGAGAATGCGGGCATCCAGATCCAAGGAGTCTGAAGGGTGCCAGCTAAAAGGGACCCAAATAAAAAATCCCCAAAGCATATCATAGTCAGAATGATGGATGCTGTGGATAGAGACACAATACTACAAGCAGCAAGATCAAAGAAGGAAACCACATACAAAGGAGCACCCCTTAGATTCACAGCAGACCTATCAGAGGAAACCTTCCAACCCCGAAGACAATGGTGGGATATAGTATAAAAACTTAATGAAATGAATGCGTCACCAAGACTACTTTACCCGGCTAAACTCTCAGTTAAACTTGAAGGAACCATACACTATTTCACGGAGAAGCAACAGCTCAGGAACTTCATAGATTCAAGACCAAACTTAAAAGAAGGACTAAAAGGGCTATTATAAGACAAGGAAAAACCCTAGAAGAACAACAAACCCTACAGAAAGATGGCACAAAATCCCATGACAATAATTTCTCTCAATGTTAATGGTTTAAATGCACCAATCAAGAGGCACAGAGTGGCAAAATGGATTCGGAAACTAAACCCAACTTTCTGCCGCCTATAAGAAACACATCTGAATAGCCAGAACAAATACAGACTCAAAGTGAAAGGATGGAAAACAATCCTGCAAGCAAACAACTCCCTCAAAAAAGCTGGGGTGGCCATACTCGTATCCAACAACATAGATTTCAGGCTAAAAAGATCGGAAGAGACAGCGAAGGCCATTTTCTATACATCAAGGGATATGTACAACAGAAAGAAATCATACTCTTAAACATATACGCACCTAATGAACGACCAGCAAAATACTTAAAAGAATGCCTAACAGAATTTAAGGGGGACATAACTAGCACCACGATAGTAGTTGGAGACTTCAACACTGCCTTATCACCTCTGGACAGGTCGACAAGAACAACACTCAGCAAGGAAACAATGGCTCTGAAGGAAGAAATGGAGGGGACAGGGGAAATAGACCTATACAGGGCTATACACCCTAAAAAGAAAGAATACACATTCTTTTCCAGCGCACATGGAACGTTTTCCAAAATAGACCACGTTCTGGGCCACAAATTATACCTTAATAGAATCGGGAAGATAGAAATTGTATCAACTATCTTTTCAGACCATGATGCACTGAAGATGGAAGTTAATTACACACAGACGTGGAGAGCCAAATCAAACACCTGGAAATTAAACAACTCACTGTTGAAAAATGAGTGAGTCACGAGGAAATCAAGGAAGAAATCAAAAAATACCTCAAAACAAATGAGAATGAAGACACAAGCTACCAGAACCTATGGGACACAGCTAAAGCTGTGTTAAGGAGAAAATTTATAGCTCTGCAAGCTTTCCTAAGGAAGGAAGAAAGGGCCTATATAGATAGCTTGAATTCACAGCTCAAGATCTTAAAAGAGGACCAGCAAAAGGAACCCAAACCAGATCGAAGGAAAGAAATAATAAAACTTAGAGTAGAAATTAACGATATGGAAACCCGAAAAACAATCCGAAAGATCAATGAAACAAAGAGCTGGTTCTTCGAGAAAATAAATAAGATTGATAAACCGCTAGCAAGACTCACAAAGAAAGAAAGAGAGAAAACCCTAATAAACCAAATCAGAAGTGAAAAGGGGGGCATCACAACAGAAACCGAGGAGATTCAAAAGACCATCAGAGAATACTTTGAAAGTCTGTATGCCACAAAACAAGAGAACCTAAAAGAAATGGACGAATTCCTACAATCTCCCAAGACTGAACCAAGAAGACTTGAAGTACCTGAATAGGCCCATAAACATCAAGGCTCATAAATATCAAGGAAATCGAAACTGTAATCAAAAGTCTCCCCAAAAACAAAAGCCCAGGTCCAGCCGGATTCACTGGCAAATTCTTCCAAACATTTAAAGAAGACTTTTTGCCAGTTCTCCTCAAGCTTTTCCAGGAAATTGAAAAGAGAGGAACCCTCTCAAACAGTTTCTATGAAGCACACATCTCCCTAATACCAAAAGCAAACAAAGACAACACTAACAAAGAAAATTATAGACTGATATAACTGATGAACACCGATGTGAAGATCCTCAACAAAATACTAGCAAATAGAATCCAACAACTCATCACAAAGATCATACACCATGATCAAGTGGGATTCATCCCAGGGATGCAAAGATGGTTTAACATTCGAAAATCAATCAACATAACCCATCATATCAACAAAAGTAAAGATAAAAACCATATGGTCATATCAATAGATGCAGAGAAAGCATTTGACAAGATCCAACATCCATTCATGATGAAAACTCTCACCAAAATGGGTTTTAGTGGAACCTTCCTCAAATCAAAGCCATCTACCACAAACCTATGGCAAGCATTATAATCAATGGGGAAAAACTAAGTGCCTTCCCCCTAAGATCGGGACAAGACAAGGATGCCCACTCTCACCACTTCTCTTCAATATAGTACTGGAAGTACGAGCAATAGCCATTAGGCAAGAAAAATATATTAAGGGCATTCAGAGAGAAAAGGAAGAAGTCAAACTCTCACATTGAAAACAAAGTCGGCAAAACCCTTCATTATATTGAAGCTAAAGGTATCTTCAAAGATGACACGGAACTAAGCAATCAAGTAGAAACAGAGATAAACAAATGGGACTATATTAAACTAAGAAGCTTCTGCTCCGCAAAAGACACATTGACCAAAATACAAAGGCAATTTACAGAATGGTAAAGGATATTCACCCAATACCCATCCGATAAAGGGTTGATATCAAGGGTATATAAAACACTGGTTAAACTCTACAAGAAGAAAACATCCAACCCCATCAGAAAATGGGCCAAAGAAATAAACAGAAACTTTCCCAAGGAAGAGATATGAATGGCTAAAAGGTACATAAAAAAATGCTCAGCATCACTAATCATCAGGGAGATGCAGATCAAAACAACCATGAGATACCACCTCACACCACAGAGAATGGCACACAACCAAAAGAACAAAAGCAACCGCTGTTGGAGAGGATGTGCAGAGAAAGGGACCCTCCTGCACTGCTGGTGGGAATGAGAACTGGTCCAGCCCCTTTGGAAAACAGTATGGACACTTCTCAAAAAATTAGAAGTTGAGGTTCCATTTGATCCAGCAATACCACTTCTTGGAATATACCCTGGAGAAACAAAAAGTATAGTTGAAATGGCATCTGCACTTATATGTTCATTGTGGCACTGTTTAAAATAGCCAGAACCTGGAAAAAAACAAGGGTGCCCTAGAACAGATGACTGGTTAAAGAAACTTTGGTACATCTATACAATGGAATACTATGCAGCTGTTAGAAAAGATGAAGTCATGAATTTTGCATATAAGTGGATCAACATGGAAAGTATCATGCTAAGTGAAATGAGTCTGAAAGAGAGGGACAGACATAGAAAAATTGCACTCATCTGTGGAATATAAAATAACAGGGTAGGAGACTAATACCCAAGAATAGTAGTATACAATACCAGGAGGTTGACTCCATAGCTTGGAACTTGGCCTCACACGCTGGGGGAAAGTCATACCAAATGGAGAAAGGAACACCAAGTAAATTGTGAGTGGAGATCCCACGTGGTAAGGGAAATGTGTGCTGAAAGTGGACTAGTGTCCGAACATTATGGCCACACAATACCCTGATTGCAGACTACAATACCCAAAAGGAGAGAGATAGAGAGAGAACAAATTGGAATGCCCTGCCACAGAGGTGAGGTGGGGTGGGGGAAATGGGATTGGTGGGTGGGAGGGATACTGGGTTCATTGGTGGTGGAGAATGTACACTGGTGGAGGGATGGGCTACCGAACACTGCATGAGGGAAAAACAAGCACAAAATGTTTAAATCTGTAACTGTACCCTCACTGTGACTCACTAATTAAAAAATAAAAAAAAAAATTAAAAACCATTAACAATCGGATTTCCTATATAAAACGTTCCAACACTGCACCCTCCACCATTGACTCAGTGTCCCTTTCCTATTTCCCCTTTTGTTAAGAGTCTTACTGAAGATAAGTCCTCAATTTCTGTTGTCTTTTGGGAGTATTTGTTATTACCTTGTGTTCACGTAAAGGAGATCATTCTGTATCTGTCCCTCTCAGCATGATGCCCTCTGCGTCCATTCATTAAGTAGTAAATTATATGATTTCATCTTTTCTTATAACTGAGTAGTATTTCATTGTGTGTATATATAATATATGTATATATCATATTTTTATCCAGTCATCTATTTTCTAACACTTTGTTGCTTCCCGATTTTGGCTATTGAAAATAGTGCTGCAATGAACATAGGAGTGAAAATGACTCTTCTGAATAAAGTTTTTGTGCCTTTGGGATAAATCCCAAGTGTAACTGCTGGGTCATTTGGAAGCTCAATTTCTAATATTTTGAGAAGAGACCATATTGTTTTCCTAAACAACTGGACCAGTTTCGTGGAGGAGGGTCATTTTCCCCACATCTACATCAACACTGTTTTTGCTCTTTGTGATGTATGCCAGTCTCACTGGGGTGAGATGATATCTCATTGATTTGATTGGCATTTCTCTGGTCAGTGATGCAGAACATGTTTATGTCATCTGTATGTCTT
The DNA here is from genome assembly GCF_027595985.1 of Sorex araneus. Classification (NCBI taxonomy): domain Eukaryota; kingdom Metazoa; phylum Chordata; class Mammalia; order Eulipotyphla; family Soricidae; genus Sorex; species Sorex araneus. The sequence continues at coordinate 73,861,849 of NC_073307.1, forward strand.
AAAGAAGTTTCTGTTTAGCTCTTCTCCCTAGTTTCTGAAGGCGTGGTTAGTTGAAAGTTTCTACCAGTGCTTTGTATATCTTAGATCACTGTATCACTGTCATCCCGTTGTTCATTGATTTGCTCAAGCGGGCACCAGTAACTTCTCCTTTCATCCCTGTCCCATGCTAGTGCAGACCTATGGCATATTAGGGGCTTTTTCAGGTGTAGGGGAATGAGGACCGTCATTGTTACTGTTTTTGGCATATCGAATACACCACCGTAGCCGTAGCTTGCCAGGCTCTGCCATGCAGGAGGGATACTCTTAGTAGTTTGCCGGGCTCTCGGAGAGGGATGGAGGCTTTTGGAGCGGCCTCTAATCGCCTTTACAGATGTTCCCAGTTTAGTGAATATCAACCCTTTATCAGATGTGTGGCAGAAAAATATTCTTTCTCGGTTTGTGGGCTCTCTTTTTATTCTGGTCATCATTTATGACACAGAAGATCCTTAGTTTGACGTAGATTCATTTCTTTAGTTTTACTGCCATTTGCTTGTTCAAAGACATGAAATCATTGAAGATACTTTTAAATTCAATGTTATGAAGTTTCTATCTATATTTTGCTGTTTTTGTATAAGCCAATGTCACTGCTGTAAGATGATATCCCATTATTGTTTTAATTTGCATTTCCCTGATGACCAATGATGAAGGGCATTTTTCAATTTCTGTATGTATCTTCTTTGAGGAAATAACTGTTCACCAGCTGTTGGCATCTTCCCCAAGTCCAAAATTGGTATTTTGAAAATATATATGCATGCCTATGTTTAATACTTATACATAATAACCAATATTTACTCACCATAACCAATATCTAAAACCAATCAGAGTTTAAGAACAGAGGAGTGAATAAACAAATGTATATATATATATACACATATATACATATATATAGTATGAATGTAACAAGAGAGGATGATGCAAGTAAAATTTGTCAGAAGGAGAGGGATAGAGAATAATTTCTCTCATATGTGGATATAAAGAAAAATTATTAAAGGAACATCAAATTTTCAATGACAGCATACCTTGAAAGTCACCTAAGATCTGAATTTTCCATGGGGTTTGGTATGAAGGTTGGTAGAAGGGCCTTGGTACATTGGTGAAGGGAAACTGGCAGCCTAGTGATGGGGTATAGTGCTGCCATATTTTATGCCAGAAACATAGTAAATCACAAGGCATACATTTAAAAAATATAGAGAAGGTGAATAGCACAAATAAAAAAAAAAGGTGTGTGTATGGGGAGAAACTATCTGTGTTGTTAGGTATGTGGTGAAAAAGATACTCTCATCCACTGCCTCTGGGAAGGTTGTCTTGTTCAAAACCTATGAAAAAGTAATACAGAGATTTATCATGAAAGTAAGAATAGAAACACCATACAGACCAGAATTTTCATTTCTTGTGGACATAAAAACATTCATTCTAAAGGACATATGAACAGCATTATTTAATGTTATTCATTGAAACATTTAGTATAATAGCTAGGGTATGGAATCAACCCAGGGGTCCCACAGCAGATGATTTAACAATGAAGCTGTGGTATATATACACAATGGGAAATCACATTGTTTCAAGGAATGATGAAATAGTGCAATTTGCTGCAACTTTCTTGGAAATGGAGGTATCATGTTAATTGAATTAAGAAGATAAATATAATAAAAAGATGAGGGGGATGCAAAGTATCAAAAGAGAGATACCCAGATTACTCTTGACCTAGATTTCAAAATAAATTAAAATGTAAAAAAGAAATTGAAGTATATTGGTATAACAGGGGCAGGGATCAGACACCTCAGGAATGTTGGTGGTGTGGAGATGTAGTAAGTAAATCTACATATCTAAACCACAGAACAATATGTAAAACCTCATGAAATCTCTCTCTTTTTTTTTTCTTTTTTGCTTTTTGGGTCACACCTATCTATGCACAGGGGATACTCCTGGCTCTGCACTCAGGAATTACTCCTGTCGGTACTCAGGGGACCATATGGGATGCTGGGGATCAAACTCCGGTAGGCCTGTGCAAGGCAAACGCTGTTCTATTGCTCCAGCCCCAAAATCCCATTGGTTTTTATGAAAGCATGAAACCCAACAACCAAATGATTTTGTGCCTGTCATGGAGATAGGGAGCAGAGTGGGAGGGAGCCTGGGAACACTGGTGGAGGAAAGTTCACACTGGGGGTAGGATTGGTTGTTGAAACAGTGTATACCTGAAACTAATATAAACAAATTTGAAAATTAGGGTATATTAATAAAAAGAACTTTGAAGAGAGAGAGATTGTGGAAGCAGCACCAGTCTTCAGCCATTCCCATCAGGGCTAGTTCTGGAAAGAAAGGGGCTTCCTAGGAAGCAAGCTTAGTAGGCACTGTCTCCTCTCCCAGGAATAGTTATCCCTCTAGGACTTATTAATGCATTCCCCTAGTCACCATAAGGATAAAGATCTGCTTTACTCGTCTACCACATCTTTCCTAATTCTACTTTATCTAAGCACGAACAGGCTCAAAATAAATCTCTTTAACAAACCAGTCTCATCTATTTAACTCTTTAGAGTGAGCTAAGTTATGTTGAGGTATTTCTAGTTACTTTAAACGTGCTCATTCATTGCTTAATAGGGAATAGTGGCTTGCAATAATCTCTAGTATCATTATCTATCTATTTATTTTGGTGGTTGCAACTAGCTGTCTCGGATATTACTCCTGACTCCTGACTCGATGCTCAGGGATGACTTCTGGCAGGGCTTGGTGAACAAAATTCAGTACTAGAGTTTAACACAGGTTAGCTGAATTGCAAGGCAAATGCGTCACCTGCTGTTTTCTATGTATCTGTCCCCGATGTTAGTCCTTATTAAATGGTATTTTCAGACAGCTGCACTATGCCTATGGAGCTGGAGGCCAAGGCAGATACAGAGGCAGGTTGGCCCCGACAATGCTGGCAGAGAAAATCTCTCCTGATACTATATGTGTGTTTTCTTCCTCTGCACTTCATCCTCATTTTCTTCACAAATTGCATTTTTAAGTAGTCTAAAAATATCTTCTCAATATCAAGAGGTATGAACAGAAGACATTTGAAATAATTAACCTTGTTAAATCCCAAAATATTTTTATGGAAGCAACTATAAGACTACACAACTACATGAGGCTACCCTTTACACTTTCAGTGGCATTGCATTGTGATTATATATATGTACATATACACTATACATATACATATATAACAACCTTTAATAATAGATGGGATCTGTAAATAATGGTCAACTCATTAATTTTTTTCATGATAGCACACGCACAGAGTTGAACTGATATGTCTAGATTCTATGCTAATGCCAAGTCAACCCCAAGCATAAGACAATTTTACACCAAATTTTTCTGGATTGTTGAAAAGGCATAATTTCCTCTGTGCATAGCAAAGACTCATTCAGAAAGCAAGAGGTCTGTATTGTTTAATATTAACACTAAGGACATGGGGCATTTAAACTCATATTAATTCGAATAATATCAAGTAAAAATTCATTCCCTGATTTGGACCAGTCATACTTAACTATTCAGTGTTAGGGCGCGGATTGAGATCTCCCTATAACGACAAAGAGACTCCAGAAACTGCAAACAGCAAGCAGGGTTTATTGTAAGACTGGCTAGCCAGTGTCCAGCCGCCTACACGGACACGCAGGTCCAGCAGGTTGGGCAAAAGACCCCGAGCTTCTCCAAAGGAGATCTTATATAGGCCTTCCCCGGCCGTTACAGCAGAGCCCGCGCATTTCATAGCCAATAGATTTGTAATATTGCAAACTTTCTTAACCAATCCATTTAAAAGGACATCACTCCTTAGCCTATGGCTTTAGAGATCAGTATTCGCGCCAATATTCAGGAATGTCCCGGTTCTGGGGGAAGTCCTGGGTCTTGTGATACGGGTCATGTGATATGGGTCTGATTATCTGGTCTGACCACCACCCTTCTTGCGAACCGGGGTGCCTGTATCTGAATTCCTTGCTCAGGGGCAGAAAATCAAGTTATTCTAGAATGCGGGCTCCAGTAAAAAGAGTCTTAAGAAAGCTAAATAGATTCTTGTGGTCTGTCCTGGGCCATATCCTCACATCCAGTAGTAAATATATTAGTGGTTAATTGTAATAAACTAAGGCTCACCGAGGGGCGAGTGCACTCACGGGCTCTCCGGGTGGCTCTGTCTCACCGCCCACGTTCGGTGCCCTGGAACCGCAGTGTGTGGACTGGATCGGGAAGGCCGGTGGTCAAGGACAGGCGAAGGAAGAACGAGGACCAAGCTAGTTGCTGATTAGTTACCGTTTATTCAATCTTCCATCTTTCTCATCTCCCGCACTCCCAGCTCCGCTCCGGCCTCTCTCTGGATCAACTGCTGCTTCTCTCTGGCTTCTCTCATCTCTCCTCCTACTTGTCTCTCCCACCTTGCCCTCTAGGCTACACCCAGCCAGGTAGCAAAATCAACATAAGAAAGCCCTTCCTGAGGACTGTCAGGTTTAAAGGGAACATAACCTAGGGGCGTTTTAAAGCCCTTCCTGACTGCCACTAGGCAAAATACCTCTTAAAGGTTTTTTCTTTTCCTTAGTCCAGGAACTTATTAACATCTTAATACTAGTCATTTTTGTATGGACATAGCAAGGGATACATTGAGGCTTGCAAGGCAGCTCTCCTGGCAACATCTTGCCACAGGCTCAGACCACAGCACTCAGGCCAGATTAATCATTCCTCACCCTAGCAGGGTCCGAATCTAGTTATCACTGATTGGATCATGACAGCATTTGTCCATGATCAAGCTCTTAACTTATAGTTAAGCATTACGCACTTTGGCCAGGCCCATCTCGATGCCAGGGTAGCACACAACTCACCGCTTGCCCTGGGTCCTTCTCGTCCCACGTAGGGACCCTGCTTTGGGGATGCTAGGAAGTAAGGGCAGCTGAGGCTTAGGTCAAGAGAACAGATGCCCTGGAGGAAAATATCATGTAGAGTCTAATGACTCCCAGGTTACAAAAGCATAACATTTGTTAAGTCTTCCTGTGTCCATACAAAAAGGACTTGCTATGAATAAACTATGCAAAGGACTCAAGGAGAAGAGAAAAACATTATTTACAAGTCAACAGAACACAAAGAAAGAAGCTACAAATAAAGAGGAATAGGAGCACTGTAACGGGAGTAACCCAATAAACCTAAACTACCTGAGGCTATGTTATCCTACAGTTAATGGCTTAAATGCTGATGTGATGATCCAGCTCTAAGTGATAAGACACAAACTGAAACAAGATTGACTGAGTTTTCAGGCCAAGTACTTAATTTCTAACCTCTACTACTTGTATCAGAGAGAAAAGGATGTAAATCAAAATGCTACCAAAAAATCAAGTAAATAGATGGCAAGGACAATTTAAATGTCTATAACAAATTATAAGGATGAATGAGGCTTGTTTGCTGCTAGAAGACCAGTCGGTGATTTATTCCTATCTGTCAGAAGGAGAAACTTCTAGAACCCATGACCCTCCATGGGTGCTAAAGGGAATGGAAGGGTAAATTAAAAGAACAAACAAAATCCAAGTGGTTATAAGGTGATGTTAAGGTGATGATAACTGGCACTTAAATATATACAGAGAAAAAAAGCCTCTGTTACACAGCCTTCACTGTCCCAATAGTATCCTGAGATGGGCCAAGCACAAAAGAAGTCTTGTTGTGGCTTCCTTGTTTTGAGAGGCAATGGACAATTTCTTGGTACCAAATAAATTTTTGATATCTTACTTCCACTTCAGTTTGTTTATTTGTTTGTTTTTTGAGACCCATATATTTGATCTGCAGAAGAAAGAAGAGAGGTCTATATGTTTAGAATTGCCCACTCTAGAAAGAAGAAAGAAGAGAGGTCTATATGTTTAAAATTCCATACTGTAGAAATTTAGATCAATACACTAACATAAAGTGACAAGAATATTAAGGCTAAAGTGTTTCCAAATTTCCAAGAACTAGGTTTGGGTGTTGAAGTTTACAAGGCAAATAAAGGTATCTCTGACTTCCAGGTGCACATCCTCAACTTAAAAAGTCATTCCTGTACTGGACTTTGTTGGGGTGGATTTGGTCACAGAACCAAGTCTCGGGGGTTTAACTTACTGGGCTCAGTGTCTTCGTGTCTCAGGGTCTCAAGGGAACTACAGGGTTCAGGGTATGGGTAGATGGGTGCTTGGAAAACTTGATTATGTCTTTGAACCATTACCTTTTTGCTTTATTTTTTCTTCAGAAAATGGTGCTATTAAAACTCCTCTGAATTCCCCTTTATTAAAGCTGGAAGGGGGTGTAGAGATCATCCATACAGATGAAGAAACTAAGACCCAGAGAGGTTAAGTGACATGTTTAAGATCACTCAGCTATTTGATTGCAGAGCAAGGGAAAGGCTGACAACATGGAGATGTTAATGACAAGTTCTCTCTATGCAGCGTCAAGCCCTTTTCCTAGCAGTTGGTGCTGGGAATTTAGTTACAAAATGTAACTTAAACAAAGCAGAAACAGACTCCTGTTTGATACTTTTCAATCCCTGCATTTTCCCAGCAGGGATGGTGAGTAGAGGTGAGTCTGAGGTCAAAGGTATGGATGAAGATGGATCTTTTATCTCTTGCAAAACGTGAACCCACTGTCTCACCAATCCCTCTCATCATTGTTCCTACTTCTTCAGCCTGACAGTTAGTTTACCTCCCCTTGTTATCTTTGTAGTAACCACCTGCATCTTTCCTGAAGACAGAACACAATCTTTAATACAATTTCAAAATCTCATTGAGAGTTGTATAACTTGTGCCATTGGACGTGTAATATGGCTTTGTGCATTTTTGCTGTTGTGAAATGTAACACAAATGACTGAATATTAACTTGTGATGCTTTATCAGCTGACATCTGTTCTTTGTATCCTATGCTTTATATGTAAGAATGTATGCCAGGTGTAGCCAGATTCCTATGGCTGTTTTCTGTATTCCCCCTATGAGTTTTTAGTGCTGTCAGTCTCTGCACTGCTTTCTTATGTATAACTATGTTAATGTATATGTTCTCTGTTGCCTAATGATGTCTGTCTTTGTGTATGTTTAACATTTTACAAATGTTCATAATGTAATAAAAACAGAACCAAAAGAACCTATCGCCTTCTGGCGATTCTTAAACCCAGGGAAATGTTCACTTATTTGGCATGAATGCATGAGTTAGTACTAAATATTAGGCTGTATAAAATGACTCCTCAATAACTTTTGAAACTATCTGTGAGTCCCTTGGCCATATAATAAAGGTAGATAAATAAGAAGGTACTCACATATGAATGCAAAGAGGTAAGACTGACCTTATACTTTGCGGATGAATTATCCAATTCTAAGTATTCTGTATGAAATCTCAAAATACAGAGCAAAAATGAAGCTGTAATTAGAAGCCCAAGTCTCCTGCTATCATGAAGGCCAATAAACCCTACTCTTTGGTTGAATTTTTATATCATTTATCAGAAGTTCACCTTAAAAAACTCTTTCATATGAGATTATCCATTGCTCCTACTATGGTTCTGGTAATAGAAAGTAGGATCCCAATCCACTTAGGACTGACTTAACTTAAAGTTTTGACTTGAACTTATTAAGGAGTGAAGAAAGCATCCTTGTATTTATAAGTTTTGATGTGAATAAAATGAAAAAGACATAAAGATACTAAATAACACAAGACAGTACATACAAGTATGTATGTTTGAATAACATTACAATTTAAGGGTAATGAAGTACCCAAAGGAGGATCAGTTTATGGTTCCTAGAACAAATTGGTTTGGAGATAAACTCAGGACAGTGGTGTTTTCAATGGCTTCATGACAGGACCAGTTATAAAAAAAAAAAAGGAAGCAAAGAAGATGATGCCATGAGAAGAGAAAGGCGGGGAGTTTTCACAAAGCTTGGGGATGTTTGGGATGATAAAACTAGAGCAAGATTGAATCTTAATCTGTAGTTATAGTATGACAATTTGTTATGCCTAAAACTGCTTCCACTGAAAAAGCGTATGTAGAACAAAGAATATTCAGGACTATGCTGTTGAATTAGATGCAAATAAAGTGGGTGAAAAACCTATCCTCTGAGATAATAAACAAGATAATAAAAGTCCATTCTCTGAGTAAATGAATAAGAGTATCCTGTTACTGTTGATTACTATTTCTATACCTTTTTACTTCCATTGTCTGGCCACCCTGTACCTCTTATTCTTTCTTTTGCTCTCTTTTTCTACATATTCCTTTAATCCTGCCTACTATCTTTCAAAAACTTGATATAGAATAGTAGAAAAAGTCTTTAAGTTAGGTATAGAGGCTTGAATAATTTATAATGAAAATAATTTAGCATTAGACAAATTAATTGGTCATGGTCTCTTTCCTCTGAAATAATATAAACATCTTATTTTATCCCTCATAATTTATCCCTAATCCTCTAATAATTGCATCACAATTTAGATAAGATTGATATTTGAAAAGTTAACCCTTGCATTGACCCATCCTACTATGATAAGGTTGATGTTTGCACTCACCAGTCCCATGGAAGCATAAATTAATACACAATTATTATATTTATATATCTTCTATTGAACCCATATAATTATATAGCATAGTATACTGGAGTGATAGCACAGTGGGTAATGCGTTTGCCTTGCATGCGGCCAACCCGGGTTCGATTCCTCCACTCCTCTGAGAGAGCCCGGCAAGCTACTGAGAGTATCCTGTCCGAAAGGCAGAGCCTGGCAAGCTCCCCGTGGCGTATTCGATATGCCAAAATCAGTAACAACAAAAGAAACTTTGGTACATCTACACAATGGAATACTATGCAGCTGTCAGAAAAGATGAACTCATGAACTTTGCATATAAGTGGATCAACATGGAAAGTATCATGATAAGTGAAATGAGTCAGAGAGAGAGAGATAGACACAGAAGAACTGCACTCATCTAAGGAATATGAAACAACAGGATGGGAAACTAACACCCAAGAATAGTAGAAATAAGTACCAGGTTTGCTCCATGGCTTGCAAGCCAGCCTCACATGCTGGGGGAAAAGGCAGCTCAGATAGAGAAGGGAACACCAACTAATGTGTGGTGGAAGGACCTGCTCAGGATGGGAGAGGCATGCTAAAAGCAAACTATAGATTGAACACAATGGCCACCCAATACCTCCATTGCAAACCACAAGATCCAAAAGGAGAGAGAGAGAACAAAAGGGAATGCCCTGCCACAGATGCTAGGTGGGGTGGGAGGATGGGATGGGGGGTGGGAGGGATGCTGGGATCACCAGTGGAGAATGGGCACTGGTGGAGGGATGGGTATTCAAGCAGTGCATGACTGAAACACAAACACGAAAATATGTAAATCTGTATCTGTACCCTCTCAGTGATTCATTAATAAAAAAGTTTTAAAAAATTAGTAACAAGTCTCACAATGGAGATGTTACTGGTGCCTGCTCAAGCAAATTGGTCAGCAACAGGATGGCAGTGATACAGTGATACAGTATCACAATGATTATTTCTATTATTAGTATTTAAAGAGAATGTAAAAGGCTTGAAAACAGAATGGCTGAAAAGCCAAGGGAGACTTGCACCAAGCAAGTCCAGGCCTTGCTGGCTTTGCTATGTTAGAGGAGTGACCCAGTGCTTAAGTTTTTTAAATTTTTGTTCTTCACTATTCAGCCTCCAGGTATTTATCTCCCACTTTGTTGCAGCTCTCTTTATATTTCAGGCTCTATGGTCTCTTACATTAGGAAATGTTTTGTGTTTCTCATCTGCTGAGAAAAACAATAAATTTGCTTTTTTTAATTTTATTTTCATAAGTGTGCTCCAGCACCCGTCCCTCCACCAGGGCACATTCCCACCACCAGTGTCGGTGTCCCCAGTTTCCCTCCCCACCCCCATCCCACCTCTATGACAGGCACCTCTCTCCCGCTCTCCCTCTCTCTCTCCCTCTCTTCTCCCCCCTCCATTCTCTCTCTCCCCCCTTTTGGTCATTATGGTTTGCAATAGAGATACTGAAAGGTTATGGGATATATCCCTTTACCTGATTTAAACATTCAATTCCTGTCAAAGGTTTTCATTTTCAAGTATTACCAATGTCATTTTTGACACAAAGGAAAATACTCCATTCTTATTGTAATTAATAAGCCTTAATCGTCAAATCCATTAAATTTTAGTCCCATCATTTACAGACCGCCGATCCCCAGCACTTTTCCTGGTGCAGCGAGGCTTCGTGCGGAAGACGAAGAGCTGGGTGTCATTGCTAGAGTGTGGGGTGGCTCAGGGGGCGAGCCCCCGGCCCGCGTGTGTGTTGGCGCACGCGCCCGCCCCTTGGCTGGTTTAGGACATGGCGCCCCTCCTCGTGTGAGCCCGACAAGGACCCAAGTCGTTCTCCATGTCTGGTGCCTCTCCTGGAGAGAGGGAAACTCCACACCTGGCATAACCGTTTCTCCAGGTTGTCTCAAACTCTGTAAGTTTTTGTTTCCTAAGAGATGTCTCCGACCTGGGCCGGTTCACCCTCCCTAGGCAACCTGCTGCTCCTCCGCTCCCAGAGGGGCACCTACTGATGCCCAGCTTAGTGCGGACACCCAGTCGGCATAGCGCACTACGGCCCAGAACTCCTGCACTCGAGCGACCTTCCAGCCGCAGCCTCCCGAGTAGCTGAGGCTGGAAGGTCGCTTCCAGGGCGCGCAGTGGAACCTATTCTGTCCTGTCATTTCTGAACAGAAGCAACGTCACATGATCCGAAACACAGCTGCTGGTATTCAGTCTGGCTATGCCATTTCATCTTGAAAGAGACTATGGTTCTATAGACTTGTAAAATTTATTGATAACTTAGTTCAGGTAAAGTTAGGAAGAAATGGTTCATGTGAGACCTTTTATTAGATAAATATTTTATTATTTTTATTTTTTTATTTCTTGTTTAGATAAATATTTTATAATATATATGAGTAACTGCTCAGATCAGGACTGGACCTCTTCCACCCAGATCCACCATTCTCTAGTAGCCAGGCGGTCACACCCAGAAACTGCCCCCACCATGTAATCCCATCAACAGCCAACATCTAGAGACTGTAAAACCAAGCTCCTGGAAGTGCAACATCTTATAGCCTAGTTCTCCCCTTTGGAGAACCTGGCAAGCTACTGAGAGTCTCCTACCCACCTGGGAGAGCCTGGCAAACTCCCCATGGTGAATTCATATGCCAATACCAGTAACAATGCTGGGTCTCATTCCCCTGACCCTGAAAGAGCCTCTAATATGGCACCATAGGGAAGGATGTGTAAAGAGAGGCTTCTGAAATCTCAGGGCTAGGACGAATGGAGACGTTACTGAGACCACTCAAGAAAATCGACTATCAACGGGATGATACTGCTGCTGCTGCTGATGTACTCACATTAAATTATTACATTCAACATTTTAATACCAATCCCACCATCATTACACCTTCCCATCACCATTATTTCTAATTTTCCCACCACCATTCAAGCCTGCCTGCCAGGGGCAGATGCTAGATAATTTCTTTACTATTGCTTATTATGAATATCATGAGAGGTCGTGTGGCCATAAAAGCAGTGGGGCGCTTCTGAATTCTAAAATTGTAAATGTTTGTGGTCCAGAGACATCTCTGTAGGGAGCTAATCCATGTTGAGATTCATTTGAGAGTCTCTGGATCAGGGCAGAGATAAAGCACTGAGATGGACCCCGGACGCAGACTGTAGGCATGACAACCAGGACCCCAAGCGGGCAGGGAGATCTGAAGGCCAGCCCGCCTCCACCGCCACCATGTGCCCTAGAGTCTTAGTCCTTGAATGCATGTACCTGGATTTTGTTTCTGGAAGCTCATGGCCATTGGGGTTTATCTGGAGTGGGAAGTGAGGGCACACCCGCTCCATCTGAGGTGCCCCGTGGAACTGACTTGCTACAGGGTCCGGAGAGATCTCCAGCGAGCTGCTGTCTTCCAGTATTCACTGCTGTGTCCCTCTGAATTTGCTTTTTGTTGTTGTTTTTTGTTTGTCCGTTTTTGGGTTTTGGACCATAATTGGCAATACATAGAGCTTACTCCTGGCTTTATGCTCAGGGGTCACTCCTAGAGTATTGGGGGACTGTATGCAGTGCCAGGGTATTGAACCCAGGTTGGCCACATGTAAGGCACATGCCCTACCCACTGTTCTACTGCTCTGGTCCCCGAATTTACTTTTAAACTTTATTTATTTATTTATTTATTTTGGTTTGGGGGCCACACCTGGTAGTGTTCAGCACTTATCTCTGGGGGTGTGCTCAGGGAATCACTCCTAGTGGGCTCAGCAGACCGAATAAGGTGCTAGGGATCAAACTTGGGTCAGCCATAGGTGAGTCAAGTGTCCTGCCCTCTGCACTATTGCTCCAGGCACCTAAATTTGCTTTTTAACTCATATCTAAAGAGTAACTTCTCACTCATTCTGTGGATTTCTGAAATACGACCTGTTACATGGCACAGAAATCTTCTTACCTCTTCAAATTCATCACTTGAAAAAGCATTTTGGAATAAACCCTCCTGCTGCATTCAGTAATCCTCAAGTTCAACATTATCATTTTACTGTGCCTCTTTTCATGCATTTTAAATATACAGCCTTCCTGAGGCTGGTAGGATAGTACAGTAAGCAGATGGCTTGGCTTGCATTCAGCCAGCCCAGGTTTGTTTCCCAGCACAATCAATGGTCCTCTGGCTACCACCAAGAGTGATCTCTGAGCACAGAGCCAGAACTAAGCCCTGAGCACTGACCAGTATGGCCCAAAACTCAAATAAAAAAAAAGGAAATAAACCCATATCCTCTTTTGGAACAATAAATTTCTTTCATTTTTTATCTTTAGACCATCCAGTGTCATAGTGGTTTCTTCACTTTTATATTTTCTCTAGAAACAGTTGCTTAGTTGTAACTTGAAAACAGTGATGTGATGTCACTTTCCTACAGATGACAGGCACGAGCCGCCTGAGGGTCCTAATGCTAAGCACAAACCAATAGCTCCACCATCCAGGCGACAACTCTTGATCATGCTGGGTACTTACTCCACTGTAGCCCCATTCTCTGTCACCAGTGCTCTGGCGGCCACGAAATGCAGTGACTGTACTAGGAAGAAGTCGAGTTCTGATTCTCGTTGTTCCTGTGAAGTACACTAGTTATGTGGCATTGGACATGGGTCTGAGGTTCATTTTTCACATGTTTGAAGAGAGTGAGACATATTTTACAGATCTCTAAGACCCAGAAACCTGTCGTCAAATATTCACTTCTATTTGTCAGGAACAAATAAGCTTCTCTGAATGATTCTATTTCTGTCCACTGCTCTCATGCCACTGCTCTGTGATCTTTTCTAAAAGATGTTGCATATACGAAGGGTCAAAACATAGCATCTGGAGGATCAGTTACTTCTCTGATTCCCTTCTTGGTTATACTCCTATTTTGTTTTTAAAGTAACATTGTATTATAAGACACCTAAGCTTTAAGTGTGGATCATTAAAAGGTTATGCACCATTGTGATTCCCTTTATATTTAACAAAGTAGATTTTATATCGGGTAGTAATTTAAATACCAGAAATATAAGCATTGACCAAGAAAACCTCTCCACTGGGGTCTATTCTCTAGTGGAAACAATGGCCAGTGAACAAAGCATAAAAGTAAAGCATATGACCATAAAGCAATACTATACAAAAGCAATACTATACAAGAGAGTGATATGGCACACATTTTATATTGGGATAAGAAAAACCTATTGAGGAAGAAATATGTGTGCTCAGATCTGAATGACAGGGAAGAATGAGCCTTGAAAATATGAAGTAGTGAAATACCATAAACAGATGTGTTGAGGTGGAAATAATCTTGTTCATGAAGAATGGAGTAGGATATTTTGTGTATGAGATATAAAAGAAAGAGGAGGAGTTCAGAGATATAGGTAGAGACCAAACAACATTGGATGTCACGGGGCATTGTTATAAAGAGGGGCTGCAGGAAGGGATGGGCATTTAAAAGGAGGGTATCATGGTGGCAGGTGTGATGTTGGAACTGTTTGCAGGAAGTCTTATCAACAACATTGTAAATCATGGTGCTTAAAATACTTTTAAAATAAAAATAACTTTCCAAACAGAAATAAAAAGAATATAAATATTAATAGATACTCGTCTACACAAAAAAAATTATCTGAGAAAGTGTAATTAAAGGGTCAACAGATCTATTTCCAATATGAGGAGTTAGAAAACAAACAATTATGGCTACCAAAATGGTATCTGAGAATTCAACTCAGTGCTGATACTGGCTGACTGGTGAGGGCATCAGGTCGCACAGATTAAGAATTCAATCTCCAGGGGCTGGATTGCTAGTGCAGTGGATAAGGAACTTGCCTTGCATGAGGTAAACCTGTGTCCTCTCCTCGAGGTCCTAATATGGTCCCCTGAACCTGAGAGCTGTGATCCCTGAGAATAGGGCCAAGTATCAGCCCTGAGCACTCTAGGGTATGCTGACCCCTGAAAAAACAAAGAGCTCAGTTTCCCAAAACAATGCAGCCCTGAGGACCACTGAGCGTGCCCCCCCACCAAAAGAGAAAGACTTAGTCTTCCCAAAATCAAGCCTGTCACCTGTGTTGTTAACCAACTTGCTATAGATTAAATGCTCCTATCGCTCCTCTTCAGACTTAGAGTGGCAAGTATATGTTGCCTTTATATGCTGCCTGTGCTTCTGACCAAATAGTTATAATTACCAGTTCCCATAAACCCCTGCTCAGGTTCAATTTACTCTCCAGAAGCACACACATCTGTAGATGATTGCTACTGGATTGTATTACTACAATTACTACTTGATGACTAATCCATACAAGTAATAGTGTTAAGTAACAATAGGGAACGGTACAGAGAGCAAAGTGGGGGGACGAGTGCGAGGCATTGCTGTTCTCTAGCATGCCACCTACCCCAAATATTCACACACTTACCAAACTTTAGTATTTATAGTCCTCCAGAGCTTCTCCTCTCACAAATAACTGAGGTAATAAAATTGTGCAGAAGGCCAAGATGGAGGTTGTTAGGGTTCTGGGCACGGGCAAGAGTTGCTCACTCTCCTGAGTGCCTCCTGCACAGACTTTACCCTCAAACTTAATAGAAATCTTGGAGTGGGGAAACCAGTTCAAGGAGATTCATTCAAAGCCAGACATTTTAGTTAACTACATCACGTATAGTCCTTCATACGTGTATATGACTTCACTATTTACTTCATGTTTATATCATTTCTAACTTCTATGATCTTACTGAAGACTTGCCACAGTTATGTGAGGCAGACCAAACACGAGGTTTCAAAAACTTGAGGAAATCCATAAGGTCACTATACTCTTGGAGACTATAGCCATAACAAGCACATTTCCGCCCACTGCGTGAGTGTTCGCTGGGTCACAAGGATATCTTCACTCTCACCTTGGCTACTACAACTTGCCTCAGAAATTCCATACCCATAGTTTATTCAAGTGCCTCTGGAAATATCAGAGTGAGTAAATTACTATCCCCATTTCAGAAAAAAAAAAATACGCTGTGCCCTCCTAGAAAGCTAAGTTCCATAAGCAAATAATGCCCTCCATTTTTTCCCAGGGCTAATAATGCCTCTTGAATTGCTTCAGTGGCCACAAACAGGGCATTGCCCACCTTGGGAAATAATAAGCAAGAGTATCCTGAGAAAAAAATAGGATTAGGATGAGATAGAAGAGCAAGAGTTAAGATGGCAGTGGCCAGGAGGCGTGATGAGGCAAGAAGACACATAGCTGCTTAATATTTTGGACCTGGAACTGTTTCGTGTTAACACTGCCCCAAGTAAAGGAACATGTGGAATCTGCTGAGTCTTTATGTCTTGGGGATGAGAAGTGTTGAAAGCAGGAGTCTGTGAAGGAAATTGTAGGCTGAAGGCAGGAGACTAGAAAGAAGGGAAGTGCATGGAACAAAAGGCACAAACTTGGAAACCTGTGGAGGAAGCCATATGCTTTCCAAATGCAATTTTGCTCAGAGCTGATCTCTCAAGTGACTGATTCTTCCCAGAGTGGGCATCTTGTCCCTTAACAACATCACTCATGTCCTCTTTCTCAAAGTTCATTCCTCTGATTTTTTTCTTCATATAATAAATTAGATATCACCTTCTCCAGAAAGCCTTATAAGACCCTAGATTATACCTATCTACCCAGTAACACAAATACATGAAAACCAATGAGTCTTGGGTGAGGGAGGGGAGAGCATTCACCTCTATTCTCACTTAAATTTGAAGGCTTTTGGGATTGGACAAAAGTTTTTTTTTCTCCAAGTATCAAAATGCAGAAACAGTCATCTGATTGATACTGACAAATAATTATCCAGTGAGTAAAACTACTCTTTACCATCTATCTAGGTAGTGCTTAACCACCAATTCTATGATATATTTGAGAGTTAGAGTAAAATCCTACATCTTTGCCTGGGTTCTATAATGACATTCAGAAAGTATCCTATTGTGTCGCTCTTTTGTCATGTATATGACATAATAAAATAATATAAACATTTAAGAGACTTGTTTTTTGCACTAATTACCCTCTGTAATGGATTGCATGCTACCTCATTACTGATCTCCCTTGCCTTAATCTGCTCCGAGCTCATTACTAATTAATGATAGAAACTTGAAGGAAAGAGCCTTGCGATGAGGCTACCCAGCTGACCATGAGAACTTCACTGAATTCACTGCGCTTTAGTGTGCAATGGTCATCCCTGATGTCCAGAAACTCCATTTCATTAGTTCCCAGAACTGACCTAGAGCAGACTAACTCTTCGTGTCTAAACCCACGGGAGACCACAGAGACAACTTTTTATCTCTGATGAAAAATAGAATTTTCAGTTTATATTTCAGAAAAATATAAACTTTCCTGGCAGGTTTTCAACCATTATCACACATTAATTATGTGGACATTGGCAGTTGCATAAATTTTGTTTTAATGCCTCAGCTTCTGATGAAAAATTGAACTCTTCAGAACAGTTTTCCCTCAGGAAGACTCCAGAAGCAGCTAGTCTTCTAGCAAAAACTTCTATCTCAGAAAGATTCTTCTTCAAAAAGAGAGTATGATGCAGAATTTGGAAGTTTTCTTCTATCTGCCTCTGATGAACCTCTCCCTTCCTTAAAGGAATACCCTTAGATGATTTTCCAAATAACCATTAAAACTTTATGTATTTCTTGGTGCTATAACAGAAGAATTGGCCATATTATATAAGTTGCTATTTAAACAATGAATGATTTATTTCTTTGATCAAGGTGTTTCTAAAACTATTTTCTCCTAACTTGTGATATATTCCCATATGTATGTATTTCAGTCAGTTTCCTCGTGACTTGTATTGTTAAAAAGTAGAGCTAGAGGTACAAATTTTAACATGCACATAGAGGAGGTGTCATGCCATTGTTAATATTCAGACTAGAATTTCTGGCCAGGTTTTCTACCATTATCACACATTAATTATGTGAACATTGGCAGTTGCATAAATTTTATTTTAATGCCTCAGCTTCTGCTTTATAAGAGAAGTAGTGATATTTATGAGGAATGAAGGAATTAATTAGCAGAGATGCTCAGAAAAAGGTTTAGCACATGTAAAAATTAATAGTGACATTATTGCTAGATATTAATGTTGAGTTAACTCTTCACTTGCCTACGAAGTGAGTTTTAAAAGAAAGATGCTGCTGACATATTTGACAGACTTCAGGAAATGTACAATCATACACATGGCTGCATGAATAAATACACATACACACATATCCAAACCTTGTTATCTGTACAGGCTTATTTTACTTGAAATTTATTATTTAAATCTCAAATGGGATTAAATTATTCCAATAAACCAGTAATCTTATGTTTTTTCTAATAAACTTGATTGTTCATTCTGAATGAATCATTTATAGCACCATTCCCATTAGAATAATCTCGGAAAATTTAACTCTAAGGTTATACTTTATCTATAAAGTTACACTAACTACACTATACTATACTATACTATACTATACTATACTATACTATACTATACTATACTATAAAGTTATACTAACTTAAAAGTAAGTTATAGTTACAACTGAACTATATATAAAACTACATAGTTTACTAAACTACAAATTTCCATGGCCCATTCTAGATCATCACAATCATAATGTTGGAAAAGAAAAGATATAAATATAGTTTTAAAGTGCAGAATCACCGCACACAAGCCATTCTAACGTGTAGCCAAGATGGAGGAGCATTTCTTTTTTAAAAAATTTATTTATTTTTAATTAGTGAATCACCGTGAGGGTACAGTTACAGATTTATACATTTTTGTGCTCATGTTTCCCCCATACACAGTTCGAGAACCCATCCCTTCACCAGTGCCCATTCTCCACCACCAGTAAACCCAGCAAGCCTCCCACCCTCCCCAATCCCATCTCCCCCCACCCCACACTGCCACTGTAGCAGGGTATTCCCTTTTGTTCTCTCTCTCTAATTAGGTGTTGTGGTTTGCAATAAAGGTGTTGGATGGCCATTGTGTTCAGTCTCTAGTCTACATTCCACACGCATCACCCTTCCCCCGCATGACCTCCGACCGACCACATTTTACCTGGTGTTCCCTTCTCTGAGTTTCCCAGAATGAGAGACCAGCCTCCAAGCCATGGGTACAACCTCCTGGTACTTATTTCTACTATTCTTTGGTGTTAGACTCCTAGTCTATTATTCTATATTCCACAGATGAGTGCAATCTTTGTATGTCTGTCTCTCTCTTTCTGACTCATTTCACTCTGCATGATACTTTCCATGCTGATCCACCTATATGCAAACTTCATGTCCTCATTTTTTCTAACAGCTGCATAGTATTCCATTGTATAGATGTACCAAAGTTTCTTCAACCAGTCATGTGTTCTAGGGCACTCGGGTTTTTTCCAGATTCTGGCTATTGTAAACAGTGCTGCGATGAACATATAAGTGCAGATGTCATTTCGACTATACTTTTTTGCTCCTCTAGGATATATTCCCAGCAGTGGTATTGCAGGGTCAAATGGGAGCTCAATTTCTAGTTTTTTGAGAATAGTCCATATTGTTTTCCAAAAGGGCTGAACCAGTCGGCATTCCCACCAGCAGTGTAGAAGGGTCCCTTTCTCCCCACATCCTCTCCAACAGCAGTTGCTTTTGTTCTTTTGGATGTGTGCCATTCTCTGCGGTGTGAGGTGGTATCTCATGGTTGTTTTGATCTGCATCTCTCTGATGATTAGTGATGTAGAGCACTTTTTCATGTGCCTTTGGCCATTCGTATCTCTTCCTTGGGAAAGTTTCTATTCATTTCTTCGCCCCATTTTCTGATGAGGTTGGATGTTTTCTTCTTGTAGAGTTCAACCAGTGCTTTATATACCATTGATATTAACCCCTTATCTGTTGGGTATTGTGCAAACATCCTTTCCCATTCTGTAGATAGTCTTTGTATTCTGGTCACTGTATCTTTTGCGGTGCAGAAGCTTTTTAGTTTCATGTAGTCCCATTTGTTGATCTCTGTTTCCACTTGGTTGGCCAGTGCATGTCATCTTTGAAGATACCTTTATCTTCAATATCGTGGAGGGTTTTGCCGACCTTGTCTTCAATGTACCCTATGGTTTGTGGTCTGATGTTGAGGTCTTTAATCCATTTTGATCTGACTTTTGTGCATGGTGTCAGGTCGAGGTCTAAGCCCATTCTTTTGCATGTGGTTGTCCAGTTGTGCCAGCACCATTTGTTAAAGAGGCTTTCCTTGCTCCACTTCACGTCTCTTGCTCCCTTATCAAAGATTAGATGGTCATACATTTGGGGTTATGTGTAGGGATATCCCACCCTGTTCCATTGGTCTGTGGCTCTGCCTTTGTTCCAGTACCATGCTGTTTCAATTGTTACCACTTTGTAGTAAAGTTTGAGGTTGGGGAGGGTGATGCCTCCCATCGTCTTTTTCCCAAGAATTGTTTTAGCTATCCGTGGGTGTTTGTTGTTCCATATGAATTTTAGGATTGTTTGATCCATTCCTTTGAAGAAAATCATGAGTATCCTTATAGGGATAGCGTTGAATCTGTATAATGCTTTGGGGAGTATTGCCATTTTGACAATATTGATTCTCCCTATCCACGAGCAGGGTATATGTTTCCATTTCCTCATGTCCTCTTTGATTTCATGGAGTAGCGTTTTATTGTTTTCTTTGTAGAGGTCTTTTATTTCCTTGGTTAAGCTGATTCCGAGGTACTTGATTTTCTGGGGCACGATTGTGAATGGGATTGCTTTTCATGTCCCTTTCCTCTGCCTCATTGTTTGTGTATAGGAAGGCCATGGATTTTTGGGTATTGATTTTGTAGCCTGCAACTTTACTGTATAAGTCTATTGTTCCTAAGAGTTTTAGGCTTCTCTAGATATAGTATCATATCGTCTGCAAATAGTGAGAGTTTGATTTCTTCCTTTCCTATCTGGATGCCCTTAATCTCTTTTTCTTGTCTAATAGCTATCACAAGTATTTCTAGTACTATATTGAAGAGAAGTGGTGAGAGTGGACATCCTTGTCTTGTGCCTGATCTTAGAGGAAAGGCCCTTAGTTTTTCCCCATTGAGGGTAATGCTTGCCGTAGGCTTGTGGTAGATGGCTTTGACTATCTTGAGGAAAGTTCCTCCAAACCCCATTTTGGTGAGGATTTTCATAATGAATGGATGTTGGATCTTGTTAAATGCTTTCTCTGCATCTATTGATATTATCATATGGTTTTTATCTTTACTTTTGTTGATATGATGGATTATTTTGATCGATTTTCGAATGTTAAACCATCCTTGCATCCCCGGGATGAATCCCACTTGGTCATGATATATGATCTTTTTGATGAGTTGTTGGAGGGATGGAGGAGCATTTCTCTAAGATAACCATTTCATATGTAGGTCTTTGTGACTGAAATGCTCAAGCTTTCTCAGGGCTCAGTGGGCTACCTATCCCCAGCACCCTGTTCTTCCAGAAGCACTGGCAGTCATGCCCATGAACTGCCTCTTGTGCTATGTAAGTACACTTGCCGGCCTTGCTCCAGAGACTCATAAATAAATCTTGAAAGAGATCAACTTGCAATGAAAAATTCCGATGACTGCATGAGACATCCTGGGCACTCCGTAGGGGAGTGTTCAGCCAAGTGCCCACTCCAACAGAGTCTCAGCAGCTGCTTATTTCCACACTGCAAAACTGCCACCATGCCTCTGGATGGACTCGGCTGTCTGAACTGAGCCTTACCTAGAAACTAACCTGCTGAAAATTCGGGTATGTGAGTCTTTGTGAATGAAATCTCCTGGCTTTCTTGGGTCAGGACAGGTTCCCTTCCCCCACCTTTCTGTACTTCTGAGAGCCCAGGCAGTCACATCCACACCTCAAAGCTGCCACCAGTTAAATATTTAACTCCAGCTGTATTACCCCATTAAAAATTCTGTACTTCCTGGACCACATGGCTGCCTTTGTGACAACATGATGCCCCCAAACTCTACAACAGGGAAAATCCATTAGTAGCACTCCAGATTGGATGGGATGTAACATAGAAGGCAACCAATCTCGACTGACCAAACAGTAACACAGAAAGCTTCCCCTGTAGCAACATCTTAGTAATCCCACATACAAGAACATAATATCTCCCTGGTGAGATACAACAAAAGTTATACTAAATTTCTTCTAAGGAAATAGTTTTTGATCATTCCATTAGCAATTTATTGGTAACAAGCAAAATAAAATAAATTATTGTTTTGCGCATGTTAAGGAGGCAGGCTTGAAGGGTGATGGAAAAATTAGAGACAGAGGTGGAGGGAAGGTAGAAATGGTGGTGGGGTTGGTATTGGGATATTGAATGATGATAAAAATCATGATGAACAAATTTGAAGACCAAATCGTTTGTATGAAATGGGGGGGATTTACATAAGTAGGCCTTACCAATTTTATGTAAACTCCAAAATATATTAGCAAAGATAACCATTTTATACCCCTGTGTCTTCTAAACTGCTTACCTTCCCTTATTTTCGTTATTATATGGTAAGCACTCATATTTGGTGGAAAAATTAAGGAAATGTTCTTATTCTTTCACCACAGTAGCTGCCTCTGAAACCAAATAGTCTCCTTTTTTTTTTAAAAAAAAAAAGAGGACATGAGTACCCCTGCTATTTCTCCATAGGTGTTATAGAAAGTCCCTCCAACTTCTCTTATTATTTCAGGTATTTATTCTTTTTGCTCAGTTTCTGTCTTTCCTGCACAAAATCACTGCCAATGTCATGTAATTATATTACAGTCTCTTTGATTTTTGAGAACATTGTAAAATAAAAAAAAAAACCCTTAACTCTCCCCTTCCAGTGTTCATCCCCCATTACAGCATTCAAAAGGTCTGTCTGTGCATAGCAGCGTTATTCACAGTAGCCAACGGGCGAAAACAACATGTATACACCTATGAAAAAATTGATAACGAAAATTTTGCGTGCATAAAATATATAGGAAAAAATTTGACACATGACAAAATGTGGATGAGTCTTTAGGGCATTACACTTAGTAAAACAGGGGGCTGTGCAGTACACCCCACATTGTCTGGGGCCGAGAGATAACACAGCAGAAAAGGTGCATTGTTGCAGGCCTCCAACCTAGATTTGGTACCTGACATCCCATATCGTCCCGCTGAACATCTCAAGGGTGATTCCTGAGTGTAAAGTGAGGAATAATCCCTGAGCATCACCATGAGTGACCCAAGAAGTACATATAAAAATAAACCAGATGCAAATACTGTAATTCATGGAGACAGAAAGAGGAAAGATGATTATTATTGGGGGAGGTGGAAGGGGAAGTAATCATTTAATAAGTATAAAGTTTCAGTTTGAGGAGATGAAGAGTCCTATAGATAGTAGTGATGGTTGCATATAGTGAATATACATAATTCCACTGAACTGTATACTCAAAATGGTTAAGGTAGTAGATTTTGAATCTTATATATTTCCCACAATTTAGAAATGGAACATTAATTATTCTTTCTAATACCTTTATATATCTCATGCTCCCAATTTTAGTCTCCCATTTGTTCCTTCACCCACAAGCATTCTGTTTCTGCTTCCCACAGCTAAGATCACCTTGACATGCATGTTTGTAATCCTTTTTCCTTAAATTCCTAAAATTCCTTTTTCTTCCTGTCTTCCTTCCTTCCTTCCTTCCTTCCCTCCTTCCTTCCTTCCTTCCTTCCCTTCCTTTCCCTTCCTTTCTTTTCTTCCTTTCTTTCTTTCTCTCTCTTTCTTTCTTTCTTTCTTTCTTTCTTTTTTTCCTTCTTTCCTTCCTTCCTTTCTTTCTTTTTTCCTTCCTTCCTCCCTTCCTTCCTTCCTTCCCTCCCTCCCTCCCTCCCTCCCTCCTTCCTTCCTTCCGTTATTTCTTTCTTTCTTCCTTCCTTCCTTTCTTTCTTTCTTTCTTTCTTTCTTTCTTTCTTTCTTTCTTTCTTTCTTTCTTTCTTTCTTTCTTTCTTTCTTTCTTTCTTTCTTTCTCTTTCTTCCTGTCTTCTTTCTTTCTTTTTCCCTCCTTCCTTCCTTCTCTTTCTTCCTTCTATTTCTTTCTTTCTTTCTTTCTTTTTCTTTCTTCCTGTCTTCTTCCTTCCTTCCTTCCTTCCTTTCTTTCTTTTTTCCTTCCTTCATTCCTTCTCTTTCTTCCTTTCTTTCTTTCTTTCTTTCTTTCTTTCTTTTTCTTTATTCCTGTCTTCTTTCTTCTTTTTCCCTCCTTCCTTCCTTCTCTTTCTTCCTTCTATTACTTTCTTTCTTTCTTTCTTTCTTTCTTTCTTTCTTTCTTTCTTTCTTTCTTTCTTTCTTTCCTTCTTTCCTTCTTTCTTCCTTTCTTTCTTTTCCTTTCTTGCTGTCTTCTTCTTTCCTTCCTTCCTTCCTTCCTTCCTTTCTTTCTTTCTTTCTTTCTTTCTTTCTTTCTTTCTTTCTTTCTTTCTTTCTTTCTTTCTTCCTTTCTTTTTTCCTTCTTTCCTTCCTTCCTTTCTTTCTTTTTTCCTTCCTTCCTTCCTTCCTTCCTTCCCTCCCTCCCTCCCTCCTTCCTTCCTTCCGTTCTTTCTTTCTTTCTTTCTTTCTTTCTTTCTTTCTTTCTTTCTTTCTTTCTTTCTTTCTTTTTTTCTTCCTCACTTTCTTCCTCCATTCTTTCCTCTCTCTCTGTCTCTCTGTCTGTCTGTCTGTCTGTCTCTCTCTCCCCCTCTTTCTTTCTTGTTTTGTTTTATTTTGTTTACTCCTTGGTCTGCTCTCAGGGATCACTCCAGGTAGTATTCACAAGACGATATGGGTGCTGAGTATAGATTTCGAATTGGCCACATGTAAGATAAGTGCCCTGTCCATTTTATTATCTGACCCCTTCAGAAGCTTTTCTATTCATCTAGAGTCCTCACTGATTCTTCTTCAGAGCTATCTGAAGTCTCTCTACTTCTTGATGCCCAGCTACAATGCTCTAGTCACACTATTTCAATGCCTGTGCTTGTGTCCCATTTAGCTTAACTCTATCCTAAGTCAGAGCTATTTTGCATGTATGTACACCTGTACACAATCACACACACACACACTGTTCTCTTACATCCTTATTCTGTTCCATTAGTATGATATGACTTATACAGCTTGACATCAGAGTATATAATGCCTAGAATTTAAAACTTTGCATCAGAAGGGCTGGAGCAATAGCACAGCGGGTAGGGCGTTTGCCTTGCACACGGCCAACCCGGGTTCGAATCCCAGCATCCCATATGGTCCCCCGAGCACCGCCAGGAGTAATTCCTAAGTGCATGAGCCAGGAGTGACCCCTGCGCATCGCCAGGTGTGACCCAAAAAAGAACAAAAAATAAAAAATAAAAAATAAATAAAACTTTGCATCAGATTGGTAGACAATATTTATTAAAAATGTAAATCTTAATTAATATAGATAACCTTAAACAAAAAAGTTTATTATTCTTCAGATAAAATACACGTAGGTAAATATTAAAATCATATTTTTTATCTAAAACAAGAATTTTTATTTTATTTCCGTATATATTTTTAAAAGATTTTTATTGTAGACACCATGATTTACAATACTTTTAGTGATAGGGTTTCACGTGTACAACATTCCAAACCCACACCCCCCATGCAAGTGTTCTCCACCTTGCTAAGCTAAGTTCTCTAGTACAGTTCTCAGGTTTTACTGCCTTTGGCCATTTATCTTATACATAAATATATGTACATACATATTCATAGTATGAGAGAGATCATTATGTTTATATCCCTCTCCTTTTAACTAACTTCACTTAGCACAATACTCTCCAGATACAACCATGTAGCATGCATACATATATAATATATGTGTGTACATATATACATATGTAATATTTTATATATACATATACATAATATTTTCTTTATCCTATCATCTGTTCTTGGATATGGATTGATCCCAGATTTTTTGCTATTATAAACAGTGTTATAATAAACATAGAAGTGCAGATACTTTTTTGGAATAGTTTTTGGACGTTTGGGTTAAATTAAAACAATATTTTTATTAAAATGAATATTTGGTATGTTTTACACAAATCCCTAATACCAACTTACCCTCATTCTTAGCTCAGACAAAGCCCTCCTGAGTCAACCTGACCAAAAAATAAAATTCAATTCTTTTGAGGATTGCTGGCTACAAATATCCAGAGATTTTCTTGTAATGAGTGCCTTTCAGAAGGTCATTATGAAGAAATTAAATCATCTATTTTATTATGTATTTTTCTTTTAAGAGACAGAAGAAAAATGTAAACTGACTACTTAGAGAAAATGATTTTAAAAGTCTTAACCAGAGCATGTCTCTATAGTAAAGAGAATTGTTCATATTATTGTGCTTTATTTCTGCCCCTATTTCAGTTAAAATGCTTTTCTACTTACACTCACTGAAGCCTACCAGAAACTTATTTGATAGTTCAGATTCTGGTACCAACACACAGCTTGCCTTGCAATTAATGTTTCCATAGTCATTTTCCAAAGCAACTTTGTAATATTTGCTTGACTATAATTATTAAAGGAATATTTTTGCCTGCATATAACACCATCTTTCAGCAAACTTTTACATTGGTTCCATCTCATATTCTGATGCAGAGCACTTTCTGAATTCCTGAAATATCTGATGGTAAATTTTCTAGGAGCCAAGAACTGATCCTATTAGCTAGTAATTGTGGACAATGCATACAGGCGTGTTATTGATTTTAAGAGAAGAAATGGGGGAAGAGGGAGAAGACAAAGGAGGAGATGATAAATAGAAGTGGCATTCTGTTTGCTGTAGCCAAATGTGTTGCCATTGCATAGGGGTTACAGCTTCACTGCTTTCCATTCTGGCAATTTATTCCTCCTGACATCTATGAAAGAAGTAGGATCTGAAAAGGAATTCGACAAAGCACCAAAAAGTACATATGAATAAAAATGTTAAAAGACTGTTGATAGCAGAAGATACTATTTTAGTGGGTTGGGGAGACAAATAAGCCCTTGGGGGATAAGCAAATTTAAGTCCCTAGAGCCTCATCCAAGGTTTAGCTTCTTTATCTAGTCCTCCATAATTATATTCCGCCAATATCTTCAAAGTTTTATGTGCCCTCTGCAATGCGTGTATTTATTATTTTATTTAATTTGTTTTTGATTGAGCATCTACTGCAAGTAAGATTGGGTCAGATTCATCTTCACATCTCCCCCACATGCCCAATATTAAGGACTACAGCCATTAATCCAATAGATGCTTAGTGAACAGTCACTATGTTGATCAAATTGGAAAATACAAAATTGTAACTCCATCATCAGAACAGTGTATTATATGAGAAAAGCCACAGGCATGCACATATGTATAATATCACAACAAAGAAAGTCTTAACTGCCCTAAGAAAAGTAAAGAACATGAAAGTTCACAAATTAGAGAGAAAACAACAGTTGACAGAACTGGAGAGAGCTGCAATAATAGTGGCAGCTTTAGTTATTTTTTAAGGGTTGATAACTCAGAAAGTTACCATGGGAAAAGATCTATTCAAAAATAAATGGCAGAAGAAAAATTATAACAATTTTAAGGTCAAGAGGGGCTGTGTACTGGAGATTATTCTAAGAAGGTCACAGGTAGGAAAGGCACAAGAGAATGGAGAGCCATATTGATATGTTTTCCATTATCCAAAGGCCGTGATTCATGAGTATCCTTAGGAAAGACCACTCACTGAACTCGTGACCTCCTAAGTTCTAGCAGTGCTGTTGACTCTACTAAGTTTCACATACTGAGTGGATAACAGGTTTTGGGTGAATAAATAGGAGGAAAAACCAATAGAGTACCTTCAATGAAGAAATGAAAGACAAAAAAAGCATTGCTTTGCTATGGACTGAGTCAAGTCAGTCTCCATAAAAAAATACAGGATGGATATAAAAATAGTTTCTACAGATTTGAAATTGTAAGCACATTTCTTCAAATATTAACCATCATTACCAATTTGTAAAGCAAGAGAACCTAGATTCCCTAGAAGCTCGGACTAGAGACTAGCTCTGAAATTCGTGCTGCAAATGAGTCTGTATTTGTACATCTAGAAAAATGGCAGTATAGGGTAGAGTTCAAGTGAACTATATTTGGAGCCATTAGATATAAATTTTAATCTGAGTTTAGTCACATATTTTCTGTCTGACCTCAAGGACAGTATAAATTTTAATGATATAGAATTGCTGTGAGTCTTCCATGATAACAGAGTTGTAAATGACTAGAAGTCATTTGAAACAGAAACAGGAAACGATAGCTGATAGAAGGGGAATGATGCTGCTTTTGCCTAAACATAGTGTAACTCCCTTTATGCTGGAATAGAAATGAGTATGGTTGTTTGGGCCAGGAATTACATTTAGAAATTACTCCAGTTGTATTGTATTGTATTGTAAAAAAAAAAAAGTATAAGCTTAAAAATAGAACCATATATACATAGAAATCATTTTAAATTTTATTTTATAAATTTGTTCAAAATAATTTATAGCGTTTATTACAACACCAAGCCCATCACCATTGCACCTTTCCACCACCATATTTCAAATGTTTCCACCCTAACCCCCAAAGCCTGCCCCAAAAGCAGAACCTAAACAATTGGTTTTATATTGTTTGTTATGAATAAACCACTAAAAATGATCCCAAAACGTTTCCTTAGAGGAAAGTGTGTGAAAATTGTTGTATTTCACCCTTGAGCCTTTAAGCCCTTGTCTTGGTACATTAGTGGTGTAGAATATGAGATGTGGCTCCAGGAATTCTAAAATTTTAAATATGGTGATATAGCAGAGGTCAGTTGCTTTTGTACTGCTCTCTTCCAAGAGAGTCTCTGGTTCATGGCCATTAATAAACTTATCTGGCACCAGAGGCAGTTTGTGGGTACAGCTGTCAGGCTACCGAAAGCACAGGGAGATGGGGGGGAGGTTGCCCATTCCCAACACTATGGGAACCTGGAGATTTCGGTCACAAGTTCCACATTCCTGAATTTTCAGCAGCTGTGGACTCATGGGTGAGGTTCATCCGAGCATGTGGAAGTCAGCCATGAGCAGGAAGCATGATAGCGATTGTGTTCTGGAAGTTTTCAACTGCAGCGCCACTGTTGGGGCATGTAAAGGACTCACTTTTCCCCTCTGGGTTGCCCTGGATGAGGCAGCCTGGCACAGGTTCCAGAGGCATCTCTGTGGTGTGTTACTACATAGAAATTTTCATTTGTTAAATAAAAACATAATACTTTGTCAGATACACTAGAATCTCATAGTAGTTGTGAGATAGATGTAGATCCTCTGGAAACCTACTTTTTATTTAGGATAGTTTTGGATTTTCCAAAACACTACGCACACCTCTGAATATTAATCATTGTTTTAGTCTAGTTATTTCAGCTTGACATCCATTGTCACTCAGCAGATTTGTTAGGTACCTAAATAAAACTGAGGAAATTTTTGAATGGGGCTCCTATTTGGGGGGAGAGGGGTGGGGAAGAAGAGTCTGAGATTTGCCATAGGTTATCACAGAATTCTTGCTTATGAGAAAAGAGTATAAATATCTTTAGGAAACTCACTGAGTTTCTGTGTTCAAGACTACATCACCCACTCACCAAACCAACTCATCACCCACCTGCAAATCACATTCTATCCCACTCTATCCCAGATAATTTCCAGGCATTTTGAGGTTGAATTTCCATAACTAGGATTCAAGTATCTTGCAGGAATATCTCCTAGTTCTTATTACCATAGGATATTAGACCCCTGAAAGTGAGGGGATGGTCAAGACTCCTTTTGTGTTGATTATAGTAATTGCTCGCAGAAAAACACAGTTCCCCTGCCTGTAGGCTCAAATGAGATAAAGTGGTCCTGAATGTTACAGGAAGTGGAAGGAAAGTTTCCCTAGGAAACCTGAAGTTTGTCTTTCTAAGTGAATCTGACAAATGACACGGAGTTTTCCTGTGTGGGTGTGACAACATATGTGGTGCTCTTTTCAGTTTTTGTTGTTGTTATTACACGAAAAATAGAAAACTGAAAACCCTTTCTAGAAATGTGGAAGTAAAGTAAGCATGCAAGGGACATGTTTACATAAAGCCAGTCTCCCAATGTGGCACTCAGGCATCCTGAGCCAAAGACTGAGGAAAAGGAACAGAGAGTGAAGTGGAGCGCAGGGATTGATGTCCTGTAATAATATGGCATCTAAACAGTAATCTTGGAAGGAATCCCACCTTCCTATATGACTTACAAACATGCCTCTCTATACTGTCTCTATTATTTTATCAGGATTAAAGAAATTATATTTGTATGCATTCTAGTGGCAACTAAATCTTAAGAAAAGTCTGTGGGTTGTAAATTGTGGTTTGGATTTGAGGTGGAAAAAGAGGGATTCCTTATCCCTTCATACTTGTTTACAATCAGACAGATATAAAATATAAAAACCCACAAACCTGGCTATAAAACCAGAAAATTTGTTCTTTTAAGAAGAGAGTAAATAAAAATAAAATAATAGATATTATTGTGAGGAGTCATCACAATAAACTCTTGTCAGTTTTCTATTGTTTTGAAAGTTGATTCAGGTACTCATTCATCATTCAAAATATTTCACAAGTGGGGTTGAAAGGATTGAGTAGTGGGTAGGGTATACATATATGTTCGTTCTGTTGAGGGCAAATGGAACATCAGGAAAATCAGGGTCTGAGCCATGGACAGATTTTTTTTTAAATCTGCAATTGCATTTGAAAATGCGTTTGGAATGGAAACATTGAAAATATGCAATTGTATTAGAAAATTTCAAATTGCATTTGAAAATGCAATTGCAATGGCAACACTTGAACTGAACTATTAGGAATCTCAACCAAAGAAAAGGGGACTTGTCTACATAACCTTTTCTGCCCTTGGTTATAGCACTCAGGTTCACTTTGGATAAAGCTTCCCACTCTTAGTAATCAAAGTTACTGCATTATCCCTTATGATGGGAAACATCTTGAAAACAGTGTTTTTAGTCTCTGCTCTGAGTACTACTTGAATCCTAAAATATTTTTTTAGGATTTTTAAGAAATCCTAAAATTTTCAAGGATGAAATAACTAACACAGTGAGTTATTAAAGGCTGATTTCTTATCTTTAACATGAATGTTTTCAATGAATCTAAAGCTTATTTGACTTAGTGTCTCCCTTTTCCCACCCCAACTCTTGAGCTAACAGTGTTTCAAAGAAGTTCAATATATATTAGTAGTCAAATACAGATAACAGAGATAGAACCAACAGAAACAAAGAGCTCCTGGAAACATGGGCTGGATAACACAAGATCTGAAAAAAGTTTTTGTAAAGCTCTCTCTCTCTCTCTCTCTCTCTCTCTCTCTCTCTCACACACACACACACACACACACACACCACACACACACACACACACACACCACATACACACACACACACACACACATGCGACCACCCTAAAAAATAATACCTAAGGCCTGTTCTGTTCTCATTTACTTTATGATCTTGGTTAGGTCATTTTATATCCCTGGACCTCCTTTCTTATAAGAAAAATTAAGTAGTTAGAATAGATCATACAGTTTTTTAAAAATTTGGATCACAATGACTTATACTTTTATAACTGTCATGATAAGGTTTCATGTATACATGCATATAATATTCCAGTACCACAACTCACAGCAGAGTTTCTATTTCCTCCCACCATTGTTTCAGAGTCTTCACCCCAATACCATAACCCTTACACCTTGCTATAGCAATAGACCAGTTATCATAATCTGTTGCTTTTGGCCATTCTTTTTCTCTTTCTATGATTTTTTATATTCCATTTATAAGAGTGATCATTCTATATCTGTCTCTATCCTTCTAGTTGACTTCCTTCACCATGATACTATCTAATTCCATCTAATTTTTGCTTTTTATTAATTTTATTTTGTTTTGGCTTTTGGGCCACTCTTGTCTCTGTACTCAGATATCACTACTGGCAGTGCTCAGAAGAATATATGTGGTGACAGTGATCAAACACCTTGTCAACTATATTCAAGGGATGTGCCCTACCTTCTGTACTTTTTCTTTTTCAAATGAACATTTTTGATACAGTAGTCAAGAAGGGACTTGAACCAGATTGAGAATTGGCATGATGGCATAAAGATATCAAAGTCACAATATTTGCCATATTTTAACCTTATTTTAATCTTAGCACACAAATGTTGCAGATTTATGTAAAATTTTCTCTTGCATAAAAAGTGGAGGTGTGACCACTATGTGTTTTTTAATGCATTTATTAAAATACTAAATTGCCTTTGTGATTTAACCCAAGAATAGGATGCTTGGAATACTTGTGAATATATGTAAAAATAAAACAGTTTAAATCAATGCACTTCATTTCTTCCTGACAGTTTAGAGAAGATTTTCATGCTCTTGAAAGCAGTATAATGATCAAAATTATACTGTGTGACAATTTCACAATGAAAGCTAATAAAATCAATTTTTGTACCAAACAAAATGGTGCAAAGATTGTGAGGTGACAATTATGTGGTAAAATATGGCTTTTCAATCCCCCAATGCTTCAATGTAATTCAAACATACCCTAAATGTCTCAAGCGCCTCTTTCCCAGCTTCTCTCGCAGTGGGGCTCTGCATGGCCCAGAACAATGCTTACAGTGTGTGGACCCTTAAAAATACTAAGTGCAAAATCCAAATCCCACTGCTTCAGGGAAATATTATGAGAAGTTATCCTGGATGGAAACATGCATAAGGCCCGAACTATTCAAACAAAAGCTCAAAAATTAGATTAAAGTCTCTCTGGTGGCAGGAGGATGTGGGAAGGGGAAGACAGTGCTAAAACACCAACCACTAGACTCTGCTTTAACAGTGGAATCTTTTTGATTCCTTGAAGCTAGTTTGAAACTTCCCTTAAATACCTACTTCATTATGTTATGTGTACAAAGTAGCATCCACATGAAATCACTAGGATTCCCCTAGCCCTCAAAAGAGGCAGGCAGAAGAGGATGCTGGCCTGCACCTGTGGGAAAGCTGACATAGTACAACATAAACTCTTTCTCTTTATTTCTGAAAATGTGTCGACATTTCATAAACATGTGTGAATGAGTCTGAAATTTGGACACATCTTATTTTCCCCATGAACAAACTATTTGACTTAAAAATTATTTGGGATTTTAATGTTACCAAAACATTTGAAAACACCATCATTAGCCTATTCAGAGCCCTCTGCCTCCAGCTTCCTCCAGCATCTCCACGACCAGGAACTGAGCTCTGTAGGTTAGCAGGAATATGTCAATAATCTGATGAAAAAAAGAGGGAGCTGGAGTGATAAAAAGAGTATTGTTTGATCCTAGAAAATCTGGTCATCGCCCAGTAAAAACTAAACTGGCCTCACATGCTAGGGGAAAAGGCAGCTGAGACAGAGAAGGGAACACCAAGCAGAGGATCTCAGGAGGACCCATTAGGGTTGAAAGATGTGTGCCAAAAGTAGACTACAGACTGAGCATGGTGGCCACTCAATACCTCTATTGCAAACTACAACACCCAAAAGGAGAGAGAACAGGGGGAATGCCCTGCCGCAGAGACAGGGTGGGGTTGTGGGGGATGGGGTGGGGGTGGTGGAAGGGATACTGGGGACACTGATGGAGGAGAATGGACACTGGTGGAGGGATGGGTAAACGATCACTGTATGACTGAAATGCAAACACAAACGTTTATAAGCTTGTAACTATACCTCACGGTGATTCATTAATAAAATCTTTTTAAATAAAAAAATAAAAATGAAAATGCAGAAAAGGAGACAAAGAGATAGCACAGCAGGTAGAGTGTTTGTTTCACATGCAGCAACATGGTTCAGTCCTCAGCACCCCATATGGTCCCCAAAATAACAATTTTTTTAAGTTTGTTAAAAAATGCAGGAACACATCTGGACAAAACTGATTTATGTAAAAAAGAAAAAAAGAGAAAAAGAAAGCAGTTATGCTCTGAAAATTACCCTACCACATACAGCAATCTATTTAAGTTAGAAAAATTTACTATTCAACTAAGAACATTCCTGTGAGAATAGTTCCAGCTCATCTCTACTTTTCTCCAGGAACAATCAGAATGAAGCAGGGCATGAATTGTGCCATGGTTGTGTCAAAAGGTATTCACTGAATTTAGAGTGTTATGTGATAGCCTTGTTCTCTCACACATGTAAAGGCATACCAGTAAACTAATGTGTTACATCTTACTTTAAAGCAATGGAGTCTAGGAGAAGTTGGGAAACCGCTCTTATACCATATGTCCAGCATTTTCCAAAATCTTTGTGTGTTTTGGGTTTTTTTTAACCATACCTGGTGGTGTTCAGGCCTTACTCCTGGGTCTGCACTTAAGAATCACTCCTGGAGTGCTTGAGGGATGAGATGCTGGGTTGGAAACCCAAGTTGGCTGAATGCCAAGCAAGCACCCTGCCCACTCTACTATCTCCCTAACCCCCATTTTCCTAATGTTTTGATAGAGTTATTGGTTTTGAGCTTTATTATGTATGTTTACAGTTGTTGAGCTTTATTATATATTTTAATACCCTTTACCTGATTATTATGTATACATATGTTATATGTAATATATATTGCACATGTTATATATAACTTAAATTATATTAAATTTACATATTATGGTGTGCAATCCTTTTAATATGTTGTTTTATTTTATTCACTTCAGATTTTGTTGCATTTTTTGTATTAATTTTTATCAGATATATCATTTTTAAGAATATCCATGACTGCTTTGAGTATTTGTGTAATGTTGGCTTAATAGAAGTTGTTAGGAAGGGCTCCTGCTTTCTTCAATATTCTGGAAGAGCTTAAGGACTATACTTAATAACTCTTTGAAGTTTTGGTAGAATTCATTAATGAACCCATCATCATCATCATCATCATCATCATCATCATCATCATCATCATCATCATCATCATCTCGTTGATTGTCAAATTTCTCGAGCAGTCTCAGTAACGTCTCCATTCATCCTAGCCCTGAGATTTTAGAAGCCTCTTTTTACATGTCCTTCCCAATGGTGTCACATTGGAGGCTCTTTCAGCGTCAAGAAAATGGGATCCATCATTGTTACTTATGAATATGCCATGGGGGGGGGGGGTTGCGAGGCTCTCCCATGTGGTCAGGAAACTCTCAGTAGCTTGCCAGGTTCTCCAGAGGGAGAACTAGGCTAAAAGATCTGGATGTTGGCCATTGGTGGGATTACACGGCACCTGGGGCAGTCCCTGGGTGTGACTGCCTAGCTACTTGAATATGGGGGATCTGAGCATAAGAGGCCCAGTCCCTATTCGAGCAGGCTTGGAGGTCTCAGCCCCGAGTCCCACACACCTGGGTTCCTCTGCCAGTTCCTTCATGCATGAGGCTCGTCCAAACATGTGGAGAGGGGCCTTGAGCATGGCTGTGGCTAAGCTCTAGAAGTCTTTGGCCTCCGGAGCTCTGCTCGGGGTCGGAAGGGAAGTTTAGGCCCACTCCTTCCAAGGGGCCCCGGGAAAAACAGCCAGGTGTGGGGACAAGAGACTCTGCACCCATAAGGACCTGGATTTCTGTTCTTTGTATGATTTCTATTTCCTTGTCAGTTCATGTTTTCTGGTTCCTCCTCACCCAGTCTTGGGTGATAATATGATTCTAGGGATGCATCCATATGTTCTAGATTCTCAGTCTAATGACTTAAGGATGTTTATAGTAAACTCTTACAATCCCTTCTATTTCTTATGTATTTGCTGTAATTTCTCACTTTTGTCTCAGATCTGATACATATGGGCTTTGTCTCTTTTTTCCCTTATGAGTCTAGCTAAATCTTGCTTATTCCTCAGGGGGAAAATAAAATAATACTGGTTTCATTGACCTTTTGTATTTTTTTAATTTCTGTATCATTAATTTTTGCTCAAATTTTATTATTTTCTTCCTTCCACTTACTTTAGAATACTTTTTTTTTTTGGTTCTTTCTCTGGTTTACCAAACTACAAGGTCATGTCATTGACTTGAGCTTACTCCTGTTTCCTGAAGTAAGTTTGTATTGCTAGGAAGCTCCCCCTTAGTAGCATTGCTTTTGCCGTGTTGGTTTTGATAATATTCCAATTTATTTGATGAATCTTATTCTTAGATACAATAGTTATTTAACTGCATGTTGTTCAGTTTCCAAATGCTGGAATTTTTCCAATTTTTGTTCATGGTTTATTCATGGTTTGTTTGCAACTTCATGTCACTGTGGTTTGAGAAGATACTTGATATAATTTTGTTTTTGAAACTTTGCAGATACTTGATTACATCCCCAAATGAGGTCTACCCTTAAGAATGTGTGTATGTATGTAGATAATATATTATAGTACATAGGCTACACATAATATACATAATAATTAGTAATATATATCATATACATGTATGTAATAACTTACAGTTCTTCACTGAGGCCTCTTTTTTCTTACTAGTGTTTTTTCTGACAAGCTACAGAAGTGAATTGGTCCAGTCTTCCACTACCATAACCATTGATGTACCTCTTCTGGTCTGTTAGGAGTTCCTTTATAAATGTTATTACCACTTTATTTGATGCCTATATGTTGAAATTAGTTAAGTTCTCTTTATCTATTGGCCCTTGCCAGTGTGTAATGATGGTCCTTATATCTTATTAGTTTCCTTACACTGAACACTATATGGTCCCCAGAGCCCTACCAAAAGGGATCCCTGAATGCAGAGCACCATCATGTGTGACTCAATAAATAAATAAAGCTGGAGATGTCAGTCTAGCCAATTTTAAGAACTACCCTAAAATTTATTGATGTAGATGGAGAAGTGGACATATGGAACAATTGAATAGAATAGAAATCCAGAAATAGACCCTCATAAATGAATCCAACTGAGTTTTTGACAGAGATGCAAAAGCAATTTAGTGGTGAAAAGGAAAATTTTAAATATGGTTCTAGAGAAGCCACTGAAACAAACAAGAAAAAGAGCTTCAATCTCAATATTTTGTTATATGAAAGTTAAACTCTAGGTATATCATTATTTTGAATGGTTAAGACCATAAAAATATAGGAAATAACTTTTTTAAAAATTGAGACCAGTGTTTGGATTTGATTTGATATAGAAACATAACATATAAAATAAATGTGTTAAATTAAAGCATTAATTCTCTAGTGGCTTTAAAAAACGGATGACAAAATGAGCTATAAACTGTGAGAAAATACAGGAATCGTGCCTAGTCTAGCTCTGGAAGTTTAATAAGAAAATTAAACAATATGATTAGGAAAATCAACAGTAATCATAAAACTTTGCAAAACTAATCATAAAAGATCTTATCAAATAATACATACTAAGAAAAATAAGCACAAGGGAAGATATTCATTTGTGTTAACCTTTAGGAAGTGCCAAAGAAAGCCACAATTAGACATAAATACTGAGCTATTGTTACTAAAATGGGTAAAATTAAAAGCAAATATAAGATTAAATTCTGTCAAAGATGCAAAAACACTGGTTCACTGATGGGAATGTAAAATACGATCTGAAAATGATTTTGGCAATTTCTTTTAAAATTACACATGCAACTACATACAACCTAACAATTTTGTTTCTAGTTATTTATTCCATATTGTCATATGATGACACAAAAACTGTACATGAATGTTTATATCAACTCTGTTCATAATATGACAAAATTTAAAACAATTTAGATGCCCTTCAAAACAAATAATTAACAAACTTTTTGCATCTATATCATAGAACCTTTGATACTCAGTAACAAAAATGAATAGACTATTGAAATGTATAAGCTGAATGTCTAGGAAACTATATAGATAAAAAAATCTGTTCCCAGGGCTGGAGAGACAGTGTAGTGGG
The DNA here is from genome assembly GCF_027595985.1 of Sorex araneus. Lineage (NCBI taxonomy): Eukaryota > Metazoa > Chordata > Mammalia > Eulipotyphla > Soricidae > Sorex > Sorex araneus. Next base: position 73,899,230 of record NC_073307.1, read on the forward strand.
TAGGGTGCTTGCCTTGCATGTGGCTGACTCAGTTTAATCCCAGCACCCCGTGTTGTCCTTCGAAGCCCTCCAGGATCCTTGAGTAGAAAGCCAGGAGTAAGTCCTAAGCATCACCAGGCAAAACAAAAAATATCAATAGAAAAAGATCTATTCCCTATCGTTTATTTTTAATGAGGGATTGTAAAATTTTTTACAAATGGCCATAACCAGTAGTGCTCAGAAGTGTCTCCCGACTCTGTATTCAAGAGACCATATGGTGCCAAGGAGGGATCCAAGACCGGCCCCATGCAAACAAGTGCATTTAACACCTATACTATCTCTCTATCCCAAATATGTTTTTTTTTTGTTTCAGGACCAAACCTAATGGTGCTAACCTAGATCTCCTCCCATATCCAAAGCGTGTTTTCCATGTGCTCAGTTCATTGAGCTATTTCTCCAATCCTGCAACACTCTAAAAATAACAAAATTATAGTGATAATATACATTTTGACAGGAGTTTAATACAGTGATAGGTATATTATGGGGAGTTGTGGTATAAAATGGTAATACAAGGAATTATCCTGATAGAAATTTTCTGTACTTAAACTCAATATCAATATCCTAGTTTTTATATAGGAGTATAATTTTTGCAAAATGTTGCTATTAGCAAAACTGGCTAACAGGTACAAAGGATCTCTGTATTATTCTTATAGATGTATGGAAATCTGTAATTATCTTAACATAGAAATTTTAATTTTAGAAAGTAATGCAATATAATCAATATTCAATTTTCTTATAAATGTGTAATTTGTCAGTGAAGATAGTTCATCTCTACTCCACTTGGATTGCTAGAGGTCTAGCATCCCCAAGTTTATTTATTTATTGAGTCACACCTGATGGTGCTCAAGGCTCATTCCCAGCTCTGCGGTCAGGGGTGACTTTGGTAGGACTCTGGGGACCGTATAAGTTGCTGGGGATCAGACCAGGGCTGATCGCATAAAAAGCAGCATCTTACCCACTGCTCTCACAATTTTTATTTTTTCAATCTAGCCAGTATAAAATTGTCACCATCTTTGTAAAATATAGAGTACCATACTCTCTAAAAGCTGACCTATCTTGAAAGTCTTCAAGATTCTCATAACTATGTCATAACTGTCATGTGTCATAAATGTCTTATTATTCTATACTTATGTCTTCATGACCATAAAATATTCGATGTTGCAGCTATGCAGCCATGCAAATCTTTTGCTCTTTTAGAATAATTTCTAATTTCAGGTGAGGGAATTATAAAAAAAACCTATTCAAATCAACCACAATAAAGAGTTTGGAGTGTGTAGAAGAGAACAGGGTTATATAACAATAGCAGGGAGGATAGAAGAAAGAACACCAACAAAAAAAGGGAAGAAAAGTTTTCTGAGCAGGAGGATGAGCTTTTAGCTACTGAGAAAAAACAAATACGCAGATATTTTTAAATTATACTCTTGTCAAGAGACAACAAAATAATATGAAACAAAATGTCTAAATATAAAAGGATAGACAGTCTATTAGGGAAAAGAGAACGTTGCATACAGTATGTCACTGTCATACAGTATACAGCATACAGTATAAATATTTAATTTTAGAGAATAATACAATAAAATCTATATTTATATTTCTTATGAATAAATAAGATTAAGAGAATGAGGCCCCAACCTCTGCCCCTAAAAATATAAAAACTTGTCTGAAAAATAATACAGGGAAGTAAGGCTTTTGCCCTCTACGCAGCCAACCCCCATTTCAATCCCGGGAATTCCATGTGGTCAACCATGGACCACTGGGAGTGACTTTAGCAAGCAGCAGGAGTAAGCCCTGAGCACTGTCTGATCTGATAATTATGTTGTAGGTTATTTTCTCTGTGATCCCCAACAACCCCTCTCTCCCTCAAGGAAAGAGGACAAGAGGACTTAAAGTCAATAAAGCACAGAAAGGATTATTCAGTACTGGTAAAAAGTATGATCACAAAAGTGACATAAGTTTATTGGCCTTTGAGTGATGAAAAATAAATCTAGGAAATGCATAAAGTCAATTTTGAAACAAAAAAATAAAGAAAATGACAGAAATTCAAGTAGGAGACCTTTGTATTTCTACCATAAGCAGGCAAGGAATTAATTAGAAAAGAATGAAAAGTATATTATATGAGTCTTATTCGAGAGATTTATGTCAATTTTCCACAATGAAAAAAATATCTTTTCCTTAAGTACTGAGGAAATATTTACAAAAGCATCATGTATTATTACACAGAAGAAATCTTTATAGGTCAGAGTGAGTGAGAGAGAGAGAGAGAGAGAGAGAGAGAGAGAGAGAGAGAGAGTCCAGTGAGTAAGGAGCTTGCCTTGTACATGGAAAAGTCAGGTTCAGTTTATATAGCACCACAAATGGTCCCATGAGCAGTACCAGAAGTGATGATTCCTGAGCACAGAACCAAGGTAAGCCCCGAGAGGTATGGCTTAAAAAAACTTGGTAAGTTTTCTAAAACAAGAATTATTCCCTAACTCCATTCTCTAACCACAGTAAAACAAAAAATTAACATCAAAAGTTCAAAACAAGAAGCCCAGACACTGAAATTTAATAATCTACAAAATAATTCTTGGGTCAACAATAAAATAAAGTCTTCAATTACAGATCATTTATGACACTAACAACAATAAAAGTACTGCAACTAGTAAAAAGACTCCTGGCTTAGGTGTCAGAAAGAAATACAGAGTTTAAACACCCTATGTTATCAGCAGAGAAGGGCAAAAATAATGGAATAAGAATTTATTCCCAGAAATTAGAAACTAATAAACACCAAACAAAATAAAACAAGAATTTATAAATTAACAAATCACAAAGCATAAAATAATGACTTGAAGACAAAATGGAAATTATAGATATAAGAAGCACTTCTTTGAAAAAGAATATTTAAAAGTTACTAATACAGAAAATATCAGCACAGTATAATGGCACTGCACTATAGCACTGTTGTTCATTGAATATATAATGATAAAATTTGATTGAATAAATATATATATATACATATGGATTCTAGTAGCATCCTCTCTTTGCATCCTAAATTCATTTGTAGGGCAAATTATTCTACCTCTCAAACTTCAGTTTCCTTAACTCCACATCATTGACGATAACATGTCACTTCCAAAGTCAATGAAATAAACTGCTAACCCCCACACAGTGGTAATTGAAGAACTCTGCAAATGAGACTAGGTGTTTTGTTGTTGTTACTTTCCTTTAAACTTCCAGAGAAGGGATGGAACCCTTAGTACTATGGGCAAGACATTTATTTACCTTGCACACAGCCAGCCCGAGTTCAAGTCCCAGCATCCCATATGGTCCCCAGAGCACCTTCTGGAGTAATACCTGAATGCAGAGTCAGGGATAATCCGTGAGCATTGCTGGGTATGACCCAAAAAAGCCAAAATAATTAAATAAAAAATAAATAAAATAATTAACTTCCAAAGAAAAATTATCCATATATTATTTTCAATACTTTAGAGGCTGGAGCAATAGCACATCAGGTGGGCATTTGTCTTGCATGTGGCCGACCCAGGTTCAAGTCCTCCATTCCTCTCGGAGAGCCTGGCAAGCTACCAAGAGTATCTTGCCCTCACAGCAGAGCCTGGCAAGCTACCCGTGGCATATCCGATATGCCAAAAACAGTAACAACAAGTCTCACAATGGAGACGTTACTGGTGACCGCTCGAGCAAATCGATGAACAATGGGATGACAGTGCTACAGTGCAATGCCACTTTAGAGGCATATGACTATATATAACTATTCACTACAGTTTGAAAAATTGTTATTTTGTTGTACATATCAGGAAGCAAATATTTTCCTTATGAATATATATATATATATATATTTGTATATCAGGTATTTTTGTTACTGTCCTGAAAACTTCCAGAGAACAGATATTCATTTATTATAACAACAGTTTAAGTTTAGGATACATAAAAAGATTATTATTCACTGTGCTTTAAAAAATCATTATCTTGAAATAAATATTAGACAGCACAAAAAAGTCACATATTTTCCTTATGTGTGTATATATCCATATGTACATATGTGTACATATATATAAATCAATAGATTATTGTGCTATAGTGAAAGAACAAAACTCCAACATCAAGCAGGGTAATTCTCAGAAATCTGTGAATACTTTGATGTGAGAAAATCCATCAATTCCCTGCATCACATCACCAGTGGGGTAAATGTTGACTTAAAATGCCTCTTTTAGCTACATAATGGAAAATAATTAGATATTTATATTTAAGTTTGTTTTAATATCGTTGAACTTTTAAACAATCTCAAAATATAAGGCAACTCTTTAGTATACATGTTAAATGCATTTTATATAGAAATATGCAGCAGACACTTTATTAGAAATAGCTGTTGTAAAATGACAAACAATATTTTCTAAAAAGGGTCAAAATGGAAACATATTCAAGATATTCTCTAATTAGCATAAAAGAAGCAATGTGGGCCCTTGCTGGAAGATTCTTGGCAAGGGCCAGGGATTTAATAACGTGGGGGGCGTGAGTATGCGCTTGTATCCACACTACAGAAAAGACTGTTACTCCCAGCAAGAAAGGTCAAACCCTACCATGATGGGCACTATAGCAGGGTTTGACCTTGTAAGAGAGATATTACAGGGTTCAAGGCACCAGCCTTGCATGCAGCTGACACTGGTTTCTTCCTATATACCGCATATGTTTCCCCAAGCACTACCAGGAGTAATTACTGAGCAGAGTCAGGAATAGGTCCTGAGCACAGGCGAGTGCAGACCTAAAAATCAAATTAAAAATAATAATGTATTAAAGAAACACTAGAAGTTGAAAAAATAGGAGCTGGAGAGATGGTATATCTGATAGGGCATTTGCCTTGCATGCGCCTAACTCAGGATCGATCCTTGGCATTCCACATTTCTTCTGTGCACTGCCAGGAATAATTCCTGAGTGCAGAGCCAGAGGTAATCCCCGAGCACTACCAGGTATGTCTGAAAAACCGAAATGAATAAATAAATAGAATAAGAAGACATAGCACACTTACTCTAATTGCCAATTTCCCCCATTTTTTGTTTTTTAAGAATTTACATAGGTACACTTTTTCAACAATGTGCTCAGTCTTGTGGGCTGTAGTATATTCTGTGGGACAATTTAATATCCCAGTGAGTATGAGTTTTTAACTCCATAGGTTATCCCCATTCAGCAAATGCTGATAGACAAAGTGCTATAATAGCTGCTGTGTTTATGTCACAATGTGCTGTAGCACGGATAATTTAAAATAGGTATCTATAGGTACATGAGCATACTGACATGGGTATAACTCTACATGGGGAATGATGTCCATTTGGCGCCAGACCTCTTAGGCTTGTGATGCAGGAGTAGTGACAGTGAGTGTCTCTGCTCATCTAGGATCCCAGGTTCTTCAATGTTTTCAAGAATTAAAATATTGCATAATAAAGATGATCATAGTTAGAACATAGAAAGTTATTTGGAAGGTAGAGGAGAAATAAACTCTCTAGCAGGAGAGAAATTAGTACAGGTCTAAGTTAAGTATGGCTTCGTGTGTGTGTGTGTGTGTGTGTGTGTGTGTGTTTAAACAGGAAAACTGGGTCTTTGTGTTACTTACAAAACAAAATAATCATAGAATAAATATTTGTTTCCTAGAGATGTCTTATTAATTAAGGGCCCATTTGTGTTGCTTAGGCAATCATCTTTCATCAATCTTTCATTTCCGTATAGACTGGTGAGAGCTGTCTGCTTATTTAAGACATTTTAGGTCCTATATTTCATCATTGCCCAGGTATTGCTCCTACTATCTGTAAGTCTCTTGTAAGCCCGAGCTCTGGGGCAAAATTCATGGTCTTGGGAAATTGTAAACTTCCCCAGTCTCTGAAAGAGCCTAGGAATCTGTAAGACTGTCAAATGCAGGATGAGGACAACTAAAATAAAGCTGCTTCCAGCAGCTGGCAAGAAAGAACTCAGGCTTTCTCTTTCATCAGTTCTCTGATTGTAGAAATAGGGTAATTGATTTGGCAATATGGACAAGCCTGCATAATTTCTTTAGTGTATGACTGGGTAATACTAAATGATTTAGATAGAGCTCTTCCAATTTTGATTCCTCAGGTTCTTGAGGTTGAAAAATGGAGGGGGCAGGATTGGGAGGGTCTAGGGGGGCAAGGGTAGATCATGGGTTTGAATTGCTTTGACAGTGCCTCAGCTAGTTCTCTGGGCAATAAATATGGAATGTGACCTCTTAGGAATGATAAAAGTAGGCTGCTTATAAACTTACAAGGTATGCTGAAAGAAGTTAGCACAATAACAAAACTAAATTTGTATTTGGGATATTCCATACTTTTATGGGAACAAATTAGAAATAATGTTTAAAGTTTCATCTGGAAAGGTTCATAAGGTTAAGAAAGTTGCAATGACTTCTATGAAGTGGAGAGAAAATAGAGACAGTTGGCAGCCTCTGGAAGTGGGCCACTCCCTCTCCATCCACTTCTGTCACCTAGGATGTGCTTGGGAAATCTAGGGCTGATGACAACCTTCAATGAACTTCCTGCATGGTAGCAACCTCAGAGGCTGCAGTCCCATAGGCTGCACCTGAAGTCCACTTGGGCTGCATGGCGTGAGGAAGGATTCCGCCGCTCACCTCTCAGGGGGCCGCGGACTCTGGCTAGAGGGACGACTCACTCTTCGTGGGAAAGGAAAGTCAGTTCCAAATTCTACCCAGGCTCCCTGGTCTGTCACATTTCCCTCACAGAAAAGAATTTCAAAAAAAAAAAAATGAATAGTGAAGTAAATAAGCAAAGATGAATAGTGAAGTTAACCAATTTTAAACAGAAATTTCAAAATAGAAATAGAAATTTTCTAAACAGAATTAGAAATTTCTAAGTAGAAATGAGAGAGAGCATGAGCAAGCGAGTGGCTGGAGCACATGTCTCAGGTGAAGGTAATGGCCAGCTCCAGAGCGGGAAGGCAGGCAGCTACCTCTGCAAAGTAGCTTCTGTCAGTTTCCTCCGAGCTGCATCAGGTGGGGCTAGCTAGGTAAGGGCCCATTGCCATGGCACTGTCAAGGTGAAGCACTTGGAATTTTTGGTGGCCCACTTGCATGTCCTTACCTCAAGCCTTTGATCCTGCTGGAACATTGCACCAGAGAGGGGTCCATTCTTCTCTGGGCCTGTGTTGGCACTAGTTAGAATCTTATCAGTCCTCAGTACCTGTATTCACAAGTGGGTCTGGCATAATACTCTAAGCTCTTTGAGGGCTAATGACAGAGTAAATTCTCAAATTTTATCTTGGAATTTTATCACATCCAAAAAACTCATTGCAGTTGTTATCCCCAGGCTTGGGGTTTCCCGTTCACAGAGAGATCAGTTCCACATGTGAGAATGCAAAAGCAAAAGACCTTTATTGCTAGCTCGAGCGTCCAAGTCTCATCCAATGCAGTGGAGTCTTGACAAGGACTCTGAACCCTCATTACAGCAGGTTTTATATCCTTAATCACATGAGCATACTTAGCAGGCGCCAACTTGGATCAGGTAAGCACAGTTAGCAGTCACCAGCGGTTGTGCTTTGCGGGTGTTTCCAGTAACAGGCTACAGGACAGGACAACAGGACGTGTCTCTTACTGATTAATGTAAGCGGGAAGGAACAAGGTTCTTTCTAGAAACTCTAAACACAAACTTTTGGGGAAACAGGAAACATGAGTCTTCGGGAAACAGAAACTTAGTCCTGCTGCTTGCTTTGCTGAAGTGCAGTCTGTCATGGCTTCTTGTTCTGCCCACTCCAGCCATTCACAGTAGCCATCCCCATCTCCCTGTCTGCTTCAACAGTAAGTCTTAATTCAAGGTGTTGGGTAGAACTGAAGTAGGCAAGTAGAGTAGGGAAGGGTCCCTATGGCAAAGGAATTCCTAGAGATTAATAAAACCCACCTAGCCCTAAGGCCATCAGGACCCACCTTGTGGCTACAGCCACTAAGACCTGATAAGACCTATACCTGGAGCCAGCCCAGGCCAGAGAAGGCTGAACCGCCCTTTAAGAAAAGATCAATGGTGGTGGAATATGTGCACTGGTGAAGGGATGGGTGTTCAAGCATTGTATAACTGAGACTTAAACCTGAAAGCTTTGTAACTTTCCACATGGTGATTCAATAAAAGAATAAATTTTAAAAAAGAAAAAGAAAAGAAAAGATCAAGCAGGAGCAAACTTCAAGAAAAAGGAGTTTTCAGAGAAGACCATCCCAGTTCTATCCCCCTTGGCAACCACCCTAGCAATGACTCTTACCTAGCTAGAAAGCCCATGTGAAGCATTTCAGGGAAAACCCTTTCAACCTGAATGAAGTACACACATATGTTGTCCAAGCCCACTTGCTGTTGGTGTCCACATGGCCAACCATATGTGTCTGGTGCCTGAGCACATTTTGTCGCCCACATATTCCCCCCAAGACATGTACTGGGCTGCCCTCTGCCTTCGGAGAAGTCCATGTTTTCTTTTGAGCATGTTATTCTCACTCTCTTTCTCTCCCTCCTGCCCCTTCCTAAAGCCTCCAAATAAAATGTGTTTCACTTCACTGCTTAGTCTACTCTTGAAATTCTTTTCTGTGAGAAGAACAAGGACCTATAAGCTCTGGGCAAGGCCTTGGACTGGCTTTCCCTTCCTGAAAAGAGCAATTCCTGGCTGCAGGTGGAGCCACTGCTTCCTGCATACTGAAGATGAACTGCTATGCCGAGCAGAACAGGTGGAGATCAGGAGTAAAAAACAACTGCCCTTGGGGCTCTCTCCATCGGCCGCCCGGATTGGGGAGGGGGGGTGTCGGTTTTGAACCGCTGTGTAGCCGGCAGCCCAGGCCATGGGGCAGACGGAGGAGGAAACGAGGGCCAAGCCAGTTGATTGATCAGTTGCCGTTTATTCCATTCTCTCCACGCGCCTGTTCCAGTCTCTCTGCACCCCCTTCTAGTCTCACTCTGCCCTCATTCCCGTCTCCTCCTGTCTCTCCCGCTCATCTCTCTTCCTTCCATTTCCCTTCCTTCCTAGTCCCTCATTCCTTGATCCCAGTTTTGGATTCTGAATTCTCCTCTCTTCTTCCCCACTAGTCTCTCCACCCCTACTTGTCTCTCTCCACAGTCTGGTAGCAAAATCAACATAAGAAAGCCCTTCCTGAGGGCCCAAAGTTCAAAGGAAACACCACCTGGGGGTGTTCCTTTCCACCTAGCATCTTAATTAACATCTAAATATTAGTTGTTTTTGTATGAGCACAGTAAGAAATACATTGAAGCTTGTAGGGCAGCTCTCCTGAGAACATCTTGCCACAGACTCAGACTACAGTGCTCAGGCCAGATTAATCATTCCTAACCCTAGCAGGGTCCAAATCTAGTTATTACTTCTTGGATTATGACAGCATTTGTCCACGACCAAGCTCTTATAGTTAAGCATTAGGCACCTTGGCCAGGCCCATCTCAATGCCAGGGTAGCACATAACTCACCGTTTGCCCTGGGTCCGTCTGTCCCTCGTCGGGACCCTGCCTTTGGGGGTGCTAGGAAGTAAGGGCAGCTGAGGCTTAGGTCAAGAGAACAGATGCCCAGGAGGAAAAATATCATGTAGAGTCAAATGACTCCCAGGTTACAAAAGCATAACATTTGTTAAGTCTTCCTGTGTCCATACAAAAAGGACATTGCTCTGAATAAACTATGCAAAAACTTAAGGAGAAGAGGAAAACAATATTTTCAAGTCAACAAAGCACAAAGAAAGAAGTTAAAGAAAGAAGTTACAAATAAGCACAGAGGAATGGGAGCACTGTGGTGGGAGTAACCCAATAAACCTAAACTACTTGAGGCTATGTTATCCAACAACTAGGCTTGTCTTGACAGCCACCAGGTGGGGCTGGGGGGCTCTGGCCAGTGCTGCACAGGGGCTCATCAGAAGCTTTACCAGCCTTAGCCTTCCAAGCTGGTTCCAGGTGACAGAGATGGCTTGAGAGAAAATGACCATCTTTCACCACCTCATAAAATTCACCCACAGAGGAACCTGCCAGTTCATAGTCAGAAGATGTAAATTTAACAAATTTTCATAAACTTTTTGTAAGGTTTCCTTGAGACCAAATGGCAGCCTAGGGATGAATCAAAGGCCACCCTGTCCACAGCAAGACTTCTGGCCCCCCAGGCTGCATTCCATGGCCACTCCCACGACCTCCCACAGAGACCAGAATGCTGCCAGGCCAAATGCAGCACCAGTCCCATGGACAACCTGACACCCGCCCCCACCCCCTTAGTCTTTTTTCAGGGCAAGGCTCTGCCCAGGCCCGCCAGGGACAACCTGACACCCGCCCCCACCCCCTTAGTCTTTCTTCAGGGCACGGCTCTGCCCAGGCCCGCCAGGGGGTAGGGGTGTTCTACCCACGAGGGCACCTCGCTCTTTCTCTTTATCACGAACTTCTCCATTTTTTTCACTTTATTCATCTCTGTCTCTCTGAGCACCAAACAGGGTTCCCAAGTTGATCCCTTTTATCCTCAGTTTTATGATGAGTCTGGAGCATTTGCCCCAGACTCTTATGAACAAAAATATTAAAGCAACTTTTCAGAGACAATATTCAAAATTCTCAGAAATAACCTGAACATAAGATTGTCTTTAGGATTTCAAATCGATTGTAGGGTCATCAAATTACTAGTTATTACATATTAAGAAAGCAGAACAATCCTATCCTTTTAAGCAACGTTTCCCATCAAACTCCAGCATACCAAATAAGACTATATATTTGTAGCAACTAAAATTTCCAATAGTTTGAATTTTGTTAAGTCCTCTCTCACATGTTTGCTACAAGCAATACTCCTTTATCCCCTATTAGTTTTCTCAAAGCCACAAGTAGAATTGACTTAATATCTGGCAGTTAGTTTTTAACCAGGCAAACTGCTTTACAATTTAGTTTGAAAAAGCTAGTTACTTAAAAATTTCTTTTTAAATCAATGGATACTTAAAAAGAATATATGAGAGGATTGTTTTAAAATGTACCACTTTTTTTTTTCCTTTTAGTAACTTGAGGCAGATTTGTCAACAGACTTGTAGGCATTTGGCTGAAGACTGTTCTGGGATGGGAGCTGTGAGAAAGCCTCCAGGCTCCTCCTGATATTCACATTTTTGAGGAGGTTTTGGGCCACACTCAGCAGTGCTCAGGGCTTACTCCTTGTTATGCACTCAGGGATCATTCCCAGAAGACTTGGGGGGGGGGGGGAGGAATACTTGGGATTGATGCTAGTGGATAGGAAAGAGACGACAATCTGAGGAGGAAATCTGCCACTTTCTCTCTATCCACCTCTGCCACCCAAGGAAGCAGCCGTGGAAATTTAGGACTGGTAAGAGTGTGCCGCGGGATATTACAGAGGGTGCAATGCTTGCTCTGTGCCTCTGTATGTCTCCCTGGAGACTGCCAGAAGGGTTCCCCTCTGTGGTCAGGAGTAGCCTCAGCATCCCCAGTGCCCAACCTTCCCCCACCCCCCAAACCAGAGGCTGCTCTAAGTCTTGCTGTGAAGTGAAAAACAGGTTTTATTTGAAAGTTCTAAAGAAAGAGAGAAGGAGAGAGGCGGGGAGAGGAAGGGAGAGAGGCAGACAGGTGGGGGGAGGAAGGAAGAGAGGCGGGCGCAGAGAGTGACAATACACACACCCCGCACCGAAGGGGAGAGCGCGCTCTGGAGAGGGGCAGGGGGCCGTGCCCTGCAGGGGGCCGTGCCCGCCTGCCCCCGCAGCTCTGCGCGGCAGCGCGCCCGCCCCTCCTTCCCGGGGACCTTTGGAGACTCCACTCCCAAACCCACGGGGGTCCTGGACTTTGCTCCCTCGGGCCTTGGTTCTTGCTGGAACGTTCCTCTCAAGGGGTCCAGCCTTCTCTGGCCGTCCCGGTGCGGGACACAGGCTCATCAGGCCTTGTCCCCTTGTCCCCAGGCGGGTCCTGGCAGCCTTAGCTTCAGGAGTCCCAAGAATACATTGCCTGGGCTCTGAGGGAAGTTTTTCTTGCCCGCGTGCCGCAGGATGCTGGGCTCGACCCCAGACGGGCCCCTGGCCTTACCCACCGTACCATCACTCAAGTCCTAGATTATTTTTTAAATTTTTAAAAAATTATTTTTAAATTGAAGCACCATGGTTTTCACAGTCGTTCATAATTAAGATTCCACCGTTCCAACACCAGTCTCACCTCCAGGGTGACACAATTTCCTACCCACCCCGGAAGCTTGGCAGGCACAAAATGATTTATTTTATATTACTTGTTAAAATGAAAATGGCAACTGGAATTATCAAAAAATAGTTCAATAAAAGAAAATTAATGAAAATTGTTACATCTCACAATGGTATTATTAAAGTCATTATTTCAAGATTTTCTTAGATGCTTATTGCTTTTTGAGTCTTTGGTATTATTGTTTTCACTTGATCTTAGAGGGCCTCAATGCAATTTTCTCATCTGATTCGCTATGTTCTGACTACAGCCCCAGATTCTTCATGCTGAGGCCTAATGCCTATTTGTTAATAAAGGCATTTATTTATTAATATTTATTAAAAACTTGCATCTCTTTAGAGTAACTCTGTAAGTTTTTAACTAAGTAATAATGCTATAACTTCAGTTTTTAAGGTAGTATTTAAAATAACCCATTATTTTTGCTAAATAGCTCTAGAAATGTAAATTATCAAAAATCTCAGAAAGCAAATAACATTTTACCTTATTCTGTTGCCTCTCAATCAACTTAATTTTGAAATAGTTTATTTAAACTAACTTTACTTCAACTCCATTTTAGTTTAAAACTTGCAAACTCAAATTACTTGAAAATTATTATTATGAATAACTCATATTTGTATTGTTAAAAGATCTATAAAGGAAAAATCTTCAAAGGAACAATTTTTCCATGTTTAGATAACAGAAGCCAACTCCAATAATTAAACACTGAAAGTTTAAAAGTTTTCTGTCCAATGTTATGATTCTATAAACCTGTATGTTTTAAGCTTAATTATCATTATTCAAGCCACTTATTTACTGTGATTATCTTAAGCCATAAATATTTGAGGCCATATATGTTAATAATTCCAGGTAATAGTTCTTATCATCAGACATTTTTCTAATTTAATTTATAGCAACACTACAACATAGTATTCCCCTTTTTAAGGGAACAAGAAACCATGAGGTTCAGCAATACTAACAAATTGAATAGTCACTGTCACTGTCATCCCGTTACTCATCGATTTGCTTGAGCAGGCACCGGTAACATCTCCATTGTGAGACTTGTTACTGTCTTTGGCAGATCGAATCCGCCACAGGTAGCTTGCCAGGATCTGCCATGTGGGCAGGATATTCTCAGTAGCTTTTCTAACTATCTAATTTCATCAGTGAAGAAACAATTTTAATCTTTTTTTTCTATAGTGTTTCACTATTTCACAGTTATGGTACTTACTATTTAAATGATTATTGAACAAATGACTGCTAAATGTAACCCTCTGCGGCTACAGGATTCCTACCGCATGTAGTTTCCCAGTATGCACGGCCCCTAGTCGAAGGTCCTCATACAAGTGCTGTGCAGGAGAGAGTTTTCCTGCTGACAAGAACAAGACTGCAGCCAGGGGATTTGACTCTCGCAGGGAAGAAACCTCACCAGTGCTCCTCCCAAAGTCAGGGGTGGGTGGGGAGCAGGGAGCCCGGGGCCCTGCGGGAGCTGTCCTCACACAGGCAGTGCCGAGGACAGAGAGCACTGAACCAGGGAACCTTCCTAAGATAAGCAGCCCTAAGTGAAGACCCTTGCACAAACGCTGTGCAGAAAAGAGCCAGTGATACTCCCCCTCTATATCTCATGAGATCCGTTTCTTATCCTCGTATACTGAATTCTCACCAGAGCAGCCTGGCCACCCCAACCATGTTAGGCCATACGGGCCCCTACTCAGTCAACATTTCCTCCAAAACCACAAAAATAATGGTGAGCTTTAGTAAACAATGCATTTCTAATCAAAAGGACATTTGCCTTGCCTCAGTGTGCAAGGCAAACGCCCTACCCCCTGTGCTATTGCTTCAGCCCCTATATTTTAAAAAATTAACGATGGGGCTGGAGAGATAGCACAGCGGGTAGGGCGCTTGCCTTGCACGTGGCCGACCCAGGTTCAAATCCCAGCATCCCATATGGTCCCCTGAGCACGGACAGGGGTAATTCCTGAGTGCAGAGCCAGGAGTAACCCCTGTGCATTGCCAGGTGTGACCCAAAAAGCAAAAAAAAAAAAAAAAAATTAACGAAACAAAGACCTTACCAAGGCAAAAAACTTTACCTAGCTAGACTCTCATTCAGATTTAAAGGAATGATATGCAACTTCATGGATAAATTATATCTCTGGAACTTCCTGGACCCAAACCCTATTTCAAAAGAAGACCTGAGGGGCTGGAGCGACAGCACAGTGGGTAGGGCATTTGCTTTGCACGTGGGCGACCCGGGTTTGATTCCCAACATCCCATATGGTCTCCCAGCACGGCCTGGAGTAATTCCTGAGTGCAGAGCCAGGAGTAACCCCTGTGCACTGCTGGGTGTGACCCAAAAAGCAAAAAAAAAAAAAAAAAAAGAAGAAGAAGAAGACCTGAGGGGATTACTGCAAAGAAAAGTCCCACAAGCCCATAAACTTCTAAAGAAGTTTATGGCAGTGAACATGAACTCATGTTTGTTTTTTTTTACTTTGTTTAAATAAATAAACCCATTTATTTAATCCTGGAAACAAGCAAGACTGAGGAAACAAACTACAAGAACTTGTGGGGCACAATGAAAGCACTGTTAAAAATTGAGCTCCCATTTGACCCAGCAATACCACTGCTGGGAATATATCCCAGAGAGGCAAAAAAGTATAATCAAAATGGCATATGCACATGTATGTTCATCGCAGCACTGTTTACAATAGCCAGAATCTGGAAAAAACCCGAATGCCCTAGAACGGATGACTGGTTGAGGAAACTTTGGTACATCTATACAATGGAATACTATGCAGCTGTTAGAAAAAAGGAGGTCACAAATTTTTTATTTAAGTGGATCGGCATGAAAAGTTTCATGCTAAGTGAAATGAGTCAGAAAGAGAGAGACAGACATAGAAAGATTGCACTCATCTATGACATATAGAATAACAGAGTGGGAGACTAACACCCAAGAATTGTAGAAACAACTACCAGGAGGTTGACTCCATGGCTAGGAGGCTGGCCTCACATTCTGGGGAAAGGGCAACTCAGAGAAGGGATCACCAACTATAATGTAGTCGAAGGCCATGTGGGAGAAGGGAGTTGCGGGCTGAATGAGGGCTTGAGACTGAGCACAGTGGCCACTCAACACCTTTATTGCAAACCACAATAGCTAATTAGAGGGAGAGAACAGAAGGGAATGCCCTGCCACAGTGACAGGGTGGGGTGGGGGGAGATGGGATTGGGGAGGATGGGAGGGATGCTGGGTTTACTGGTGGTGGAGTATGGGCACTGGTGAAGGGATGGGTTCCCGAACTTTGTATGGGGGAAGCATAAGCACAGATGTGTATAAATCCGTAACTGTACCCTCATGGTGATTCATTAATTAAAAATAAATAAATTTATTTAAAAAAATGTTATGAGTTAACATTTAAAGACCTAGTTGATAAAAACATGAGAGTTATTGAAATACAATAGCAACCCACTACTACAAAGGTGGATGCATTAGAGGTTATGTCACCAATAGCAACCACTAGTGTAAGAAGATGCTAATAATTAGGAGAAGACAAGAATTTTTGCAAAAAAGCCTGGCTTTATGAGAGACCTCTGCCTAAAATTGAAATTTTAAGGTGATGAGTACAAAGAACTTAGAACATGCTACAAATTTGAGCATCAGATTTGGCCAGATTTTTACTATCTTCTAGTCTGGAAGCCTTGCTCATTCCAAGTTGATTCTTGCTTTCTGGAAACATTTAAATTAGAAAAAATAAAACTCTGAAATTCCAAAAAAAAAAAAAGTTTATAGCTTTGCAAGCATTCATCAGAAAGGGCATTTGCCTTGTACACGGCCCACCCGGGTTTGATTCTCAGCATCTCATACGGTCCCTGGAGCACCACCAGGAATTATTCCTGAGTTCAGAGCCAGGAGTAACCCTGTGCATCACCGGGTGTGACCCAAAAAGCAAAAAAAAAAAAAAAAAAGAAAGAAAAAAGAAAAGAAAAGAAAAAAGAAAAATCCCCCATACAAAACTTAACTTCAGTGCTTAAGATCTTGGAAAATAACCAACAAAAGGAACCCAAAATAGATAGAATGAAGGAAATAATAAAACTTAGAGCAGAGATGAGCAAGTTGGAATGCAAAACACAATACAAAAGGTCAATGAAACCGAGAGCAAGTTATTTGAAAAAATAAGTAAGAATGATAAACCTGAGCCCGAGTGATTGTACAGCAGGTAGGGCATTTGCTTTCCATGTGGCCTACCTGGGTTCGATCCCTGACAATCCCTCAACATCCCATAAAGTCCCCTGAACACCACCAGGAATGATTCCTGAGTGTGGAGCCAGGAGTAACCTTTGCACATTGCCAGGTGTGACCCAAAGAAAATAAAAAGGTAAACCACTAGCAAAACTCACAGAGAGAGAGAGAGAGAGAGAGAGAGAGAGAGAGAACCCTAATTAACTGAATCAGAAATGAAAGGGAACGCATCAGAACAGAAACCACTGAAATTCAAAGGATCATTAAAGATTACTCTGAGAATCTATATACCATGAGAAGAAATAGATAAATTCCTTGATTCCTATAACCTCCAAGACTGAACCAAGAAGATTTTGAATAACTGAACAGAGATATCACTATTGAGAAAATTAAATGGTAATCAAAAGTCTTCCCAGATACAAAAGCCCAGGCCATGTAGATTCACCAGTGAATTCTTCCAAAACAGAAAAGAGAAACTACTACCAATCCTTTTCAAGCTTTTCCAATAAATTAAAGAAAAACAGTCCAAAACATTTTCTATAATGCAAATATCACGCTGATAATATCACCCTGATAACAAAAGCAGAGACACATTAAAAAAATAAAAAGAAAGAAAGAAAATTACAGGCCAATATCCCTGATGAAGACACATGCAAAGATCCTAAACAAAATACAAAATACTAGCAAATAAAGTCCAACAACTCATCCAAAAGATTGTATTCCATGACCAAGCAGGATTGATCCTAGGGATGCAAGGATGGTTTAAAATTCACAAGTTAATTAACATAATACACCGTTCCAATAAAAGCAAAAATAGAAACCATGTCATCATAGCAATAGGTGTAGAGAAAGCATTTGACAAGATCCAGCACCCTTTCATGATAAAACCTCTCAACAAAATGAAATTTAAAGGAGCTTTCCTCAGTATAGTCAAAGCCACTTCCACAAGCCAATGGCAAGCACTACTCTCAATGGAATAAAACTTAAAGCCTTCCCTTTAAAATCAGGCACAATATTGCCCAATTTTCCACTCCTATTCAATATAGCACTCAATGTACTTTTAAACTGGGGATCTGAGTGGAAGAGGCCCAGTCCTGATCTGGGGGCCCCTTGGAGGGGGGTGGGTTGAGTTTCCCTCCCTGACCCAAACAGAGCCCTGGCAGTGGAAAACCTCCAGAACTCAGCCATAGTCATGCTCAAGGCCACTCTGTACACTCTTGGAAGAGCCTCACCCATGAAGGAACAGACAGAGGAACCAAGGTATGCGGGACCCATGGCTGAGATGGTGATTTAATTAAAAAAATATATAATGCAACAAAAAGTTGGACCAAAACCCTCAAATTATACCTGAATCCATCAGATAAATGGAGAAAAACATATGCAGAACCCTCCAGGATATTGAAGCTAAAGGTATCTGCAAAGATAAAACACCAGACCAAGGAGTGGAAGCAAAGATAAACAAATGGGACTACAAGAAATCAAGAAGCTTCTGTACTTCAAAGGAAATAGTAAACCAGATACAAAGACAGCCCAAAAAATGGGAAAATTATACCAAGCTGATAAGGGGTTAATACCAAAGATATATGAGACACTAGTAGAACTTGTGGGGTCGAAAATCAGATGGGCTGGACACATGATGTGATTTAGAGATGACCACTGGACCAGAGCTCTTACCGACTGGATTCTATGGGACATCAAAAGACCACGTGGCCACTCACCTACGAGATGGTCAGACTTCTTTGTCAAAATCCTGAATGAACAGTTTGAGGCTCTTCATCTTCTTGGAGCCAGCAGATAGCATTGGGCTACACTAGCATGCGACAGGGATGAATGGATATGTTACTGCTGGTGCCTGCTCAAGCAAATTGAAGATCAACAGGATGACAAGTGATACAGGTAGAACTTTAAATTAAAAAAACTCATCCAACACCATCAAAAAATGGGGTGATGAAATGAACAGAAATTTCCTAAGAGAAAAAAATACAAGTGGCTAAAATGCACCTGAAAAAATGCTCTTCATAACTAATCAGGGAGATGCAGATGAGAACAACAGTGAGATATTATATCACACCACAGAGACTGGCACTCTTTTGGATAAAAGAGCAAGAACAACCAGTGCTGGCATGGTGAGAGGAGATAGGGACTCATTAATTGTTGGTGTGAATGTGAACTGGTCCAGGCATTTTGGAAAAGAATATGGGCATTTGGGGCTGGAGCAATAGCACAGCAGGTAGGGCGTTTGCCTTGCACGCGGCCGACCCGGGTTCGATTCCCAGCATCCCATATGGTCCCCTGAGCACCGCCGGGGGTGGTTCCTGAGTGCAGAGCCAGGAGTAATCCCTGTGCATTGCCAGGTGTGACCCAAAAGGAAAAAAAAAAAGAATATGGGCATTCTCCCCCAAAAAAATATCCACTAAAAATTGAACTTCATATGACCCAGCAATATTATTTCTGGAAATGCAACTGGGGGAGGGGTCCAGAATCACAGCAGAAATGCTATCTATACTTGAATGTTCATTGCAGTACTATTCACAATAGTCAGAATCTTGAAACAATTGAGTGCCTGAGTACAAATGACTTGATAAATATACAATAGAATACCGTGCAACCAGCAGGGGAAAAGAACGAGTCTAAAATTTGCTTATAAATGGGTTAACATGGAGAGAATCAATCATAATAAGTGAAATAAGTCTGAAGGGTAGGGACATAGAATGAATGCATTCATTTGTGAGAAATAAAAAATGTAGTATGAAATTATTACCTGAATACAGTAGAAACAAGGGCCAGGCGAGCAGGTTCACAGTTGGAAGCTTGCCAGAAATGGAGTGGGAGGTGGGGTGGGATGGGGAATCAGTCAGGATAGAGAAGGAACCATGTAACAATGGTAATAGAGAATGATCACTCCGGACAAGAATTGAGTGTTCCGTGGGCGTATGTCTGCATGCCCTCAATATTGCAAAAGATCTAAACTTTTTTGCTAAGAGGAATATCCCAACCGTGGGATTTTTGTTAGGGAGATAATTTCTCACATATGCTCATCTGTAAAAAAGATATTCTAAGAAATTTGCTTGAAATAGGATATAAAAAGAAGTTTGAGCAGAATTTAGAAAATTGGAGGACAAGAATATACATTCAAATAGGAATAACCTTGAAGATGAATTTTAAAATTTTATAATGGTTTGGGTTTTAATGATGGGTACATTAGAGACATGCTATACCACATTGAGTACAAAACCACCATACACCTGGGCCTGAGAGATACGATGGTGGTTAAAGGTTTGCCTTGCATGCAGGCAACTCAAATGCAATTCCAGATATCCCATATCATCCATTGAATACCACCAGTAGTAACTCTTGAGTGCAAAGACAGGAATTAACCCTGAACACTGCTGGGTGTGGCCAGAAAAAGCAAACGAAAAAAATCAAACAAAATTTACCATACTCTGGGGGCTGGAGTGATAGTATAGTGGCTTCTGTACAAGACAGTACAGGGTGTTTGTCTTGCAAGCAGCCAACCTAGACTCAACCCCTAGCATGTCCCCCCCAGGGATTGGGAAGCAGTACCATAACCCAAGATAAGGGCTTGTCATTGTTCTATATTGTCTTTACCTGTATTTTATCTCACTATACTGTGCAGATTAGTGAGGTTTCCTGGTCTTTGTGATCTCTCTGACTTATTTTGCTCAGCACAGCACCCTCTAGTTCCATTTACATTACAATGAACCGCATGATTCCATTTTAGCACTACAGAGTACTTCTGTGTGTGTGTGTGTGTGTGTGTGTAGATAGATAGAGTTAATATAGATCTAGATGAGTTATAGGTAGCATTGATATAGATATAGACAGATATGTTTGGGGGTAGATGCCAAGAAGTGCAATCTCTACGTAATATGGAAGTTCTATTATTATATTTATGAGAAATCTTTAAACTGCTTTCCACAGAGACAACCAGAAAATATTTACATCAACAGTGGATGAGAGTACGCTTTTCACCATTTCCGATCCAACAATGGTTACTTCTAGTCTTCACTGGCATGTGATAATATCTCACTATTATTTTGTGTTTCCTAATTGTTCAACAGTAATCTGATAATGTGTGGGACTGACCTCTAGAGTCAGTCCAAGATGCAAATCTGTTGGAGGTGAACTAAAAGGACTTTCCACTAAGTACAGGCCACCTGGGAATGGTCACTCCCTGCTTGAGCTAGAAGTCTATACTTTCTCTGCAACTTAATAAGTACTGGTGTAAACTAATGTCCTATAAGTGTTCTACACTATATTCTGATCTGCCCCAGGTTGGCATTTTCTGCCAGGGACTAGACTTGTGGTCCCTTTTCTATTTCAGATGCAGTTTCTCATCTTCCCCCATTATTGAGGAGTTAGTGATGCTCCTTAACCCTGAATCCTTATAGTTCTGCACTCCATTGAGCTGTTCCCTGTAGTGATGGCTGTTCTCTTCAGTGAATCCTCTCAGCAAGGCCCCTCACATGATGCTGTGCTTCATTCAGCTTTTATGAGTCCTTTGCACTTTTGTCATAGCAGCTCTAAGAATTGTTTCTTCACAACCCTCTTATCCCTGTGAAAATGACTTTTTGTTTTGCTTTTGAGCCACACCTTGTGGTGCTCAGGGCTTACATCTGGCTCTGCACTCAGGGATCACTCCTGGCAGGCTTGGGGGAACATATAGGGAGCTGGGATCAATCTTAGGTCAGCCATGTGCAATGTCAATGCCCTATCTGCTATACTATCTCTCCAGTCTCTCAAGACGACCTTTTATTTTCCCTTAATTTTCTTTTTATATAAAGCTGTTCGTGTTGATGTATTGATTTTTTCAACAGATCAATTTCTGGATGAGGCTTACCCTAAGTGGTGGAGCCTGGCCTTGAGCATGGCGGTGATTGTGGAGTGTCTGAAGATGACTTTTTAAAAAGCTTGTGTGAAAGTGTTTATCACAGGGCCAATAACATAATTGGTAAAAAGGTGCTGTTAAATACATGTAAAATACTTCCTCACCTGGTGATAACTAAACTCAGATTAAGTATTTAAAACATGCTTATCTAACTGATACTCATCCTTTCTTTACTTACAAAAATACTACTGGGGGTGGGCAGCAGTTCTCTGGGCTTACTTTACTCTGTGCTTAGTGATCACTCCTGGTAGGCCTTGGAGGACCAAATGTTGTGTCATTTGGTGTCAATGGTTGGCTATATATAAGACAAGCACCCTATCCACTGTACTATCTCTCCATTCCTAGAAGCAGATTTTCTACTCCTAAGTGGATTAACTAGCTGTAATTTACTATAATAAATCAAAGACCTTCTCTTACAACTTTGGTTAAAATTAGTTGCATGTAATAAAGGGGGAAAAGAGCATTAAATAGAAACAATAATGCAATATAATAAGCCAAATTGTTTAGTTTTAGTACCCATAGACTGCCTTGAACTCTAGACTCTGACAATTATCACCCTAATAGTTTTATGACTTGTTTAGATTTGCACATAGTTAAAATATGTGCTTCTGAAATACTGAGTTATATTTTTAGGCTGAACATAGCTTTGAATTCAGTTCTCTAAAACCCAGACAGTGGGTAGTTCCTATCAGTTTGGTGAATCCGGACACAAGTATATAAAGACCCAGGAAGAAGTAAATTCTTCATAAAGTACCTTAAATTAGGGTATCCCCTTCCTGAGAACAATGTTCTAACACTCTCTTCTACCAGCTCAGTTCTCTATTTTGTATACGCATAGTTATAAATGCCTACTTATCTTCCTCATTCTTCTATTCAATCCTCTTCATCCACTCAGAGCCTCTATTGATAGTCAAAAAAATCTAGTGATGTGGGTGGGTCATTATGGTGACAAAAGAAACCCTGATTTTAAAGGAGAGAAATAGAAACAGAAAGTTAATTTCTTTGTGTCTAAAACCTTCTTATCCCCTTCATTTTATGGGACGTATTAAAATCATAGTTTCTTTTATCTGTTCAGACAGCATGATTTACAAAATCACCAGAACAGTGTTTCAAGCAAACAATGTCCTGATCACCAATCTCATCACCAGGGTCAGCGTCTCTGGATTACTGTCCATAGATTTCTCCACCCCATGCTATCTTTTTAACAAACACTTTTTTTTTTCAGTTTGATTATTGTTGTTTGGTCCCATGGTTTCAGTACTTTTGGCTCTGTGGTTTATATATATATATATATATATATTTACTTATTTATACATATATATTTGATATTTTGTATTCTCTTGATATTAATATTTGCTATTAGGTATGCTACAGGATAGTGAGATCATCCAGTATGCGTTTTTTTTTTAAATTTACTTCACTTAACATATCATCCATTTCCTGAAGGTCTTAAATTTTGTGGAGCCCCTGCTCAAGAGCCAGATATTTCAATGCCAGGGCAAAGCATTGCTCAGGGGTAATGAGGGATACTAATGGGTTACCAGTAGTATCAGTTAACTTATTGAATAATAATAAGTGGATTGAATAGAAGAATGAGGGAGATAAGTAGGCATTTATAACTATGCATATACAAAATAGAGATAAGTAGGCATTTATAACTATTCATATACAAAATTACCAAATTTATCAGTCAACTGAGCCAGAGATTTCTACTTTAAGCCCCAATTTATTTTGAGTTGCTTCTAAGTTTCAAAAGAAGTATACACCAGTAGGGCTATACCCATCAGTGCTCAAAGTGTGGACTGTGGTGTTAGAAATCAAACTCAAGTTCTTGTGCATGCATGCCCTGTCCCCAAGCCTGTGCATGTTAGAAGTGACTCCTTAGATACCAAGAATTATAGTGATGGTTAAAAAAGATGTTATTAGGTCAGGGAGATGTACAGCATTTAAGGTTCATAACCTAGCATGCACCCTACCTGATTCAATTTCTGCCACCATATGACCCTCCAAGCATTGCTGTTAGTCTTGGAGGCTCCTGAACACCACTGGGTGCGACCCTGGTTCTTAAAGACTTCAAGAACCACAGGGTGTGATTCTGGAGGTTCCCAGCATTTCTGGAGGTTCCTAGCATTGTGTCCCCAACACCACAGATATCCACACGTCCTAACATTGAACCACAATAACTCAGTCAGTTGAGAATCACTAGTGAAAGCCCGGAATCTCTTGAGTACTCCTTGTTACCCTCAAAAGGAATGTACTGTATACTAAATACACACTAAAAACCACAAAATCTTTTTTAACAAATTTCCTGTCTGTGAGTTTCAGGTAATCAAGGGAATAGCAATCTTATTTTAAACAGTACTAGCTAGGCACATACACATGGTGAGAGATGAATATGTATTCCACCCTCATTTTAAGTTGTTCCATCTTAATTACTCATGCCTATCAAGACATCAAATACATGGTCACTGACTCATTCAAGCCAACGTTAAGATGCCATGTTACAGGGTTACAGTGTTTGACTTTCACATGCAGAGAATTCGATTCCTTAGTGTTTCATCTCATATCAAAGTGATATTCTGTCATTTGTCTTTTTGTCTTTTTGAGATCAAAATAAAGGGGATATTATCTTGAGTTTTTTAAAAGAGAAAGCTTTAAACTAATTATTATGTTCAGCTAAACACTCTGAACGACCAGAAATGTTTAAAAATAAGACTTTTTCGTCAAGGTGTAATAATCTTAACCAATGTTTCCTTGCAATCTATATCACTTCTTCCGATTACAATTTCCATGCATCTATAGCAAGGAGTGAATATTCTCTTTTCACCAAGGATACCCAAGGTATAATTTATTACTGGCATGAAAATTAGTAACCTCTGAAACCAGTCAAAAAATTGATAAAACTTTAATCACTCACCTCATGTAGAAACCTACCACACTCATGTCAGCATCAAGATTGGGGGATATTATAATTAGGGGGAGAAAATGAATTATATTGGTATGCCAATCTAGAGCTATTAAGGTGAAAGAATATTCTATATGATGTGACAGGTGGCAAGGTCTAGGAATAGTTCAAAATTGAAGAAATTGGAGAAAGTAGTTAAAAGAAGCCACAATGATGATATTGGCAGTTAGACAGAAAAGTAAGTTTCATTATGAAACACTTGGAAGAAATTAGGAAAACTGAGTTGCTAACAGCCTATAATTACAATTCAATTAATTACAAAATAATAATCCAAAAGATATGGTGTTAAGGAAATTACTAATATGATTTAAAGAATTAATAGAGTTGTTATGCATATGAGCTGCGATGATGAGTATAGAACTGAAAATCTGTAGCAAAATAAGATCATAGGATTTTCAGGGGAAATCACTCAATAGCAAGTTAGGCATGTATGTATTAAATCTGGAGACAGGTTACAGCTGAAGAGGTAAATTAAGCTTTCAAAGCAGTGACAGAAGCTTTGGGAGTGGGGGAATTTATGCGAGAAGGCTGGAAAAGAAAATCAGAAGACAGATGCAGAAAGTCTCTGGGGAATGGCCCTGATGTAGGAAGCTGCAGCAAGAAGGGAAGCCAGGAAAGGCAAGCAAGGGCTCTGTTTGCTCAGTCACAATCTGAAAGAAAAAGAGCTTTTCCCCCAAAAGGCCAATACAAGCACAAACTCCTGAATACAAAAGAAGGAATCTCATTTTCCCTCCTCCCCTTCCTGTATTTTCTCTTTCACTTGGTGCAAGGAAATAAAAATAGATATAATCCATTCCCTGACCTGGGCAGCATATCATTTAATAGAGCAGAATTATCATTGGATATTATACATTTCCCAGGAGGTAAAATAATGTCATTTGGGAGAGAAGGGTGGAGGAGTTTATCTTGATTTTGAAAAAAGAGAAGACATTAAATTAATTTTTATTTTTGACCAAAGATTCTAAAAAACCTCAGGAATAGTGAAAATAAGACTTGTCAAACACAGACTGAAACTACAGGATACCTAACTGAATGAGAGAAAAAAAAAATCAGATTTAACCCATCAAATAAAGAATTAATGTCCAAGGTCACTGTCACTGTTGTCCCGTTGCTCATTGATTTGTTCGAGCGGGCACCAGTAATGTCTCTCATTGTGAGACTTATTTATTACTGTTTTTGGCATATCGAATACACCACAGGGAGCTTACCAGGCTCTGCCATGCGGGCTCGATACTCTCGATAGCTTGCCGGGCTCTCCGAGAGGGGCGGAGGAATCAAACACTGGTAGGCCGCGTGAAAGGCTAACGCCCTACCGCTGTGCTATCTCCAGCCCAATGTCCAAAGTATGTAAAAAAATTAAAAAGACCAACAACAACAAACACAACTCAAAATTTTTTAGGTGGGGAAATGAATAGAACAGACCTTCTGTAAAGAAGGTAGAAGGCCAGGAGGCACAAGAAAGGTGATTATCATCATTTATTATCAGGGAAATCCAAGTCAGGATGACAATGAGATATCATTTCACACTAGTTATATTGGCACATATCAATACTGGAAACCATTTGTGTTGGCGGGCATGTAGGGAAAAGGGAACTCTCATCCAATGTACATACACAGGTATGTACATTGTCTGGGTCAACATCTATGAAAAACAGTATGAAAGTTTCTCAGACAGAGAAAGAAAAAGTCACCAGAATTAAAGCGATATTACCGCAGGTAAGGTGCTTACCATGCGCAAAGCCAACCCTTGTTCAATCCCCAACATCACATATTGGTTCCTGAACCCCACCAGGAATGATCCCTGAGCACAGAACTAGGAGTGAGTTCTAAGTACATCTGGGTGAGGTCCAAAGACCAAACAACAGAAAAGGAATAGAGTCACCATACAACCCAGAAATTCCACTTGTTTGTATCTACCCCCAGGTAGATATGCATGACACATTGTGTAGTGTAGCACTCTACAATAGCTAGGGTACAGGATACATACAGGTATCCAACAACAGATGAGTGGATGATGACTATGTGGCATGAATACACAATAGAATATGATGCAGCTACAAGGAAGAATGAAAGCATGCAATTTGCTGCACTTTGGGTAGAAGTGGAAGAGACTGTGTTAAGTAAAGTAATCAGAATAAGGATAAATATGGATGATCTCACTTATCTACAGTATATAAAATAACAGGACAAGAAATGCAAGGCACCACAGTGGGGGTTATCTAGATTATTCTTGTCCCTAGATTATATAAATTAGAATGAAAGAGACAGAAAGAAATTTGGGGTTGGGGGAAAAGGGGTAGACTAAGAAGAGGCTGATGGGTGGTAACAGGAGCTCGGGCAAGCTGGTCATGAGAGGGGTGGTATGTGTATATATCTAAACAACAGAGGCAACAACACTGTAAACAGGAGACCTTACAATAATCAAATGAAAAAAGTATACCTCTTCAGGTGGCTGCTTGGGGGTGGGAAAGAACCTTGAAGGGAAGTTGACACTAGGGTGAAATCGGTATTGGAACACTGTATACCTGAAACTGTAAATCATGGGGCCTGAAAAGATTTTTTAAGAAAGTATTTTGTCAAAGTGATTACCATTTTTGATGATCGACAAGACCCATCCAAGTTAATTGATCAGGTATCTACATAGACTATAATTCTATGTACAGCAATAATGGATGGAAGATCAGGTATAATTGTAGGATGAATACATATGAAGTAGTAAATTGAAGGAGATTCTGAATAAAGCATAATTTCAAGAAAGCATTGCAAAAGGAGAGACAGCATGAGCAAGAGGGAAGAGGCAGTCATATTGGAGGCAGAAGGCACAGAAGAACTGGCTGTGGCTCAGCTGCATATTCTGGAGAACCATGTGAATAAGAACATCCAGAAATGTTGCGTCTGGAACAGAGTGAGCTGAGAGGTGCCCTCGGTGGGAGTTTGATGTTAACATTCAAAGGGAAATTCATTCTTCTCCAGCACATCCATAAGTGAAAAAACAAGAACATAGGGATTGCTGTGTACTATCCAGTCCTGGGTAACAGTCTCCCAGGATTTCTGCCTGCTCTACTAACTGGCATACCATGGATGCTCTTTCTGCACAGCATGTTCTGGTCTCTCACCTTCTCACATAATCACCAAGCTGCCATGAACCCCAGCTCATTGGCTTAGCTCCCCTGGTCTCTCCCCAGTGCTTGAAGTGCTGTGGAGACAGGAAGGGATGTAGAGTTCCCTCTATGATTTTCCTTCTGCTAGTCTAGAATGTTTCTGTTTTTCCCATTATTCACAGACTTTCACCCTTCCATGATTCAGCACTCACTTTCCTGACAGGTACAGGGAACCACAGTTCTCTGATATGTTTATTCTAAGGTGAATCCTGTCAATTCTTGGGAATCCCAAAGTAAAGAGGAGAGGGGGAATAAGGCAGTCAGACTATAGCAATTTAGTTAACTTGTACCTGAAAACTATTTTCTAACCGATTCTACTTATATTTTGTGTGCCTGATGTAAATCAAGTACTGAAGAGGTTCATCTTTCTTCTCTGTTTTCTCCATATCAAGCAGGAAACAGTACTCCCTTCTCTCTAATCAGATTTTATAATCCCAAGTTTCTGTGTTAAGGAAAAGAGAGAGATAAAGGGAATATTTTAATAGCTTTTTTTTTACCAACATCCATTTCTCCAGCAGTTTCAGGGTTGGTGAAGAGGACTTCATCAGAACACATTTGAAAAAGATGAAATTTCTCTGCTCCAGAAAAACATCTCAGGGATCTGTCTCAGTCGTGCTTTGATCCCCAGCACTGCATGGTCCCCCACACTGCTGGAGAGCCCCAAACACAGATATGGGAGTATCCGTGAGCATCAATGGCTGGCATCAGAGATGGAAAATGGCACATAAAAATAGAGAACATGACTTTGTGCCTTAGGAATAGGATTTTTGAGAGACTGGGTGGAAGAACGGGAAGGTGGAGAGTAGTATGAGTTGAATCTTAATGGAACTGGTCCGAGATTCCGTTCACAACTAATATTGTCAATCATTCACCCGGTTCAAATTTATATTCTACTGAGTTTCCTTGAAGCTATAAAATAAAACATTTACAAATTGAAGTGGATTTTTATGACTCCCTCTCAGCTCCATCAGGCTTATATTTTCATCAAAGATCCCAGAGCAGTACCAGGAGAAAGAATCAAGCAGGGCACTTAAAGAATGGCAAACTGTATTCATGACAAGTGACAACTATATTTTACATAGTTTACACCAATCATAGGTTTTCTGACAACTAGAACTGAACAGGAGGGAAAATTAGTCACTATTACCATCTATGCAAGATGTAGATGATGAAAAAAATCAAGGAGATATAACCTGGCCCTTTCTTCTTATTAAGAACCTTTCCTCACTAACCCAAGCTCTCTCTCTCTCTCTCTGTCTTTTTCTTGCAGAGAAGCCACGGATGAACAACATTTTGACGTCGGCCACTGAACCCTATGACCTCTCCTTCTCCCGCTCCTTCCAAAACTTGACCCACCTCCCTCCATCTTATGAATCTGCAGTGAAGACACACCCCAGCAAGTACTCATCCCTGAAAAGACTGAGTAAGTGGGATTTCCAAAACTTGGAGGTTGCCTCTAAGATGTTCACATTCCTCTGGTGTTTCACTCTCTTCTCCTACATCTGAGAGCACCATTTCAAGAACAATGGGCAAGGAATAGTGTTAAATAAAAGATCAGGATGTTCTGATGTTTCCCTGAGTCCATTCTTCCCAGAAGTTCAAGGGATCCCCTGCAATAATCCCCCAGACCCAAAGAAGCATCATGTCATCTGCAGGATCATCATCATCATCATCCCGTTGATCATTGAATTTCTCAAGTGGTCTCAGTAACATCTCCATTCATCCTAGCCCTGAGATTTTAGAAGCCTCTCTTTACTCATCCTTCCCAACAGTGCCACATTGGAGGCTCTTTCAGGGTCAGGGGAATGAAACCCATCATTGTTACTGGTTTTGGCATATAAATACACCATGGGGTGTTTGCGAGGCTTGCCCATGTGGGCAGGAAACTCTCAGTAGCTAGCCAGTTTCTCCCAGAGGGAGAACTAGGCTATAAGATGTCTCAGTCGCATGCTTCGGGGAGCTTGGTTTTATAGTCTCTGGATGTTTGCCATTGGTGGGATTACACAGCGCTGGGGGCAGTCCCTGGGTGTGACCACCTAGCTATTAGAAAATGGGGGATCTGGGCGGAAGAGGACCAATCCTGATCTGAGCAGGCTTGGAGGTCTCAGTCCTGGGTCCCACACACCTGGGTTCCTCTGCCGGTTACTTCATGCATGAGGCTCGGTGTGGAGAGGGGCCTTGAGCATGGCTGTGGCTAGACTCCGGAGGTCTTCGGCCAAGGGAACTCTGCTCTGGGCAGGGAGCGAAACTGACACCCACCCCCTCTGAGGGGCCATGAGGAAGACAGCCAGGCACGGAGGCAAGAGACTCTTTATCTGCAGGATAAAGTAATTTAAAAAAACAGGAGAACCATTCTGTAGACCTCCCCCATCTACCTTCAACCTTGCTCTAGATCTATCCTAGAATAGATATAACAATGCCAGAGCTGTGACTTCCTTGGGAAACCCATTGGTGAATATATCCATAAATTTACTCCCTCACTAACACAGCCAACAATGTCCTGAGACACTGAGAATTCCCCCCCACTCCCATATTCATGCTCTTTCTCTTCAGCTGAAAGCAATTCATTCAATAATCCCAGCTCTTCCATTTGAGTATGGGAAAGCTTCAGAGTTTATACATTTAAAACTTTAAAATGTCCAAAATAGTGCATATGCTACTCGAGCCCATGTGCTGCTTGAGCCCATGTGGCTGAGAACACGTGTCACCCGAGCACATATGTCGCCCACATCTCCCCTCTTGAGATGTGTTCTTTCATGCTTTCCTGCCTAATGCTGGGATGTGTGTAGAGCCTCTCTCCGCCCTTGAAGAAGCCCAGGTTCTCTCTTGAGCACATCTCTCCACTTTCATCCCACTTTCTCTTCCTCCTTCCTTTCAAAACTTCCAAATAAAATGCGTTTTACTTTTAAAAATAAAGGTCCAAAATATATATGGTGGAGAAGTACTTCTCTCCTGATTTTACAACTCATGGACCTATTTCCTCATTTGCTAATGAGTTTAATTTGTTGAACACCCAACCATTATGATGAACATTTGCTTAAGGTTACAAGCATCTAATGTATTTGATGAATGAATCTACATTGAGTTATCTTTTGGAAAGAGGTACAATCTCTGGTGACCTAAAGAATCTTATGCATGCATTTAGATGAAGAACTGGCCTCAGAAAAGTGTTTTTTCAGCTAGACTCTCTCTAACAGCCACATTTCCACAAATTTTAGGTATCTAGATACTATCCATAAAAGGCTTTTGTTCCTGAATTTAGAGAAAACCAGATTTGTGTGTGTCCTAATTTCAGGGTACAGAAGGCACTCTGACCTTGAGAAGTCCTTCTGCATGGTGAGAAAGGTGAAATATCCCATACACTTGAACAATTAGGATTGTTCCTATGTGTTCAAGCTGTAAGCGTAGGCAAAGTATGTGTCAGCTTGATTCTGTGGTTTTGTGAGGGGAAGATGGCCATGTGTTAGCTTTCTATGTGTTGCATGTGACTAGAAAGATGCTACTATATTGTTAGGTTATCATCCAACATTTTCATGAGTACCTCCTCATTGAAGGAGGAGGCACTCATATTGCAAGAAGCATCTAGTTCACCATCCCAGTTTCCTTAGAGAGAGGCTCTGAACTTCAACAAAAATTTTAAAACTGCTGTTGTTTCAGGACCTGTGTGGAAGAAGCTGCACTGGTATGAGTGCTGCAGTATGGACTTGTGCTGACTTGCCATTGAACTTGTTGGGGTGTAAAGGAAGCCCCTTAACCCTTAACTACTCAGGGTACTTTACAAAGCAAAGGCATCAGCATTGTCTGGGAGCATGTTAGAGATACAGCCTGAGGACCCATCCCAGATCTAGAACATGTATGTGTACAGTGAGGGGTACTGCTGCAGGAGGGTGATACCTAAATCCAAATATGCCTTTATTGAGTCTCATGGGGAGTGGTTTGCACATTGTCAGGGTCTTCGCTCATTGCTGCTTGCAGGTTTTTCAGCGCCTTTTCTTTCTCTCTCCTACAGCCGATAAGGATGCTGATGAATATTACACACGGAGGCGGCACCTACCTGACCTCGCAGCCCGAGGAACTCTCCCTCTCAACGTTATCCAGATGTCCCAACAGAAGCCACTGTCCCGAGAGCGGCCACGTCGCCCCATCCGGGCCATGTCCCAGGACAGAGTCCTTTCGCCAGAACGGGGTCTCCCTGATGAGTTTGGCATGCCCTATGACCGCATCTTGTCCAATGAGCAGCTGCTCTCAACGGAGCGGCTGCACTCCCAGGACCCCCTGCTGTCCCCTGAGCGCACGGCCTTCCCTGAGCAGTCCCTGTCGCGGGCCATCTCGCACACGGACGTCTTTGTGTCCACCCCTGTGCTGGATCGCTACCGCATGACCAAGATGCACTCCCATCCCAGTGCCTCCAATAACTCCTACGCCACCTTGGGTCAGAGCCAGACTGCAGCCAAGCGCCAGGCCTTCGCGTCCCGCAGACACAACACAGTGGAGCAACTGCACTACATCCCAGGCCACCACACCTGCTACACCGCCAGCAAGACTGAAGTGACCGTGTGACCAAGCAGGCAGCGCCAGGCTTCCTGGCGGGAGCAGGGCAGGGAGCAGAAGCAGAGCCTCTTCTCGCTCTCTTCATTTCCCTTTCCTGGTTCCCTCCACGGGAGGTGGGAGAACGGATGGATGGGCCCCCGTCGCCCAGAAAGCCATACTCCTGGAGATCCAGCAGGTGGCTTGACACGGCATGCTTAGATAAGGGATGCAGAGGGAACATTCTCACTCTCACTCGAAGGGGTAGAGGGTGTGAGGATAGGGGCTAAGATCCAATCTCATTCCTTTCCAACTCTCAGTCTCACATACCCTTCTACCCTTCCCGGAGACTCAGCAGCAGGTTCTGTCAGCCAAGGACCTACAGCCCCACCCTGGTGTGAATCTGCTTGGGTTTGATTTGGCCAGTGGGTACCGCCCACCAGCTGACTGAATAGGCTACTTGGTCTCATTCATTTACCTAGAACTGCATCATGGAAATCTTCTAGTGCCTAAGAACTGCCTGCTGACTCTCTGAGGGCCAGAGAGCTGCTGTGTCCATAAGCACAATAATGAGCCTCTTCTGCCCACTGTAACTCTCTGGTCCCCACTGAGACACCCTTTCTTTTCTGACCCAACCCTGGCTCTGTACCCCTCTTCCAGCCCAAGGATAAGAAATGGATTTTCTTCTGTCTGCTGCCTCTGCGTCGTTGGAAACCTTGTCGACTTCTAGGTGGCTGCCCCATCTGCCAGCCTTTACATGGTTCTCTGACTCCAAATTTCTTACTTCTGAGTTCTCTAGGACTTTGCTTCAGCCCTAACTAAGGAGAGGAGTGATGGGGAGCAGGGACATTTGGGGTGTCCTACTCAGAAGCCTGGTTATCTCACTATTCTTCTAGGCCTTTCAACCTTGAACTATGACCTGCCACTTTGGCCTGCCTTCCTCTCCTCTGCTCTACTCCCTGGAGACATCTGTCCTTGGCCAGAGAGCAGTGGGTGGGGAGGGCCACTGTGATACCCTGGTCTCAGGGGAGTACCGTTCCCGCCTTCCAGGGTCTTCCTCTCTAGTTACGCATGTCAAGCAGGGCAGATGCTTCTAGAGAGGCTTCTTATTCCATCTGAAGAAGACCTGAGAGGCTTGTCCTGTACCTTTCTAGCCGCTCTCTTCCTACACTGGGCCCTTCTGGGATCCTTTCCTAACTCTATCCTCATTACCCTCTCCCTCTATCCCTGTCTCTCTCTCTTTCTCTCTGTTTCTCTTTCTTACCCTTCTCTTACCCTCTGTGTCTCTCTCTTTCTCACTATGCCTAGTTCCCTACCTTCCAATCTTCTGTAGTTCCATTACTCTCCCACAGTTGCTGTTTCTTCTGGATTCAAGAGATCTATTGTCAAAAGCAAATAGTGGTTCTTTAAGCTGTTATCTGGGAGCTGTATGAGCAGTTCCACAACCCCTCCCTGCAAGGGGCATTCAGACAACAGTCAGAGAGACCTGTGGTCTCAGCTCTTGTGGAAAGATACCCCCAGCACCCATTCTCCATCATCTGTCTCCACCCTGGGGAGTGGGAAAACTGAAGAACTCCTGGAGAGTGGGTAGTGAATAGAGAAGTACCCACTCTTCAGAGACAGAGCCTGGAGAAAGAGAAGGAGCTCTCCCATGGTCAGAACTAGAGCACCGTCCTGAGCTATGGCAAGTCAGCTCCAAATGTTTGGATGAAGATGTGATACTAAAATTTCTACTGCTGCTTCAGTCAAGCTTCAAAATCAATGAAGAGAATTTTAAGAGTTCCCCAATTCTGTATAGGACATACATGGCATTTTAAAAATTGGAAGGAGGCAGGGAGAATGCAATGTTAGGCTAAGCCCGAATCTAATGAAGTCTACAAGCTACAGTGAAACCAGTCACCTGATTCTTACATGATTAAAGAACTCCAACGCTCTTGTTTACTCCTTAGGCTCACCCCCTGAGCAGAAGATCATCAGCATGAATCATTAGATGATTGAATCAGGGTGATAATCAATCACAGCCCTATACTTCTTCAACGGGCACCCAGAATTGGGATTGAAAGTCTGAGGATAGGGCTAACTTTCTACTTTCCTCCTCAACAAACACATAAACCTCAAGGGCTGGTTCCCAAGGGTTTATGAGAGTTTGTTCAAGAAGCCAAAATTAAGAGGGTTTGACTGGAAGAAATTGGAGAAGTTGGCTACTGTTTACTCAAAGATATGTATATTTTCATTGGGTCACTTCAACTAAGTGTTCTGTAGTCTAAAAGTCCAAAACCAGTGCCCTGGATATTGGTAATAAGGTGGGTAGGGAAAGGAAGTGGGTGGGTAAAACCCCCTTCCTGACTGATGATACAGTCACACGCTAGCTCAGAAATATAAATCTTATTTCGGAAGCTTCCTCTCTGAACCAAGTTCTCCTGTCTTCAATATGATCATTTTTCCCCTTTCCTGTCTGTTTTGAAGTTGATAAGTAGATTGAAAATACATTTCTCATCCAAGTCTTATTACTTATTCTATTTATATCCTCTGGTGTTAGATCAGAAAATGTTATCTAAATCCTTTTTTCTCAATGATTTTTGCCTTTACCTTTGGTAAAGATGACAGGAAGAAGAAAGAAAGAAAGAAAGAAAGAAAGAAAGAAAGAAAGAAAGAAAGAAAGAAAGAAAGAAAGAAAGGAAGGAAGGAAGGAAGGAAGGAAGGAAGGAAGGAAGGAAGGAAGGAAGGAAGGAAGGAAGGAAGGAAGGAAGGAAGGGGGACAGAGGGAGAGAGAAAGGGAGAGAGGGAGGAATTGAGGGAGACAGGAAGGGAGGGAGGGTGGGAGGCAGGTAGACAGGCAGGCAAGAAGGAAGGAAGGAAGGAAGGAAGGAAGGAAGGAAGGAAGGAAGGAAGGAAGGAAGGAAGGAAGGAAGGAAGGAAGGAAGGAAGGAAGGAAGGAAGGAAGGAAGGAAGGAAGGAAGGAAGGAAGGAAGGAAGGAAGGAGGAAATGAAAAGCTACAGGGAGAGAAGGTAAGAAAAAAGAGTACCCTACGCATGTCCTACATCTTGAACCATCCCTCATCATAAAATCCATAGAATTATGTTTTAACTGGAACGTGGAACTTACCTTATTTATTCAATTGTTCCATTTATGTTTACAGAGCAAGCAATACCAAAACCACATTTCCAGGTGAATTTACATGGCAGATTAAAGAAGGTTCTGGGGCTCGAATCCAGTGGATATCACTTCCATTACCACCAGGCTGTTGGCTACCACCACACATAGAGGGAAGAATCTCCCTGATCTGAGAACCCAGCAAGGGAAGGACAGAATACCCCACTATAGGTTTTGTTCTTTCTAAAATCTTCACTGTCTCATGATTCCTGTCTCTCATGAAAGTGTTCCACAAGTTCCTTCCTCATGGAGATTTTTCTGGTGTCCCTTGTTTCTGATGGCAGCAGTTTTTATAACCCTCATTCTTTCTTCCTTTAATCCCTCCAGTAAACTCTAGCTCTATGCTCATGAGTCACAAAATATTTTCCCAGAACTTCTTAAAACCCTTCTATGGGTCTGTGCTTCAAGACTCCCAGTGTCTTCGGTGAGAGGTCTAATGCCTGGAAAACTCCAATTCTTTCCTTCATTCAAATTTCTCTGCTAATTCTATTTGATTTCCTTCCAGTTAGTTTAGTCTTTCCTTCTTCACATCACCCTAGGCTTGTCCTTTTCTTCCACTTATTTTCTTGCCATGACAAATTTTATTTCTCTTGGTCTTACTATGTAGACTAGAAGTAATCTACACAAAATTGGATGAAATCATGCAAAAATTAAAAGAAGACTTTTCTAGATCTTCTATTTGCCTTGTTAGTTTATCCTGTACCTCCTTTCTCAAAGATAATGCCCCAGGGTCCAAAGCAAAGGGCCCTCCCACTTCAATTTTTAGGAGAACAGGAATAAAAGCTGTCAGAAGAACCTGGACTTAAATATAGGCTTTGGTTTTAGCAGCTGCAAAGTACCTTGAAGTTCTTACTTCAGCCATCAACTAGCCCAGAGACTCCTTCTCTGGCCAAAGATTCATATCTCTGAAGGCTTTCAGCTATTATTCCACCTCAATTGTACCTATTTTTCTTGTATATGTTACAGATAACCCTTTGACCCAAAAAACTTGAGAACTTCATGATTCAGTAAGCATGAATAAATATCCAGTCCAATAACCCCTGACACCAAACATGATACTATTCCTCAGAGATAATTTGTCTGCCATCAGCCTTCAAACTCAGGTTCCTTCCATAGGCAGATGTGGACTCAACTTGAGGTAACCTGGAAGGGCTGCCAACGACCTGAAATCTAGACAACTCTTCTCTGGGAAGAGTTGACATGTTATATCCCAAATACACTTTTCCAAACCTGAAAAACATTGCTCTGGGGTGTTTTTATGGAAGCTTGATGTGTTTAATGAAGTATTTTTCAAGGTCCAAATGTTATTTTTTATAAATATAGCATTTTACTGACAGATTCAGTATGAAAGGTATGTATTCCTGACTATATTTAATTTTGAAAGGAAGCATAGTATAGGAATAAAAGAAGCATAGGGCTGGAGTTCTTGGAGACATAGCTTCTTCCCTGATTTTGTCGCTTGCCATGTTAACCAAGGAAAAATGGTGTTCTTGCTCAGTGCCTCAGTTTCCCTATCTGTTAAACAAGAACTTTTACTAAATGAACTGTGAAGTTTCATCCACTTCTTACCTGGTAGAACTGTCACTTCTCATTAAACCCCTCCTTTTTATGCATTGCCCCCATTCTCCATTGAGCTGCATATATCTCAATACAAATTCCTCACCAGAGCTTTGAGTAGGTCTCAGACTCTCGGACCTCTGGGAAGCTCTAAAGGTGTAAGGGTCTACCCATTCAACATGTCAATAATTTTGTTTCATAGATGCCCTCTCCTGTATACAAACCTCAATCGTCTCATGTCTGTGTAATCAGAAATTCAAATTTTAAAATTTTCATTTTGGTATGGTCCTTTAAGCTGGAGGGAGGCAGTTCCTACTTTAGAGATGACATAGGCTAGAGGGAAAAATGGCCAGATGTTCATCTAAAGGGTGTGAAATTTATAGATGAGGAAATCTTGGAAATGTATTCCATGCACAAGGATGGTTCTGTGTAGCACTGGATGCTATTATATCCCAGTCCAGAATGCGAGTCCTGAAGACCAAGTCTGTGTGCCAGGCTCATCTCCAACTCTAAGTGGAAAGCACTGTCCCTTGGGCTATTCATTAGGAGGTGATATTTCCCCATCCTAGTAACTTTCTAGCCTGTCCTTATGATGCTACTGCCCTCCTGGTGAAAGCTTGTGAAACAAAAATAGAGTGTTTAAGTCAGTATCATCAAACCAGTCTTGTAAATTGGCAAACACATTAATTTGCCATCAGAATCATTACATTATATATTCCCTAAGTACCCTCACCCTAAAGTAGAGAAAGACTCCTGTTCTACTTTGCTGCCCACCCCTGCTGTGACCCTTGAATGTCACTCCACAGGAGGACTCATTCGTTTGCTCTGTAATGGCAAATACTCCTTTAGCTCTATCTATAACTCAACTAGACATTTTCTAGTAAATGATTCTTAAAATTCTCTAATAAAAAGCAATTCTTACTGTAATATTTTTAGTGTGAAGATACAATTTCCTAAGGGGGGATTAATGAAAATTTTTATGCATTAGCCCAATTTATGGATTCCATGTTTATTATATGGTAGTGCTGGAGAAAAGTACCTTTTAATCTATATCTTTGCAGTTTCTTCATCAACCCTAAGTAAACTTCATGATGAGCAGTGCTCCCACAACTGCTGCTTCTGTACAAAGCTCATTGTTTTACTTACCTGTCAAAGCACATTCTATATGTACTGTAAACAGATATCACTTTAGTAAGATTTAGTCTTAAGATTTTTCCACTTTTGTCAGTAACCAATATTTATGGATTAAAAAAATAAAAGTGTTTCAACATAACTTGTTTTTCTTAAAGTAGCTACATGCTTGTTTTTATAAACACAAAAAACAAGTGAATCAAAAAAATCAAAATGAATGTACAAAACTATTAAAACTATGAGTATAAACAGAGATTAATTGCAAATTTGAAACCGGGAAATTTTAGTGATGGAAGCATTTTAAAAGTAGTTTATGGTGATTGTTACACAACTGCAGAAATTCATTAAAAAGCACCAAGCTATATACTTATGAAGCATAGATTGTCTGATATTCAAATTAAATGCCTTCAAAGGTAGTAAATAAAAGAACTGTAGGAAGATAGACTTAGGACAAGTATCAGTGAGTAAGGTATGCCAATTTAAAGCAAAATTTAAAATTCTAACTTTGTATCCATATTTACCTACTTTAATATGATTATTCATGGACATTAGATCTTAAGAGTTTGGTACTAGAGATAGTTCTTTATGGTTATCATGCATAAGAGAAACTGAGGTGATAAAATACCTCTTTAAACAGAGAGCAAAGTTATACCTTAAAATTGTATTTAATGGTCTATTTTTTTAATAATTTTCTTTTACATTTTTACATATTTATATTATTTTAGTTTAAAGCTACTTATTTTTGCTGCTAAGATAGTCTATGCTGTGTTTATGAGTTCCTATTATAACCTAGGAAATGGATGGTGGTTCAGGTTTAGCAAACAACACGATGCCACTCAGCGGGACACGGTCTCCAGCCAAACTCAGCACTTCCATTGTCCCTGGAACTAAAAGCCAATTATATCACTATCTAATCCATTGAGCTTGCACTAAGCAATTTTTTAATTCTCTCATGATAATAGCATTCATTACTTAAGGAAAATTAAAACCTGTTTACTATTCTAGTACACAATAACATAACTATACATATTCTGAAATGGATTTCGTAGACTATTACAATTACTCTGATGTGACATTTCTTCTCAGTCATAGCATACTGTCTGTCAGAATAGTCTCTCTCTCTTACACACACACACACACACACACACACACACACGCGCACACACGTACACGCACCATTCCAAGTATCCAGAAATTTTATTAATCTACATTCATTATTGGAAATAACCCCAATAGAAATCAAAATTATGACTGAGATTTTAAAGAAGTGTAATTTAATTATACATTTAATTTCATTATACAATGCATACATGTAATGACTAAAGAAATGTAATGGTTGAATTAGATTAGAAACATGTTTCCTAATAAAAATCTCAGTAGACATTTCTTATTGCCCAAGTAAGAATAATATGCTTTTATTATTTAATGATCAGGTGATATAAGTACAAAAGTTCTGAATAGCCTTTAAATTATAGTTCTAAAATTATTTTAAAGGCTCTTTTCTTAAATAGGTTAAAGTTATTTTGGCAGGGTTTTTTGACACTTTGATGGTGATGGAGGTATAGCAACTTTGTACAACAAAACCATAAATGTCAATACTATTGTAACCATGTTACCTCAACTACAATAAATAAACAAATAAATCCCCCCATTAAATAAACACTAACAATTTGTTTCAACTTTTTCTCTTTGACTCTAAAATATAAATGTCCATTTAGCCTACTTCTCCTAAATTGGTAAGATCTAGATAAATGAAGTCTTAACATGGTGTCATTAAAAGGCCAAGGTCAGAGAAAGTTTAAGATGGAAGCTCTGAGATTGAGTGTCTCAGATAGTTATTTACTTATAGTGACATTTTGGACACAAATTTTTTTTTCTCTATGGTTGAATATGAGAAGGAAGTTCTCAAACCTGTGGGAAATAAAAAATACATCCATTCAGGGTTTAATAAAAGGCAATTATTGTTTGGGTTGAAAATGTGAGAGGAGTAGGGGAAAAATAGAAGTAACAGAGGTTTGAATAAATACTTTGAAAGTTTTGGAAAGTGAAAAATGGTAACTTTTACATTATGAACATTTTGCCCAATGTTATTTCTTCAGTCTTGGTTTTATCAACAATGTGGGACAATTAGAATCAAAGCTACTTCCTATGGCCTATGTATCACTGTATAATAACAAAACAATATTCAACTTATATCTAGAATCTCTATGTAGCTGAATAAACTTGTGAGTAACCCATTGTTTGCCTGTCAACTTTCCAATCCCCTAAGCATGTCTGACTGTGACTCAGATCTCATTCATTATGTTAGTTCTGCCAGAATTTCACTGTTTGACTTGGAAATTTTCTGATCTCAGTTTTCTTGTTTAGAAGTAATTAGTGAGAAAGACGTCTCTAAATTTCTAAAATTCCTATCACCTTTTCTAGCTTCTGCTTCTGTGATTCTGTCAGAAATATGCAGGAAGTTGATGAGCTCAGCTGATACAAATTATAGAGGAAGAGTGACATGGTAGCGTAAAATTATGAAGGGAAGGAGAAAATGCTTGACTAGAGTTACTGTTTATGAGATTGCATGTTCTCAGTTGCAAGTATTGTGTTAGCAAGATGACTATAGATAAAAAGGCAATAAGAGAGTAGAACAATAAAGTTTTAGAAAACTCCCTCTTCAGTTTTTTTGTACTTTCATCAAATCAACAATTGCCTGTTAAAAATACCCAGGAATAATTTTTACAGAGTCCTCAATTGTTCTTTATTTTTCTGTTTGTCCATAGAAATAGCACTCAACATGTGTTTCAAGACCAGGTGCTCCTCATAAAGAAGAAAGGAGCTTCAAAGTCAACCATAAAACAAAGTTCAGTGCATATGCAGCAAATGTGCAATACCAGAACCTTACTCCTAACTGTGTATACCTTAATGATGATTTTTTTGGCCATTTATCACAGCAATCATGGAGATGATAACCTTTAGCCCTAAGGTGGCTTTCATTTACACTTGTAGGAAACAAATACCTCCCCCTAATGCAATTCCAATTCAAATTTTCTAGTATTTTCACTCAGCAGTTACATCAGTACCCTTACTCATGCAAAGTACATATCCAGTAATGACACTAGAATCACTGAATAGGAATCTCTAAGGATTGTGTCCTAAACCTGCTTTTATTTATCTATTTATTCATGTTTGGGGGCCACACCAGCAATGCTCAGGGTTTACTCCTGGCTCTGTGCTTAGAGATAAGTTTGGGAAGTACTCAGGGATCAAACCTGGGTCTGCCTCTTGCAAGACAAGTGTCTTACCTGCTGCACTTGTCTATAACTCCAGCCCCTGAACTTTGCATTTTTAGCAAGTTGTATTTTAATAATAATTGTGTGAAAAATATAAAACTGAGGCAGTGCATATAATCAATGGAACGTTTAATAGAAAAGAAACTGTCTAACAATTGGAAGGTTGAATGAGAATCTTAAAAGACTGCAAAAAATTAAGTAAGGACATGAAACAAACTATTTTCTGTGGGTATAAAAAAGTACAGAATGAGAAGAGAGGAGGAAATTAACTTTCTTGGCAGAAAAAAATGGTAGTAATTTGGAATAAGGGGCAGGGAATGCACAAGGATGCTTTCCTACAGCATTAAGACTTAAAACTTAGTTTATAATGTATGGTAGTCATTCATTTTGGAAAGAAAGGTTGGATTATGCTATGATGACAACAGAACTCCCATATCTTAAAACAGTAGTGACTTAAGGGATTTTTTTGCTTTTATTCTTGTGTGTCAAGTTACAAAATACAACATCTTTCAACCAAGATTAATATACCCCACAAAGCTGTCATCATATTTAAGAAAGAGTTTTTTTTTTTAAATCTTAAGTAAATAGCAGCTGAAGGCAGTTGTTGCATCCAAACCACCTCTGCAGGAAATCTTGAGCCTCATATAAAAACAAACGCTGATCAAAAATTACCTAAACCTCATAGAACAATGGCAACAAATACCTTCACATTACTTATCT
Source organism: Sorex araneus (assembly GCF_027595985.1). NCBI lineage: Eukaryota > Metazoa > Chordata > Mammalia > Eulipotyphla > Soricidae > Sorex > Sorex araneus. Next base: position 73,941,081 of record NC_073307.1, read on the forward strand.
CCCTAAATGACAACAGACTGAATTATCCTATAAAAAAGCACAGGATGATTGGATTCACTGGGAAACAAAATCCAACCTTCTCTTGCTTACATGAAACATGAATTTGAGTTATAGACACAGACTCCATTGTAAGATGGAAAAACAATCATATAAGCAAATGGTAGATTTAAAAAAGCAAAGACAGTCATACTTGTCTCAGACTAAGTATCACTAAACTAAAGACAATAATGAGAGAGAATTAGGCATTACTGAACAAGGGAACAATAGATCAAGAGAACTTAATTTTCATCTATCTATAAACACACATAAATACATATATACATATATGTATGCATATATGTTAAGGGCATGTATATGTGTATATGTGTGTATATATGTATGTATATATATATATATATATATATGAAGGGGTAGCAGAGGTTTTAAAACAACTTTACCAAACCTGAAGAGATACATCAAATGGAAGCACCATAGTTAGGGAGTCTTTACCACTCCATTTTCATTATGTACAGATCAACAAAACAAAAAAACATCAGTAAGGAAACAAGAAGCCTTAATGAGGAATTGTAAAAAGCCTAAGTAATAGACCCTCCATTTCCAGAAAGCTGAAAACAGATTCTTCTACAGTGGACAAGGAATATTCTCCATGATAGTGCACATACTGGTGTGTGGATCCACAAAGCTGCAAACATATCTTCTCAGACTGCTATGCCATGAAGATACACATAAATCACAAAAAGAAAAATCTGGGGAAAGCTCCAAAATTTGGAAACTGAGTAATATACTATTAATAATTATTGGCTCACAGAAGAAATTTAAAAAAAAATCAATTAACCCTCCAAATGAACTAGAATGAAGATACAGACGATCAGAACCTATGAGACAGCAAAATCAGTACTACTAAGGGGAATGTTCATAGAAATACAGACTTGGGCTGGAGCGATAGCATAGCGGGTAGGGCGTTTGCCTTGCACGCGGCCGACCCGGGTTAGATTCCCAGCATCCCATATGGTCCCCTGAGCACCGCCAGGAGTGATTCCTGAGTGCAGAGCCAGGAGTAACCCCTGTGCATTGCCAGGTGTGACCCAAATAGCAAAAAAAAAAAAAAAAAAAATCAGAAATACAGACTTACATTAAGAAACAGAAAAAAAACCAAATTAATATTCTAATTGAAATGCTTGAGAAATTATAAAAATAAAATAAATTCCAAAGTGGAAAGAATGAAATAATTTAAAATAGAGGAAAAAAAACAACATAGCATCAAGAAAACAATACAAAAAACTAATGTAGCCAGTAGTTGGCTTTTCAAAAGAATAAACAAGACTTTAAAACTCTTAGCTAGACTCATGAGGGGAAAAAAATAGAGAATCCAAAATGAATTGAATCAGACATAAAGGGTCCAAATTAGAACAGAGTTCAGAAATACAAAAGATCACAAGGGATTAGTGTGAGCAATTCTATGCCACTAAGCTGGAGAAGCTAAAAGAAATGGATGGAGTCTTAGAGTACAATATTCTAAGACTGACTCAGGAGAAAATGGAAAATAACCAATTGGGGATTAGTAAGAAAGTTAAATACATTATTAAAAACCTCCCGAAGAACAAAGTTCCAGATTCAGAAGAGTGCCTTAAGTGAGTTCTATCAAATCTATATATTTATTTCTTATTCTCTTCAAGTTCTTCAAAAATATCAAAGATATGGGAAACCTTTTTAACAGCATCTGTGAAGTCAAAATACCAAAAGCAGACAGAGGTATTACAAAATTAAAATATAAGACCAAAATCTCTGATTAATCACTGTCACTGTCATCCCGTTGCTCATTGATTTGTTCAAGTGGGCACCAGTAACGTCTCTCATTGTGAGACTTATGGATACTGCTTTTGGTATATCCAATACGCCATGGGTAGCTTGCCAGGCTCTGCCGTGTGGGTGTGATACTCTCGGTAGCTTACAGGGCTCTCAGAGAGGGGCAGAGGAATAGAACATGGGTCAGGTGCGTGAAAGGCGAATGCCCTACCGCTGTGCTATTGCTCCAGACCTGATCAATATTGATGCAAAAACCTCAGCAAAATTTTAGTGAACTAAATCAATATGCCAAAAAATAATATTTACTGTGACTAAGTGGAATTCATTTCAGGGATGCAAAGATACTTCAATATGTGCAAATAAATTAATGTAATTAACCATATCAACAAAATTAAGTACAATGGGTATATGATCATGTCAACTGATGCAGAGAAAGCTCTTAACAAAATTCACAATGGTTCAAGATAAAAAACAAAACAAATTAGAAATAACAGGAACATTCTTAAAGATAGTTATAACCATTTACAAAAAAAGCTCGCAGTCATCATCATATTCAATGGTAAAAAACTGAAATCCTTTTCTCCGGAATTAAGTATAAAACAAGGATATCCCTTTCCCCCATGATTACTAAATATAGTCTTAGAAGTCTTTTCATCTACATAAGAAAATGAAATCAACAGAAACAGATACAAATTTAAAAAAATTAAATATAGCCACCGTTTACATATGACATGATAATATACACAAAAGACCCTAAAAACTCCACTTAAAAAATTCTTAGATGGTACAAAGTGATAGCAAAGGAGATAAGATGTTCATTTTGCTTGTGGCAGACCCTGATTCTGATCCTTGTCACTGTGTATGGTTCCCTGAACAACACTAGAGGTGGCCACTGACCACAGCCAGATGTATCTACCCAAAAAATAAATTAAAAAATAATTTTAAAAACCTCTATAAAATAAAATAATCAGCAAAGCAGTGAACTTAAAATATACAGAAACAGAGATATAACAATACAAAACATTTGCCTTTTACATAGCAAACATGGATTTGATCTATGGCATCCTATAGATGGCCTGAGCCCAGCAAGAGTGATCCCTGAGAGTAAGCCCTGGACACTGCTGGCTGGACCTCCCTCCCCCCCCAAAAAAAGAAAAAGATCAATACACAAAAAACGTTGCACTTGTGTCACTGTATCACTGTCATCCCATTGTTTGTCAATTTACTCAAGCGGGCACCACCAGTAAAGTCTCTATTACACTCAGCCCTGAAATTTTAGCAACCTCTCCTCATTCATCTTTTCCAATGATTGGAGACTCTTTCAGGATCAGGGTAATGAGACCTTTCGTTGCACTTGTATATGCAAATAAAAAACTAGAAGAATAGAAATTAGAAAAAATAATGGATCATTGACTAATGGCAGAGAGCGGACACTCTGTGGTGGGTGTGGAGTTGGAATGATATATGTATAAAACTCTAAAAGAGTATTGTGAATCCTGGATATTCAATAAATGGGGGTAAGGGGGAGTATTATATTTAAGTGAGGTCCAAAAACATCAAATACCAAGGATAATAACCAACCTAATAAAGGAAGAGAAAGACAATACATTAAAAAAATTATACATCATTACTGAATGAAATAGAAGACATTAGAAAATGTAAAACTATTCCAGGTTCATGAATTGAAAGAATTAACACTATCAAAATGACCATCCTATACAAAATATTACATAAATGCAATGCAATTTTATCAAAATTTTAATTATATCCCTCATTTAATTAAAACACTCTATTAAAATTTGTATGGAAAGATGGGACAGTAGTATAATGGCAATGGTACCTTGTCTTTCAAACAACCAATTTAGTTTCAATCCCTGAAATCAGGTGTTACCCCAAAACAAAACAAACTAAAATTAAAACTAAAAATAAGTTTTAAGTGAAAATTGTATGGAATCGTAGAACTCCCTAAACAATCAAAGCAATATTGAGAAAAGGAAGATGGAAGGTTAAATTGCAATTTTAAATTGTTGAATTTTAAATTATATTATAAAGATAATCAAATAGTGGGAACTAGAATATATATACTCTCCAACAAATGGAATATAGTAGAGACTCTAGAGATAAATCTCCAGATTTATGGACAACTAATTTATACAAAGGTGCTGGTTGCATTAAGTGGGGAAGGAAAATATTATTAAAAAATGGTGTTTAGAAAACTGGATGGCTACATAGAAGAAAGGAAAAATGGAAGATAGAAGAAAGAAGAAAAGGAAGAAGGAGAAGAGAAGTGAGAGAATGAAGGAAGGAGGAAAGGAAGGAAGGAGGGAACGAAGGGAGGGAAAGGAAGGAAGAGAGGGGAGGAGGGAAGGGAGGGAAGGAAGGAAGGAAGGAAGGAAGGAAGGAAGGAAGGAAGGAAGGAAGGAAGGAAGGAAGGAGGAAGGAAGGAAGGAAGGAAGGAAGGAAGGAAGGAAGGAAGGAAGGAAGGAAGGAAGGAAGGAAGGAAGGAAGGAAGGAAGGAAGGAAGGAAGGAAGATTTGATTCGTATCTCATACTACACACACAAAAGTTAATTCAAAATGAAGTAAAGGGGCTGGAGAGATAGCACAGCGGGTAGGGCGTTTGCCTTGCACGCGGCCGACCCGGGTTCAAATCCCAGCATCCCATATGGTCCCCTGAGCACGGCCAGGGGTGATTCCTGAGTGCAGAGCCAGGAGTAACCACTGTGCATCGCCAGGTGTGACCCAAAAAGCAAAAAAAAAAAAAAAAAAAAAAATGAAGTAAAGACCTTGAGATTAGACCAAAGTCCAGGAAGTATACTGAAGTAATAGGCATAAATCTCCAGGGTCATATTTCAGAGGTATTTTCAATGATTTGATTCTGTTGACAAAGATAACAAAAATAAAGTTATAATACTCATCAAATTTAAAAAATGTGTAAATCTGTAACTGTACTCTCAAGATGATTCACTAATTAAAAAATAAAATTTTTTTTAAAAAAAGCCAGCAGGATCAGCAGGCAAAAAAAAAAATAAAAACTGTTTTGGTCCCCACACAACATTCTTTCTCAGCAAAGTGCCAGGTGTCAGAGTCTGCTTGCAAAGCCCCTGTGCACGACCTATTACATAGCCAGCGGATCAAATTTATTGTGCTGTCCACAGTACTACCATGGCAGAGCTATAAGGGTACCAAACTTCACTCTCCACTGCCTCAATACCAAAGCACATGAACTGAAGATGCCCATATTCCCAGGAAGTATACATTCCAAAGACACTCCTTTCGCCTTGGCCTGTTTTCCCTGGCAGCCCTGTCTCTGCTGCCATCTTCCAGAGGCCTAGGGACGGCCAGGCAGGGGCCTGCAGTGACGAAGAACATGGGATTATGGGACGGGGGTGGAGCCGGTCTTTGCCCCCATCCCCTGCCCTACAAGACCCCGAGTTGCTGCCCATGAACAAGCCCTTTGGCTGCTAATTGAGCTGCTTATCGGCCATGATCCCAGAGACTCAGAAACAAAGCTCGGAACCCAGCGGCTTTGGGCAGAAATGCGTCTGGACTATCCATTGGGTTTCTGGCGCCTTACCATCCCAGGTGGAATGGGTTTCGTGCCTTGGCCTGTTTTCCCTAGTGGCTCGGTCGCCGCCGTCATCTTCCAGAGTCCTAAGAACAACCAGGGAGGGGCCCAGAGTGATAAGGAACTTAGGGTCACATGGGATGGGGGCGGAGCCAGTCCTCCCCACCTCCAAGGCCCCTACGAGACCCTGAGTTGCCGCCCACTAATGAGCCCCTCGGCTGCTGATCGAGCTGCATATCAGCCACGATCTCAGAGACTCGGAAACAGAGCTTGGAACACAACGGCTTTGGACAGAAATCCAAATCTAGGTTTAATTATTAAATCTAGGTTTAATTATTAAAACTTCAGAAATCCAAAATTGCATGGTAGCAACTGTGGCCACACATCATCATGTGCAATTCACAATCAGCAATAGAAAACAAATTGTCTAATGTTGCCTTTTTAGCAGATGTGAGTGTTGCGGTAAAATCCCAAATAATAATGGTGGGTTTGGTGTCAAAATGTTGAATGTAATCCAAGTAGAGAGAGAGAAACGTGGAAACCATATGCCACACAGGTAGGGGAAGGGTGTGGGATGGGGAGGATACTGGGTTTTCTGGCGGTGGAAAATGTGCACTGGTGAAGGGTCGGGTGTTTCATCATTTTATGACCGAGACTTAAACCGAAAGCTATAACTGCTCTCAATAAATGTTTCAATAAAAATTAAAACATTTATTTTTTAAAAAATTTTTAATGTTTCAATAAAAATTTAAAAATAAATAAATAAGCACTCCTTTCAACCTCCAGGGGCTGAATCATAAGGAACATCCTTACAGAGAGTGAAGTATGAAACTTCACTTTGGAAAATAGCAGACACAATGAGCAAGATGACTAAAGTTCACCAATTGGGTCCAAAGAATGAAGGTCATAGCCTAGAAGGCTCTATCAGCACCAACCAATTCTATAACATCTCAGATAGGGCTAGAGTGATAGCATAGTGGGTAGGGCATTTGCCTTGCATGCAGCCAACCCAGGTTTGGTTCCCAGCATCCCATATGGTCCCCCAGCACTGCCAGGAGTAATTCCTGAGTGCAGAGCCAGGAGTAACCCCTGTGCATCACTGGTGTGACCCAAAGAGCAAAACAAAAACAGAAAATCTCAGATAGAGATGCTAGGAATACCATGATGTAGACTTTTAATATCTCAAAACAATAGTATAAGTACAAGAAAGTATGCATAGATGATCTCTTGCATAGATCATCTGAGTCAAGACTCAACAAGGAAACAAGGGCCTTGAAGGGAAACATAGAAGACATGTCTTAGCACATATAGGACTTTCTTTTTTTTTTCTTTTTAATTCTATTGAATCACTTTCATCCTGTAAAATGGTGGAGTACACATTGTTCTCAAGTGCACATGGAATATTATTCTTAGAAGACCACATCTGGGACACAAAACATATGTACATAAAATAAAGAAGATAGAAAATATATCTGCTATCTTCTAAGACAGCAAGGATTTAAAAATGGAAATTAATCATAAATAGAAATGTGGGGAAATGAAACACTTAGAAATTAAACAACTCAATACTAAGCAATCAGTGGGTCAAAAACAAAATGAAAAGATTTTTGTGAGCAAAGGAAAATGAAGATACAAGGTACCAGATAGGAGGATGGGCTGAAAATATAACCCTCATTTGCTAGTGAGAAGACCAACTGATTCAACCTTCTTGTTAGTTTTGTGTTTGTGTGTGTGTGTGTATGTGTGTGTGTATCTGTGTGTGTGTTTGGGTCACACTTAGTGATGCTCAAGAATTATTTATGGTGTATCTCAGGGAACCATATGAGATGCCAGGAATCAAACCCAGGTTGGCTGCATGCAAGGCAAGCATGCCATCCTTTATACTATAGTTCTATCTCTATTTCAACCATTTTAGAAAACAATATAGACATTTCTCAAAAACTAGGAATTTGTCTTTTATATGAGCCAGAAATTTTACTTCCTGGCATTTACCCTAAAGGCCCAAAATTTTTTATCAAAAAATACATTTATACTTCTACAGTCATTGCAGCACTACTCACAATAGCCAAAATCTGAAAACAACCCACATCCAAGAACAGATAAAGAAGCTGTGAGACATATACACAAAAGAATACTACTCTGCTACAAAAAAGAAAATGAAGTTTACTACTGCTATGTGGACAGAAGAGTTTTGTATGATACTGAATAAAGTAAATCAGAAGGAGAGAGACAGAAGGAGAGAGACAGAGACAAAATGATGTCTCTCAGTTGTGGGATAGAAAGAAATACAGTAAGAAAACAAAAAATAGGCTCCCTGCCACAGGCTGATAAAGGACCCCGACAGCTTTCCCTGTGACCACACTCTCTGACCGGAGTTCTTCCTGCCCCCACTTCCCAGACTGCCCCTCTCTCCCCACCCCCACCTTGCGGGCTGAGACTTTGCTCCCTGTGACAGGTAAAGGACCCTGCCACCATCCCCATCTATAGAGCTGCAGGGTGTGGCCTTAGCAACAAGGGGCATGGCCTCCGCAGAAGTGGGTGTGGCATTGGAGCTGGAGTTCTTTTAACCACTCCCAGCAATCTGGAGTCACATGTCAATCTTTACCACCCAATTCTGTAAGGAGCATCCTAGCTACCTTACAAAAATAGGACAATAGTCCATTAGTCTACTCCAACTTCACCAAAATATTGGTGAACACAAGAAGCTATACAAGCCCAATATAAAAGATCACATCTTCTGAAAGCTTCACTAGAGACCTCAAATGAGTTTCAGAGGAACACCTGAGAGGAAAGACATACTCTAGAAGGGGAACAAAGGCAACCACCATCGACTGAACTCATCCAGAATCCTTCCTCAAAACAAGAGGGAATAGGGATAGTGAAATGGAAGTTCCCATCTCCATACAACCACAACAACATGAAGAAATAGCACAAATCCACACCATGAGGAGAGGACAATAAAGAGTCCAGAAGCCTCAATAGGCATTACCCACAAATGTAACATTTAAAAATGTAAGGCCATTTTTATTCTCCAATAAAGAATTTAGAGACGAAATGCTGAAGATGGTCAATGAACTCAAAGAAACTATGGAACAGGTATCCAGTAAATAAAAGGAGGACATGAAAGAGAGAGTGGAATGCACAGCTGAGAAAATATAGGAAGAAATAAGAGCAGAAATAAAAAAAACTACAAAAAAGAAGTATCATGAATAAAGGATTTGGGAGATAAAAAAAAAACTCAGTGGGGCCCTCAAGATTAGAATGCATAGAGCTAAAGACAGAGTCAGTGAGCTTGAAGATGAGCTGCAGGAAGCCTACAGGCAATAACAAACAATGGGAAGATACCTCAAAATAGCTCTGGGGTGAATCTGAGTCCTAAGGGATGATATCAAGAGGAACAACATTAGAATAATTGGAGTACCAGAAGGACAGGGAAGCAACCCCAATGAAAAAGCCACAGTCAAAGAAATTATTGCTGAAAAGTTCCCAGAGCTGGAGAATGCAGGCATCCAGATTCAAGGAGCCCTAAGGTGCCAGCTAAAAGAGACTCTAACAAAAAATTCCAAAACATATCATAGTTAGAATGACGGATGTCACAGATAGAGACACAATACAGCAGCAAGGTCAAAGAAGGAAATCACATAAAAAGGAGCACCCCTTAGATTCACAGCAGACCTATCAGAGGAAACCCTCCAAACCCGAAGGCAATGGTGGGATATAGTGAAAAAACTCAATGAAATAAATGCCTCACCAAGAATACTTTATCCAGTTAAGCTCTCACTCAAACTTGAAGAAACAATACACTATTTTATGGATAAACAACAGCTCAGGAACGTCATAGATTCAAAACCTAACCTAAAAGAAGGGTTAAAGGGGCTACTTTAAGATAAGACAAATGCCTACAAGCACAACAAACCCCTACAGAAAAATGGCACAAAACCCCATAACAATAATCTCTCTCAATGTCAATGGTCAAAATTCACCAATTACGAGACACAGAATGGCAATATGAATTCAGAGACTGAACCCAACACTCTGCTGCCTACAAGAAACACATCTGAACAGTTATAAGAAACACAGACTAAAAGTCAAAGGATAGAAAACAATCCCTCAAGCAAAAAATTCCCTTAAAAAAGCTGAGGTTCTATTACTAGTATCTGAATCATAGACTTCAGGTTGAAAAGGATTAGAAGGGACCATGAAGGCCATTTTTATTAATCAAAGGATATGTACAGCAGGAAGAAATCACATTCCTAAACATATACTCACCCAATGAGGGACCAGCTAAATACCTACAACAACACTAACAGACCTTAAGAAAGACATTGTGAGCAATAAAATAGTAGTTGGAGACTTCAACACCACCTTATCACCTCTGGATAGATCAAGAAGATTAAAACTCAGCAAGGAAATACTGGCTTTGAAGGAATAAATAGAATAGAGGGGCTTATAGATATATACAGACCTTACATCCTCCCCAAATGGAATGAACATTCTTTTCCAGTGCACATGGAACATTTTCCAGAATAGACCGTGTGTTGGGCCACAAAACATACCTCAACAGAATCAGGAAGATAGACACTGTATCAACTATCTTTTCAGACCATGATGCACTGAAGATAGAAGTTAATCAGGTACAGATGCAGAAAACCAGATCAAACATCTAGAAATTAAACAACTCAATGTTGAACAAGTGGGTCAGGAAGGAAATCAAGGAAGAAATCAATAGATACCTGGAAACAAATGAGAATGAAGACACGAGTATCAGAACCTGTGGGAAGCAGTTAAAGAACCTAAACCTAGAACAAATGAATAAATTCCTGGATTCCTATAATCTCCCAAGGTTGACTCAAGGAGATCTGGGATAGCTGAAAGTCCTATTAATATCAAGGAAATTGAAATTGTAATCAAAAGTGTTCCCAAAAATAAAAACCCGGGTTCAGATGGATTCACTAGCGAATTTTTCCAAACACTTAAGGAGGACATATTGCAGTTTCTTCTCAAGCTTTTCCAGGAAATTGAAGAAACAGAAACTCTTCCAAACAGTTTCTATGAGGCTCATATCTCCCTAATACAAAAAGCAAACAAAGACACCACTACAAAAGAAAACTACAGGCCTATATCCTGATAAACATGGATGCAAAGATTATCAACAAAATATTAGCAAATAGAATTCAAAACTCATCAGAAAAATCATACACCATGACCAAGTGGGATTCATCCCAGAGATGCAAGGATGGTTTAATATTCGGAAACCAATCAACATAATCCACCATATCAACAAAAGAAAAGATAAAAACCATATGATCATATCAATAGATGCAGAGAAAGCATTTGACAAGATCCAGCACCCGTTTATGATGAAAACTCTCGCCAAAATGGGTATAGAAGGAACTTTCCTCAACATAGTCAAAGCCATCTACCACAAGTCTATAGCAAGCAACATCCTCAATGGGGAAAAACTAACAGCCTTCCCTCTAAGATCAGGGATGAGACAAGGATGCCCAGTATCTCCACTTCTGTTCGATATAGTACTGGAAGTACTTGTAATAGTTATTAGGCAAGAAAATGATATTAAGGGCGTTCAGGTAGAAAAAGAAAAAATCAAGCTCTCACTATTCGCAGATGATATGATACTATACTTAGAGAACCTTAAAACCTCTACTAAGAATATCCTAGAAACAATAGACTTGTGTAGTCAAGTTGCAGGCATAAAATCAATACCCAAAAGCCCATGACTTTCCTATATGCAAACAATGAGAGAGAAGAAAGTGACATGAAAAAAGCAATCTTGTTCACAATCATGCCTCAGAAAATCAAGTACCTCGGAATCAACTTAACTAAGGAGGTAAATGACTTGTACAAAGAAAACTACAAAACACTACTTCACGAAATAAAAGAGGACACGAGGAAATGGAAAGATATCCCCTGCTCATGGAGTGGGAGAATTAACATTGTCAAAATGGCAATAATTCCCAAATATTGCACAAATTCAATGCAATCCCTATAAGGATACCCATGACATTCTTCAATGAAATGGAGCAAAGACTCCTGAAATTCATATGGAACAATAAACCCCCAGGAATAACTGAATCAATTCTTGGGAAAAAGATAATGGGAGGAATCACTCTCCTCAACCTCAAACTCTACTACAAAGCAGTAATAATTAAAACAGCATGGTACTGGAACAAAGGCAGAGCCACAGACCAATGGAACAGGGTTGAATATCCTGACACAACCTCCCAAATATATGATAATCAAATCTTTGATAACGGAATTAGAAATGTGAAGTGGAGCAAGGAAATCCTCTTTAAAAAATGGTGCTGGAAAAACTGGACAGCTACATGCCAAAACATGGGCTCAGACCTCTAACTAACACCAGGCACAAAAGTCAGATCAAAATGGATTAAAGACCTCAACATCAGACAAGAGTCCATAAGGTACATTGAAGACAAGGTCAGCAAAACTATCCAAGACATTGAAGCTAGAGGTATCTTCAAAGATGACACACCACTAGCCAAGCAAGTGAAAAGAGAGATAAAAAAAAAATTGGACTATCTTAAACTAAGAAGCTTCTGTACCTCAAAAGAAACCGTGGTCAGAATACAAAGACAGTCTACAGAATGGGAAAGGATATTTATCCAGTACCCATCTGTTAACGGATTGATATCAAGGATATACAAGGCACAGGTTGAACTGCACAAGAAGAAAACACCCAGCCCCATCAAAAAATGGAGCGATGAAATGAACAGAAACTTTCTCAAAGAATAAATCCGAATGGCCAAAAGGCACATGAAAAAATGCTCTTCATCACTAATCATCAAAGAAATGCAGATCAAAACAACAATGAGATACCATCTCACACCACAGAGACTGGCCCACATCCAAAAGAATAAAGGAGCCGGTGTTGGCATGGATGTGGGAAAAAAATGGGACTCTCCTTTACTGCTGAAGAAATGCCTACTGGTTCAGCCCTTTTGGAAAACAGTATGGACACTTCTCAAAAAATTAGAAATTGAGCTCCTATTTGTCCCAGCAATACCACTCTGAGAATATATCCAAGAGAGACAAAAAAGTATAGTAGAAATGACATCTGCATTCGTATGTTCATTGCAGCACTGTTTATTGTTTATTCTGGATATTTCCAGAATCTGGAAAAAAATCCAAGTGCCCAAGAACAGATGGCTGGTTAAAGAAACTTTGGTATCTACACAATGGAATACTATGCAGCTGTTAGAAAAGATGAAGTCATGAAATTTGCATGTAAGTGGATCAACTTAGAAAGTATTGTTAAGTGACATGAGTCAGAAAGATTGCACTCATCTGTAGAATATAAAGTAACAAAATTGGAGACTAGCAAACAAGTATAGTAGAGATAAGTACCAGGAGGTTAGCTCCACGGTTTGTAAGCTGACCTCACATGCTGGGGGAGAGGGCAACTCAGATAGAGAAGGAAACACTAGGTAAAGGGTGTTCTGAGAACCTGCTCAGGATAGGATATATGTGCTGAAAGTGTACTACAGACCACACAGGCCACTCAATACCTCTATTTCAGACCACAACACCCAAAAGGAGAGAGAGAACAAAAGGGAACGCCCTGCCACAGAGACAGGGAGGGGTGGGGGTTTCAGATAAACTGGGGATGGTGGGAGGGATACTGGGATTATTGGTGGTGGAGAATGGGCACTGGTGGAGGGATGAGTACTCCATCATTGTGTGACTGGAACGCAAACACAAAAGTTTATAACTCTGTAATTGTACTCAGTAATAAAAAAAAATAAAGAAAAAAATTAACAAAGACTACAGAAATAAAGAAATAGCCTTTAGTAGAAAGCAGATATTCTTTAGTAAGGTGGAAAGTCATAGGAGTAGTATAAAGAGGGGACAAAGGGACACAATAATAAGGGAAGCAGAACCTCTGATAGCTAGTGTATTTTTATGCATTATCAGTATTGTAAATATTGATTTATCATTATTTATTCTATTTATATATTATTATATATTTATGTATAATATATTTTATTATATTTATTGTATATTATCAAATATACAATCATTATCAGTATTGTAAATCACAATGCCAGGTTAAAAATATATATATATATATATTGAGATGAGAAAAAACCCCATAGGCTAAATAGACATCTTACTGAGTAGGACAAGATATTTTCATAGAACATCAGATAAAGTTATAATATACAAAATGTATATTTTATACAAAGCTTAGCAGGGGAAAAAAAGCAACAACAAAATAGGGCCAGAGAGAAAGTTTAGCAGGTAAGGCTCTTGCTTTGTATACAGCCCAGCCAGGCTTGATTGCTGGCATCCCATATGGTCCCCTGAGCACTGCAAGAGTTGATTCCTAAGTGCAGAGCCAAAAGTACCTCTGAGCATCACCAGATGTGCCCCCCACTCAAAAAAAAATAAAAAGAAAAAAAGAAATATCAACAAGTAAAAAGTCCTATCAAAAAACGGGAAGACGTGATACACAGGCACTTCCATGAAGAGAATATCACTGTCACTGTCACTGTCATCCCGTTGCTCATCGATTTGTTTAAGTGGGCACCAGTAACGTCTCTCATTGAGACACTTATTGTTATTGTTTTTGGCATATTCAATACGCATGGGTAGCTTGCCAGGCTCTGCCTCACGGGCTCTAGACTCTCGGTAGCTTGCCGGGCTCTCCGAGAGGGGCTGAGGAATCGAACTCGCCGCGTGAAAGGCGAATGCCCAACCTCTGTGCTATCGCTCCAGCCCGAAGAGAATATAAGGTGGGCATATAAAAATATGTCCATTGTCACTTAGAAATGAAAGCAAATCAGAATAAAATGCCATAGAGAGGAGCAACTGAAAACAAACCGTTGGTCATGGATTATAATGTTTAGAATACAACGTGGAGTTGGGGAGTGAGGAGAAGTGGAAGTATCATAAGGGCACTGATTTGAGGCACTTTGGTTGTGATGAGATAAAGTAAAAACCATACGACCAAAGAAGACCAAACTGTCTGTCTGGCCCTGCTTGTTGTTGCTTTTTGTTCTGCTGAGCTTTGCATACAATATAGATTCTGCATATTAGCCCTCTATTTAAATTTAAAAATACTTTAATTATTCTAGGGGGGGTAGAAATAGAGAACTGGACTTGCATGCAGCTGATCCAGGTTTTATCTTTATAAAGATACTTTGTGATGTTGCAGGTGCAGTAACGTTGCACGTCAAAACCATAAGTATTAACATTATTATAACAATTTTGTTTAACCTATAAATTAAAAACAAATATGAAGCATAATAAAGTACTTAGAAGTAGACAGTATTGTAATAAATCTTTCTTTTTATCCTTCATGTATGTGATTATTCTGGTTGTCCTATACTTTGAAAAATAGGAATTGTGTATGTGTAAAATGTGTAGATAAAATAGTAATAAGTCAATTATGTTACCATTAAAAGGAGTATATCTGATTTATAGTTATTTGTTTAAATTTTTGATAATTTCTCTGATAAATATGTAGCACGGTAGCACTGTTGTCCCGTTGCTCATCAATTTGCTCAACACCAGTAAAATCTCCATTGTGAGACTTGTTATTGTTTTTGGCATATCGAATATGCCACGGGTAGCTTGCCAGGCTTTGCCTTGCGGGAAGTTATCTCTCAGTAGCTTGCCGGGCTCTCTGAGAGGGACGGAGGAATCTAACCCGGGTTGGCCATCTGCAAGACATATGCTCTACCCACTGTGTTATCATTCCAGCCCTAAAAAAAAGGAAAAAATCATAGGTTACTTAAAATATCAAGAGCAAATAAAAGCTTCAAATACAAGGGAAATAACATAACAAAATATTGTCAAATGAAACCATATCAAGTTTCACATAAAACTTTCAACCTATCTACTTCCCTTCAAAACTGTCATTTATATTTGAGGAATGGATAACTTTTCTCATAAAAGCAAGAACTGGAAACATTTACAACTAAACCTACCCTGAAATAACTATGAGTGGCTATCTCTGAAAACCAAATGATTATACACAAAAATAACTAAGCAATACAGGACCAAAAAATGGCAGTACAAGACTCTATAGCAATCATTTTTTTGAATGTCAATGGACTAAATTTTTGTATAAAAAATAAATAGAGAATATATGTAAGGAAAAGAAAATCCTTCGGGGCTTGAGTGATAGCACAGCGGGTAGGGCGTTTGCCTTGCACACGGCCGACCCAAGTTCAATTCCCAGCATCCCATATGGTCCCCTGAACACTGCCAGGAGTAATACCTGAGTGCAGAAGCAGGAATAACCCCTGTGCATTATCAAGTGTGACCCAAAAAGCAAAAAAAAAAAAAAAAAAAAAGAGAGAGAGAGAGAGAGAGAGAGAGAGAGAAAGAGAAAAAAGAAAATCCTTCAATGTTGATTTCAGGAAACACACTTAAACTCACAGAATCAATATAGACGCAGAGTTAAAGTCTTACAAAAAAAAAAGAAAGAAAAGAAAAGAAAGCCAATGATAGACCCCAAACCTGGGACAGTATACTTATATTAGACCAAATATTATTTAACCTAAAGTGTAAAAAATACAAACGCGCATGTGCATGGAAGTGTGATGTGTGTGTTCGTGAGCTCTCAGGGCAGCGCACTCTCTCGAAGCTCAAGTTCAGTGCTCTCGAGCCTCTGTGTATGGACCAGATCGGGGTGGCTCCTCCTTGTGCTCTACTTCTGTGTGTGCCGCTGTGCTCTCTTCTGTCTGTCTCTCTATCTCTGACTCTGTCTCTGTAGTCTCTCCTCTGGTCTTTTCTGACCTCTCTCTGTTTCTGTCGTCTCTCCTTTGGTCTCTTCTGATCTCTCTTCTTCCGATCTCTCTCTCTCTCTGGAGCCCTTCTGATAAATACATTGACTTTATATTAAAAATAGATGCATTTTATTTTATAAATATCAAAAGATTATTCTCCATATAATGTCTATGTGTGTTAGTATGCAGAGTATTGGAGATATGGGGAGATATAATAAAATGATGGGGAGAAAGGCTATACCAAATTGTTATCAATGATAGTGAATCTATGTAATTTTAAAATTTCTTTACTTTAATGGACTTATGGACTTTCTGAATTTTCTATGACAAGTGTTTATTAAAATTTATCTTTTGATACTAGTAGAATTGTACAAGAAAAAAACCTCCAACCCCATCAAAAATGGGGAGAAGAAATGAACAGAATCTTCTTCAAAGGAAAATACAAATGGCCAAAAAGCACATGAAAAAATTCCCTACATCACTAATCATCAGGGAGATGTAAATCAAACAACAATGAGAGGGGCCGGAGCGATAGCACAGCAGGTAGGGTGTTTGCCTTGCACGCGGCCGACCGGGGTTCAATCCCCGGCATCCCATATGGTCCCGCAAGCACCTCCAGGAGTGATTTCTGAGTGCAGAGCCAGGAGTAACCCCTGAGCATCTCTGGGTGTGACCCAAAAAGCAAAAAAAAAAAAAAAAAAACCAATGAGATATCATCTCACACCATACAGACTGGCACACATTCAAAAGAACAAAAGCAACCAGTGTTGGCATGGATGTGGGGATGTTTTTTCACTGTTGGTGGGAATGCCAACCGATCCAGCCTTTTTGGAAAACAATATGGGCATTCCTTCAAAAACTAGAAATTGAGCTTCCATGTGACCACAATACCAATACTGGGAATATATCCCAAAGGTGCAAAAAAGCACAGTAGAAATGACATCTGCATCTGTATGTTCATTGTAGCACTGTTCACAATGGCCAGAATCTGGAAATGACTCAAGTGCCTGAGAACAGATGACTGGTTAAAGAAACTTTAGTACATCTACACAGTGGAATACTATGCAACTGTTAGGAAAGATGAAGTTATGAAATTTGCTTATAAGCTTATAAGTGGATTGTAGGGAGCCATCTTACAGAGTCTGGCTCTTATCGTCTAGTCAACCAGAGGCTGCTTGGGATTCCTGTGATCTTATCATTTCACCATTTGTCTCACTAGCCAAAGGCCATGCCTGATCAACATTCTACTACTGTTCCTATGGGGGTCCAAGCATGCATACCACCCCCCTCCCACCAAGAGGTGTAAGTATTGTAACTGCTGTGAATAAACTCTTTTTCTCTCTCTCCTCCTCCTTCTGGCTCTGCATCTGTTCATTCGGTTACGTCCCCTCCTTAGCCCCACGAAGGGTCCTCCCTGCGGGACAGGACGGGACCCCACATCTGGCGCCCAGCGTGGGGCACGAGGGGACCACCTAACGCCCGGTCAAGTTCACGTCGGCCGACGAATTCACGGAAAAGTCAGTGTCTCTGAGGGTCGCCTCTCTCTTGGCGCACACCCTGGTATGGGACCGGGCTTGAATACAGTCTCATGTTAAGGACGAGACGGTCACTGGCGGAAAGGCTTGAATTCCCTTGTCTTGTGTGTATGTGTGAGTGATTGTGCAGTCTTGGACGTCCTCGTTCTTGTACTGAGTCTGTGGCTCCACGACTTGGCATCCTTAAGATCCCTTTAAGGTTACGGAGTCCGAGTGGGCTGTCTGCGATTCCACGAGGAACATATGGTCTAGGGTGGTGCTGGTTTAGACACCGGCCGCAAGTCACCTCTCAGGCTGATCCACTATGGCTAAGTTCCTCACCGGCCAGACATGCATCTGAGTGGTTTGTTATGAGTGTCCCCATCCCCCCCGCCCCTTCTTGTGTCTTTTGTGTTTTCATTTCTGTCAAGTTGGCAGAAACTACCTCCCAGTGTAGACAGTCACTGGTGGAAGGTCGAATCCCTTTGTCCTGTGTTTTCATTTCTCTCGAGTTGGCAGAAACAGCCTACCAGTGAAGCAGTTACTGGCGGAAGGCTTGAACCCCTTTGTCCTGTGCTTTCATTTCTGTCGAGTTGGCAGAAACAGCCTACCAGTGACCCTTTCTTTTCTCTTCTTGCTTTATTGTCTGCTTATCCTCTGTTTCCTTCACCTGTGTTCACCCTTGGGAATTCCCCGTTTGTTGCATCTTTATTCTAGCTATCATTATCCTAGCTGCTATTTCCATTTTTGAACGGTGCCTTTTCCGATTCCGCCCTTTTACTCCCTAGAATTATGGGACAAAAACCTTCTAAACAGGAGCTCTTTATCAATAGCCTGAAAGACTCCCTTAAAGACCGTGGAGTAAAAGTAAGGAACAAAGACCTAGTGCAATTTTTTCTCTTTATAAAAGATATTTGCCCCGGGTTCCCTCAGAAGGGGACTATTAGTAAAAATAAATGGGCCAGAGTAGGTGATTGTATGGTAGATTATTATAAGCGGTTTGGTCCTGAGAAAGTCCCTACTTCCGCTTTTTCTTATTGGAACTTAATAAATGAGACTCTTAAGCAGCAAAAAAAGACAGCCGGAGAATCAGCACCTGGTTTCTGAATCCAAGACCTTTCTAAGGAAAAAGTATAAGAATTTCAAGGCTCCCTTAGTTTGTGGGGATGAGGTCCCCTCCATGCAGAAGGCTGACTCCTCAAATTCTACTAATGTATACTCTGACCATTCTGCCCCCCTACCTGAGCCCTCCCGAGCAGAGGCACCTCCAAAACGTTATCCTGTGATTTTTGATATTCCTGATCCTTCTCCTCCCGAACCCGAATCCTTACCCCCAGAGGACGGGGCTATCCAGGAAGATGAGGTAGTGAGGAATCAGCCCTCAGCCCCTTGGCCCTCGTTGGAAAAACAGCCACCCCCTTATCTGTCCCATGCCACTGCCTTTTTTAATTCCCCACATAATACCAGTGAGGCAGTCCGCCAGCTCGCCCGGGACACTGCTGCCTTACGCGCAGTCCTACAACAGAAGCAGGAATATGTCCACCTTTTGACTCAAATAAGGCAGCTGGATAAAGAACTAGTAAGTGCCCAGCAGCCTTCTGCCCCCTCTCAAGGACCTAGTAAGAAAAGCTCGGTCTCTCCTTCACCCCGCCACACTTCAGCGTTAAAACCCGTGGCTGCTTTTCCAGTTACCAGGTCCCATTCTCGGGCCCCCAATTACCCCACCTCCGCCACGGCTCCACCCGATGATGATTCCTCAGATAGAGAAGCGGAGGAGACCGATCTGCCTGAAGAAGGGGCACACACTGGAGAGGAAAATCCCCCTAAGGACGTAATTCCTCAGGCACCAACCCGCCAAAGCTATAGTAGATTAAAATTTGGGGACCTGAAAGATTTAAAGGCTGCTGTTTCTTCTTGCGGCCCTACTGCTCCTTTTACGCTTGGCCTTTTGGACTCCCTTAGTGAGGGATGGCTCACGCCAAACGACTGGTTCTCAGTCGCCAAGGCTGTCCTCAGTAGAGGAGACTATCTCTTGTGGAAAGCAGATTATTCTGATCAATGCCAAGATATGGCGCGCGGCAATGTCTCGGCAGGAGGCTCTTCCTCATCCTGGGTCTTTGCTAAATTTCAGGGTCAAGAACCATTTGATTCTAACGAGGTGCAGGCTCAATTTCCCCCAGGGCTACTTGCTCAGATACAAACGGCTGCCCTCCGGGCCTGGAGGAGACTTCCCTCTAAAGGGTCAGTCGTAACATCCCTAGCCAAGGTTCATCAGGGAGCTAATGAGCCCTATAGTGATTTCATTGGGCGCCTCACGGAGGCAGCTGAAAAACTTATGGGAAGCGAAGAGACAGATAATGAGCTGATCCGCCACCTGGCCTATGAGAATGCTAACTCCACCTGCCAGGCCGCACTTCGCCCCCATAAGCGTGGGAAGACCCTTTCAGAATACATCAGGCTATGCTCCGATGTCGATCCCACCGCCCAAATAGGGCTTGCTATAGGGGCGGCCTTCAAACAGTTTGCCATTCAACCAGTGAACAGCCAGGACAGGCTGTACTTTGGCTGTCAGCAGCCTGGACATTTTTTAAAAAACTGTCCCAATAAAAAATCACAGCCCAGGCCTAAAACTCTTTGCCCTGAGTGCAAACAGGGCTTCCACTGGGCATCAGAGTGCCGCCAGAAGGCCAAGCCGGGAAACTTGATTTGGGGCCAGCCCCAGGGCCCCCAATCTGCTCCCTCTCCCGTTACTGGGGCACCTCAAAATCATGGGCCGTTCAACCTATCGGCGTCCAATCCCTTTGTAAAGCCATCCCCTACTCAGCCGGATTGGACCTCTGTGCCACCTCCCGCACAATATTAGTTAAAGAACAGGGTCCCCAGATAGTGTATGTCAACGCCTGTGGCCCCTTGCCATCTGGAACTTTTGGCCTGATTATTGGATGAGGCAATATGCTCGCTCAGGGCGTGCAAGTGCTCCCCGGGATTGTAGATGCTGATTTTCAAGGACAGATTAGAGTAGTAGTTGAATCAACCTCCCCATTTTCAGTCCTGGACGCTGGTGCGCGGCTAGCACAGCTATTACTCATCCCTATAACAATAGAAGAAGAACCACCCCCAGAGTTAGACACTTTTGCATTCTTTGCCCAACACATTCTTGGTCACAAGGCCATGATGACTTTAGAAATCAATGGGAAGGAGTTTTTAGGTCTGATTGACACTGGCGCGGATGTAACAATCATTGCAAAAAAAGACTGGCCAAAAGGGTGGCCCCTCACCCCCTCACTGACTCACCTTCAGGGTATAGGTCAATCCCAAAACCCTATGTTAAGCTCATCCCCGCTTGATTGGCGCACCAAGGAGGGAAAATCCGGGACGGTAAGCCCCTATGTTCTGCCTGGGCTCCCAGTCAATCTCTGGGGCCGGGATATTCTCTCACAAATGGACCTTTTACTAATTGACACCAAGGGCCTAGACATGCTCCTTGCAGCAGGTTATTCTCCCGGAAAGGGTCTAGGCAAAAACCTCCAAGGCATGCCTGTGCCACTAGCTCTCGCCCCAGTAAAAAATGACCGCACAGGCTTAGGTTTTTTTTCAATAATTGCCACTGCTCCTCCTGCACCCCATACTGATAAGATCATGTGGAAGTCTGATGAACCTGTATGGGTGGACCAGTGGCCCCTTCCTATTGAAAAATTACAGGCTGCCAAGTTGTTAGTGCAGGAACAACTCGCGGCAGGGCACATAGAACCCACCTCTTCCCCCTGGAACACACCCATTTTTGTTATAAAAAAGAAAAACGGCAATTGGCGACTGCTACAAGATCTACGGGCAGTAAATAAAACCATGGTCATTTTTGGGGCACTTCAACCTGGACTGCCGTCCCCAGCAGCCATTCCTTCAGAAATGTATAAGATAGTACTTGATTTAAAAGACTTCTTCTTCTCAATTCCCTTGCATCCTGAGGATCGCCCCCGTTTTGCCTTTAGTTTGCCAGCTATTAATTATAAAGAGCCCATGCAACGTTTTCAATGGAAAGTTTTACCCCAGGGAATGGCAAATAGCCCCACACTGTGTCAAAAATTTGTGGCTCAAATTCTTGCTCCCATTAGGGCACAATGGCCTGACATCTATATGGTCCATTATATGGATGATATACTGATTGCTGGATCTGACCCACAGGCCACTATGTTTTGTTGCAATCAGGTAGTCCATGCGTTTACTCAGTCTGGCTTTCAAATTGCCCCTGAAAAAATCCAAATTGCTGACCCTTATACCTTTCTTGGATTTCGCCTTCAGGGGTCCCGTGTACTTTTGCAAAAAACGCAATTGAAGCTTACTTCGTTAAAGACATTACATGATTTTCAACAACTGCTTGGGCATATTACATGGCTCAGTCCCTATCTGAAACTTACCAAAGGAGACCTCATGCCCCTTTATGACGTTTTGCGCGGTGATACTGATCCTTCTTCCCCTCGGAGTCTGACACCAGCAGCCCGAGAATCCCTAGCTCTCATAGAAAAGGCAATTGAAGATCATTTTGTTTGCTCCCTCGATTACCAGCGTCCTTTTCACCTCCTTATCTTTGCTACTTCTCATTCCCCTACAGGTTTAATTTGGCAGGAAAACCCTGTTTCTTGGATTCACCTTCCTGCCACACCAAAGAAAGTTCTTATACCCTACTATCTCTTAGTGGCATCCTTAATTATTGAAGGAAGGAGTTTTTCTCGCAGACACTTTGGTCTTGAACCAGCTTCTATTATTCAACCCTATAATAAGGAGCATTTAGACTGGCTTCTTCAAAATACCGATGACTGGCCTATCGCTTGCGCCTCCTTCTCAGGGGTTTTAGATAATCATTATCCTCCCAATAAGTTGATACAATTTATGGCTTTACATCAATGGGTTTTTCCCATTGTCACTAAGACCAGCCCTATCCCTGGGGCTAAAGTGATTTTCACTGATGGATCCTCTAATGGCCAGGCCGCCTATGTATGTGAGGATGAGACTGTTTCTTTTTCCACAAAGGAGTCCTCTGCTCAGCTGGTTGAACTCACGGCTGTTCTAATGGTTTTTAAAAATTTCTCCCTTTTCCCTTTCAATTTATACACAGATAGTGCTTATGTGGCTTTTTCCATACCATTACTGGAGACCACTAGTTATATAAAACCCTCCTCTTCTGCAACGCTATTGTTTTTGCAAATCCGACAGCATATTCGCTCCCGGCAAGCTCCGTTTTTCATAGGCCATCTTCGTGCCCACACTAACCTCCCTGGGCCACTGGCAGCAGGCAATCACTTGGCGGACCTGGCCACCCGATCTTTCGCAGCGCTAACTCTAAAAACAGATCAGCTGCAGGAGGCCACGGCTGCACATGCCCTTCACCATCTAAATGCTCGAACGCTCCGCCTTATGTTTAAAATCACGCGTGAGCAAGCACGGCATATTGTGCATCAGTGCCCTTCCTGTGTATCTCTTTTGCCTGTGCCTCACTTAGGGGTCAATCCCCGAGGACTAGTTCCTAACGCCATCTGGCAAATGGATGTCACTCATATTCCTTCCTTTGGACAGCTTAAATATGTGACTATTGACACCTTCAGTGGGTTCATTTGCGCCTCAGCTCAGACTGGAGAGGCCTCAAAAAGTGTTATTGCTCATGTCTTGTACTGTCTTTCTGTACTGGGCAAACCACGGGTAATAAAAACAGACAATGGTCCAGGATACACTGGAAAGAGGTTTGAGCATTTTTGCAAG
Source organism: Sorex araneus (assembly GCF_027595985.1). Taxonomy (NCBI): domain Eukaryota; kingdom Metazoa; phylum Chordata; class Mammalia; order Eulipotyphla; family Soricidae; genus Sorex; species Sorex araneus. The sequence goes on from NC_073307.1 coordinate 73,964,494, forward strand.
AAGCTGCAGATTTCCCATCGTACAGGGATCCCCTATAACCCTCAAGGGCAAGGGATAGTGGAGCGAGCCCATCTCACACTTAAATCATATATTCAGAAGCTCCGGACAGAGAAGGAACTATACCCAGTCTCGCTTTCCCCTAAGGCGTTACTATCTCATGTTTTGTTTGTCATGAACTTTCTAATACTGGATAGAGAAAGCCGAAGTGCGGCAGACCGTTTTTGGCTACTTCCACCAGCCCCACTTACGCAAAAGTAAAGTGGAAAGACCCTCTGAGCGGTCTATGGAAGGGCCCCGATCCAGTTCTTATATGGGGCCGAGGGTCAGCCTGCATATTTGATGCTGCTGGTGGTGTAGCCCGCTGGCTCCCTGAACGACTGATAAGGCAGGTCGACGCACCTGCTCCGGCTGAACCAACTTCAGCCCAGAGGATAAATGAATCCTCTGAGGACAGTGTCCCTTCTGCTCTCTCCTGGGAAAATACCACTGCCCTGAAATTTGCTTCTCCTTATCACCATCGCACCCGCAACTGCACATTAGCCACGTCGGGAGCAACCAACTTGTGGTTTCGCTCACAGAAAAATCAAGAAACCAGAGGAATTTTTGTCAACAGGATCTGCCGAAGAAAATGCGATCCCTACAGGTCGGCAGTAGAAACCCCCAGACAAAGGCCTCTAGCCTTTGTAAAATATTCTGGGGTCACACCAAGGATCAGGTCCGAAAAGAAGAAAATAACCCCAGAGCGCCCTACACTTTCTTCCCCTCTAAAAGCCTATTCCTGGTAATTTTGTTCTACAGTTCTGTGATAGGTGAAGCTAAACATGTCTATTGGACTTACATTCCTCACCCTCCACTTTTACAGGTTGTGGATTGGACTATGCCAGGATCCCATGTCTGGACTAACAATTCCTTTTTTTTACCCCCTCCATGGGATTCACAGATGCCTCAGTTGCCGAATGAAGAAGGAACACCTTTTAATTTTTCTCTAGGATACTCACTCGGTCCTGTTTGCATTGGAGTGCCTCCCTGTCTCCCTCTTCGCCCTCAGACTTGGATTCATACCAAGCCCCTAATTCATACTACCTCTGATTACTTGCAAAAAGATTTTACTCTTCCACGTATTCTCTCCATTGATGTTACACCCACTAACTTAACCTCTCTAGGTCAACCTCCCATTCCAGTTTGTGAATTTATCTCTATGAAAGATTGGAAATACTCTTCTGGGGAGTGGACGGAATGCCGATCCCCGCTGGGCAAACTATCTTATCGTGAAGATTATGAGTTGATAGATTGGGGACCTAGAGGCAAGCTCGTCCCTGATTGTGCTGATGATTTCGATTATGCTAAATGTCATTTTCTCCCTGCAGCCAAATGGAGTATCACCTTTTTTAGTTCCTTCCAAGCTTACACATCCAGACGCCAAAATTGCTGGAATGGCATGATGGGGGATTCGCCCCCCCTCGCCCTCGAGCTACACGTAATGGAACGCTTTATCCGGAACACACTGACTTATGGAAAGTGGCTGCAGCCTTAAGCCCTGGCGACTATTGGGATGGTTACTTACATGGCTCTAAGCAGCTCAATTTTACTTATTATGCTAGTTATAGCTCCTCTTTCTACATACAAGCATGTGTTAAGCATCCTTATGTGTTTGCTCGAGGCACCCTCTCTTTTGACTCTGCCAAAAAAAGGGTTTCTTGTCATGATTGTGCCTTATTTACCTGTCTCAATTCTTCCCTCTCAATCCAAGATTCTCCCTACAGTATAATTTTGTTAAAGGCCAGATCACATATATGGTTACCGGTGAACCTGACCAGAGAATAGCAACGCTCCCCCGCTGAAGGGCTCCTGACTGAAGTCGTGACACAACTGCTCCGGCGTTCCCGACGATTCCTTGGGCTCCTGATCGCAGCCGTCCTAGGACTCATTGCTGTAACCACTACCGCTGCTGTTGCAGGAATAGCTCTTCAAACCTCGGTCCAGACACACGATTTCGTCAAAACATGGCAGAATGACTCTCACCACCTTTGGACAATGCAGGCAACTGTCAACCATGATGTTGAACAACGATTGGACACTTTACAACAAGCGTTACTTTGGGTCCAGGACCGGGTTGATATTTTAGAGCAACAAATGAAACTGTTTTGTGACTGGAATAGTTCCTCTTTCTGTATTACCCCCCATAGATATAATGGGTCCACTTACACTTGGGAAAAAATTAGATACCATTTGCAAGATCTGAAAGGAAACATGTCTCTGGACACTTTCGCCCTTCAGAATGAGATTGTTCGAGTGTTTAAGGATAAACTCCAAGGAGTTCAGTATGAAAACTTAGCCCAGGGTATTGCAGAAGCATTACAGGGTCTTGACCCTAGGTCATGGTGGCAAAGCATTACCCATGCTATCAGTAGTGCTGGTACAGCTTTATTGATAATGTTCATTCTATTGGTCATAGGATTCTGTCTCCTTCGTAAAAGAGTAGCTGCTACGACCCATCAGAACTCTTATGATCTTTGGCGTTTTGTAAACAGAAAAGGGGGAGATGCTGGGATATAGCTCTAATAATTTGGGCCTGATTTTGGTGAGTCCTTTTCTCCCTTGCTATGAAGACTTCAGCTTTATTTGGTATTAAAGTCGAGCCTATATAGGTTCACTACCATTGGCTTGATTTGCAGGACGCTTACACCTCCGTTCAGATTCAAACCTCATCCTCCCGCTAGTTCTCTACCTTGAGGATGCCGGGCTCCCAGGGATTTATTCTTGTGGTTCAGATTGCCAGGCAAAGCACTGCAAGGGAGGGCTGATACCCAGGCCCGGCTCCCTGTGAGGTATTCCGGTATAGCATAGAGGTTGCTCCAAGACCAGGGGACTGATAGGGCCTGTGAGGAGCCCCCTGCATAGACCTGATCATCCCTTCCCTCCTCTCCCTGCAAAAATGGAGCTTTTGTGTCACAAGGGATACCAGACAATGCCTCCCCTGACCACATTTAATTTAAAACAAAACAGGGGGAGATGTAGGGAGCCATCTTACAGAGTCTGGCTCTTATTGTCTAGTCAACCAGAGGCTGCTTGGGATTCCTGTGATCTTATCATTTCACCATTTGTCTCACTAGCCAAAGGCCATGCCTGATCAACATTCTACTACTGTTCCTATGGGGGTCCAAGCATGCATACCACCCCCCTCCCACCAAGAGGTATAAGTATTGTAACTGCTGTGAATAAACTCTTTTTCTCTCTCTCCTCCTCCTTCTGGCTCTGCGTCTGTTCATTCGGTTAATTTCCCTCCTTAGCCCCACGAAGGGTCCTCCCTGCGGGACAGGACGGGACCCCACAGTGGATGGTCATGGAAAGTATCATGTAAATGAAATGAGTCAGAAAGAGAGGGACAGACATAGAATGACTGCACTCATTTGTGAATGTTCAATGTACAATGTTCCAATACCCATCCTTCCAACAGTGTAAAATTTCTACCACAATATACCCTGTATCCCTCCTGCCACTCCTCCAATCCCACCCCAGTCTGTCTCTATGGCAGGCATTTTTCTTCTGTCTCTCTCTGCTGTGAGTTCAAAGTGTGGGTGTGTTCACTGCATGTGTGATGGGCCTCAAATAAATCTCCCTCTCTGTACCCCATAAAAACCATAAATTAGCTTCTTATGTGGGCCATTCACTATGGCAGCCTGATTACCAAAACACATTAGGCCAATACTTCATTAGCCCCTACCTCAATTAGTACAACACCAAAAACACAATAGTAGTGGTTTGTGTGAAAGTCCAATCTACACAGGTCACAATGATAAAGCAATGCAGAAACACATCAGGCTTAGTGACTGAAGAAGCTAATCCAGATGACCCAACCAGTAATAGTGAGCTTATTCTCTGATAAGGAATTTAGGAGGGAGCTATTAAGGATGCATAAAGAACTGAAAGAAACAATGGGATGCACTGCCAATAAAATAGAAGAGGACCTGAGAGCATAAATGAGGAAAATGCAAACAAAATTATAAATGGAAATGACAGATCTGAAAAACCTGGTAAGAGAATTGGAAAACTCAGTGGAAGGCCTCAACAATAGAGTAACAGCTGCTGAGGACAGAAAACTAAGGGCCTTTCCTCTGAGATTGGGCACAAGACAAGGATGCCCACTCTCACCACTCCTCTTCAATATAGTACTGGAAGTACTTGCGATAGCTATTAGACAAGAAAAAGAGATTAAGGGCATCCAGATAGGAAAGGAAGAAATCAAACTCTCACTATTTGCAGACGACATGATACTATATCTAGAGAAGCCTAAAACCTCTACTAAGAAACTCTTAGAAACAATAGACTTATACAGTAAAGTTGCAGGCTACAAAATCAATACCCAAAAATCCATGGCCTTCATATATGCAAACAATGAGGCAGAGGAAAGGGACATGAAAAAAGCAATCCCATTCACAATCGTGCCCCAGAAAATCAAGTACCTCGGAATCAGCTTAACCAAGGAAGTAAAAGACCTTTACAAAGAAAACTACAAAATGCTACTCCATGAAATCAAAGAGGACATGAGGAAATGGAAACATATACCCTGCTCGTGGATAGGGAGAATCAATGTTGTCAAAATGGCAATACTCCCTAAAGCATTATACAGATTCAATGCAATCCCTATAAGTATACCCATGACATTCTTCAAAGAAATGGATCAAGCAATCCTAAAATTCATATGGAATAAAAAACGTCCAAGGATAGCTAAAACAATTCTTGGGAAAAAGATGATGGGAGGCATCACCCTCCCCAACCTCAAACTTTACTACAAAGCAGTAACAATTAAAACAGCATGGTACTGGAACAAAGGCAGAGCCGTAGACCAATGGAACAGGGTGGAATATCCCTTCACACAACCCCAAATGTATGATCATCTAATCTTTGATAAGGGAGCAAGAGATGTGAAGTGGAGCAAAGAAAGCCTCTTTAACAAATGATGGTGGCACAACTGGACAACCACATGCAAAAAAATGGGTTTAGACCTTGACCTGACACCATGCACAAAAGTCAGATCAAAATGGATTAAAGACCTCAACATTAGACCACAAACCATAAGGTACATTGAAGACAAGGTCGGCAAAACCCTCCACGATATTGAAGATAAACGTATCTTCAAAGGTGACACGGAACTAGCAGTCTAGTAAAAACAGAGATCAACAAATGGGACTACATTAAACTAAAAAGCTTCTGCACCGCAAGAGATACAGTGACCAGAATCCAAAGACTATCCACAGAATGGGAAAGGATATTTACACAATACCCATCAGATAAGGGGTTGATATCAATGGTATATAAAGCACTGGTTGAACTCTACAAGAAGAAAACATCCAACCCCATCAAAAAATGGGGCGAAGAAATGAACAGAAACTTTACCAAGGAAGAAATACGAATGGCCAAAAGGCACATGAAAAAGTGCTCTGCATCACTAATCATCAGAGAGATGCAGATCAAAACAACCGTGAGATACCACCTCACACCACAGAGATTAGCACACATCCAAAAGAACAAAAGCAACCGCTGTTGGAGAGGATGTGGGGAGAAAGGGACCCTTCTTCACTGCTGGTGGGAATGCCGACTGGTTCAGCCCTTCTGGAAAACAATTTGGACGATTCTCAAAAAATTAGATATTGAATTCCCATTTGACCCAGCAATACCACTGCTGGGAATATATCCCAGAGAGGCAAAAAAGTACAATCGAAACAACATCTGCACATGTATGTTCATCGCAGCACTGTTTACAATAGCCAGAATCTGGAAAAAACCCGAATGCCCCAAAACGGATGACTGGTTGAGGAAACTTTGGTACATCTATACAATGGAATACTATGCAGCTGTTAGAAAAAAGGAAGTCAAGAATTTTGTAGTTAAGTGGATGGGCATGAAAAGTTTCATGCTGAGTGAAATGAGTCAGAAAGAGAGAGACAGACATAGAAAGACTGCACTCATCTCTGGTATATAGAATATCAGAGCGGGAGACTAATACCCAAGAACTGTAGAAATAAGTACCAGGAGGTTGACCCCATGGCTTCAAGGCTGGCCTCACGTTCCGGGGAAAGGGCAACTCAGAGAAGCGATCACCAACTACATTGTAGTCGAAGGCCATGTGGGGGAAGGGAGTTGCGGGCTGAATGAGGGCTAGAGACTGAGCACAGCGGCCACTCAACACCTTTATTGCAAACCACAACAGCTAATTAGAGAGAGAGAACAGAAGGGAATGCCCTGCCACAGTGGCAGGGTGGGTTGGGGGGGAGATGGGATTGGGGAGGGTGGGAGGGACACTGGGTTTACGGGTGGTGGAGAATGGGCACTGGTGAAGGGATGGGTTCCCGAACTTTGTATGAGGGAAGTATAAGCACAAAAGTGTATAAATCTGTAACTGTACCCTCACGGTGATTCTCTAATTAAAAATAAATAAATTATTAAAAAAGAAAGAAAGAAAGAAAGAAAGAAAGAAAGAAAGAAAGAAAGAAAGAAAGAAAGAAAGAAAGAAAGAAAGAAAGAAAGAAAGAAAGAAAGAAAGAAAGAAAGAAAGAAAGAAAGAAAGAAAGAAAGAAAGAAAGAAAGAAAGAAAGAAAGAAAGAAAGAAAAAGAAAAAAAAAAGAATCAGTGAGCTCCAAGATGAGGTGCAGAAAATCTCCAGACAACAGCAGATAATGGAAAAGTGTTGGGGCTGGACTGAGCTACCAGGATGAGCCCAGTGGTTTGGATGATGCTGAACATATTCTTTTGGTGCCTTAGTAAATAATTTCCTAAATTATACCAAAATTGCCAGTCTTTCTTTTTTCACAGATCTGTTTCTGTATAAGCCTGTTTGTTGTCAGTATGCAGACTCTAGGTACTTAGCCTGTTTGTTGTCAGTATGCAGACCCTAGGTACTTAGCCTGTTTGTTGTCAGTATGCAGACCCTAGGTACTTAGCCTGTTTGTTGTCAGTATGCAGACCCTAGGTACTTAGCCTGTTTGTTGTCAGTATGCAGACCCTAGGTACTTAGCCTGTTTGTTGTCAGTATGCAGACCCTAGGTACTTAGCCTGTTTGTTGTCAGTATGCAGACCCTAGGTACTTAGCCTGTTTGTTGTCAGTATGCAGACCCTAGGTACTTAGCCTGTTTGTTGTCAGTATGCAGACCCTAGGTACTAAGCCTGTTTGTTGTCAGTATGCAGACCCTACATTGTTTTCCTGTATACAGAAGAACTTTGCATGATCTTCCCATAACTTTTTTAATGACTTTACTGTATTGAGCCCTATGAATTATAGAATGGTAATAAAAGCAGACTTCAGGGCTCTCTACCTTTGTCTAAGAGTCAGAGAGAACCTAGACCGTCCATGAAATACATTTCTTCCACGTTCCTTGTTTCAGCACCTCTGACCGCACGAACGCTCACGCAACAGAAAAGAGCCTCAAAATGATCAAAAGATGTCAAGAGAAAATTGGAATAAAGCCAAGAGGAACAACATAAGTATCAAGGAGCCCCAGAGGGACAGGAAGAAAATCCTGTTAAGAAGAAACTGTCAAAAACATCATTGCTAAGATGTTCCTAAAGCTGAAGAGCACATGCAGCAGATTCAGGAGGCCAGAAGGGTACCAGCTAGAAGAAATCCAAATAAAAATACCCCAAGGCACATCCTAATCAGAATGACCAAAACCTTACACAGAGATGAAATACTGAAAGCAGCAAGATCAAAGAAAGAAATTTCCTATAGAGGAGCATCCTTAGAATTTACTGCCAAGCTATCTGATGAAACACTCAAGGCCCGAAAACAGTGGTGGAATATGGTGAAAAATTGCAAAGAAGTATTGCAATATTGCAAAAATACTTTACCCAGCTAGACTCTCATTTGTAGCGGAAGGAACAACACAGTTTCACAGACAAAGAACTCTCTCAATGTCAATGGGCTAAATACACCAATTAAAAGACACAGAGTGGCAAGATGGGTCAGAAAAATGAACCCAACATTCTGCTGCCTGCAAGATACACATCTGAACAGTCAGAGTGAACACAGACTCAAAGTCAAAGGCTGGAAAACAATTCTACAGGAAAACCACTCCCTTAAAAAATCCAGGGTGACCATTGTGGTATCAGACCATATTGATTTCAGACTGAAGAAAGCCACAAAAGACAGTGAAATTCATTTCTTTACTGATCAAGGGATCTATATATCAGGAAGAATTTACACTCCAAAATGTATACGCACCTAATGAGGGACCAGCAAAATACTTAAAATAACTTCTTATAGACTTGAGAAAGGTATTGATAGCTACACAATACTAGTGGAAGATTTCAACACCACTATCTCACCTCTCGATAGATCAAGCTGACTCAAGCTTGGCAAGGACATACTTTATCTGAGGGAATAAATGTAAGAAAAGCGCTTAGTAGAATTATATAGGACACTTCATCCTCAAAAAGCTGAATACACATTCTTCTCAAGTGTGCATGGGACATTCTCCAAGATACACTACTTTCTGAGCCACTAAACATACCTCCATAAAATTAAGAAGAAAGAGATTGTATCAACAATCTTCTCAGATCATGATGCACTGAAAATAGAAGTGAAACACACACAAACAGAAAATAAAATCAAACACCTGGAAATTAAACAGCTCACTACTGAACAATGAGTGTTTTAGAGAGGACATCAAAAAATTCCCGAAAACAAACGAGAATGAAGACATGAGTTACTAGAATTTACAGGACATGGCAAAAGGTGTGTTAAGAAGAAAGTTTATAGCTCTAGAAGCATTCTTCAGGATGGAAGGGGGAGAGAAAAACTTAATAAACAGAATCAGAAATAAAAAGGGGGACATCACAACAGAAACTACAGAAATTCAAAGGATCATCAGAGATTACTTTGAGTATATTTATGCCATGAAACAAGAAAACTGCAATGAATTGGATAAATTCCTGGGTTCCTATAGCCGCCAGAGGCTGAACCATGAAAACCTGGAGTTCCTGAATGGACCTATAACCATAGAGGAAATTGAAATGGTAATAAAAAGTCTTCCCCAAAACAAAAGTGATGGCTTAGATAGATTCACTAATGAATTCTTCCAAATCTTTAAAGAGGGCTTCTCCCAATCCTTTTCAAGCTTTTCAGGAAACTGAAGAATCAGAAACACTCCCAAACAGTTCCTATGAAGCAAATACTACGCTGATAACAAAAGCAGACAGAGATACCACAAAGAAAGAGAATTACAGGCCGATATCCCTGATGAACACAGATGCAAAGATCCTCAACAAAATCCTAGCAAACAGAATCCAATGATTCATTAAAATGATCATATACCATGACCAAGTAGGATTCATCCTGGGGACGCAAGGATGGTTTAACATTCACAAGTCAATCAACATAATCTATTATATAAAGAAAAGAAAAGAAAAAGCCATGTGATCATATCACTAGATGCAGATAATGCATTTGACAGGTCCAGCAACCATTTATGATGAAAACTCTTAGCAAAATGGGCATTGAAAGAACTTTCCTCAATATAGTCAAAGCCATCTACCACAAGCCCATGGCAAACATCATTCTCAATGGGGAGAAGCTAAAAGCCTTCCCTCTGAGATTGGGAAGAAGACAAGGTTTTCCACTCTTGCCACTCCTATTTAATATAGTAATGAAAGTTCAGGACATAGCAATTAGGCAAGAAAAAGGTATCAAGGGCATACAGGTAGAAAAGGAAGAGATCAAGCTATCACTATTTGCGGACAATATGATACTACACTTAGAATATCCTAAAGACTCAACAAAAAGCTCCTAGAATCAATAGGTTTGTGTAGTATTAAGCGGCAGGCTACAAAATCAACACCCAAAAGTCCCTTGCTTTCCTATATACAAATAATGAAATAGAAGAAACAGGTACTAAAAAACAATCCCATTCAAAATAGTGACTCAGAAAATCAAGTATCTTGGAATTAGCTTAACTAAAGAGGTGAAGGACCTATACAAAAAAATTAAAAAGCACTACTTCAAGAAATAAAAGCAATCACTAGGAAATAAAGACACATCCCCTGCTCATGTGTAGGGAGGATTAACATTATCAAAATGGCAATACTCTCCAAAGCACTATGCAAATTTAATGTGGTTTCTAGCAGGATACCGATGACATTCTTCAAAGAAATAGATAAAACAGTCCTGAAATTCCTATAGAACAATAACCCCCCACAAATACCTAAAGCAATCCTTGGGAAAAAGATCAGTGGCATCAATTTCTCCAACTTCAAACTGTATTGCAAACCAATAGTAATTAAAACATCATGGTATTAGACTACAAACAGACATGCAGACCAATGGAACAAAGTTGAATATTTTGTCATAGACTCTAAAATATATGATCACTTAATCTGTGATAAAGGAGCAAGAAATGTGAAGTGGAACAAGGAAACTCTCTTCAGCAAATGGTGCTGTGAAAACTGGACAGCTACCTGTAAAAAAAAAAATGAATTCTGACCTCTGTCTAATGCCAAGCACAAAAGTCAGATCAAAGTAGATTAAATAACTCAATATCAGACATGAATCAATAAGGTACATTGGTACATATACACAATGGATTACTATGCAGCTGTTAGGAAATATGATGTTATGAAATTTGCTTATAAGTGGATGGCCTTGGAAAGTATCATGTAAGTGAAATGAGTCAGAAAGAGAGGGACAGACATAGAATGACTACACTCATTTGTGGAATATAAAATCACATAATATTAGACTGACACCCAAGGACTGTAGATACAGGGCCAGAAATATTGTTCCAACCTGCCTCATGAGCTGGGGTAGACAGCAGCTAGAGTAGAGAAAGGATCACTAAGTCTTTGATGGTTGAAGAGATCATTCCAGATGGGAGATGTGTGCTGAAAGTAGATAAAGGACCAAACATGTTAGCCTCTTAGTATCTGTATTGCAAACCATAGTGCCCAGAAGTAGAGAGCATTGAGGAAATTGTCTGCCAAATGGGTGGTGGGGATACTGGGGACATTCGTGGTGGATGGTAGTGGGGGGATAGGTGTTTGATCATCATATGACTGAAACTCAAACATGAAAGCTTTGTATCTCATGGTGGTTCAATAAAAAAACAGTTTTTCTTAGTGAGTCATTTGAATATGTCATCCCACTGATTTCTTTCTTGTACTATTTCATATGAAAGACCTGTTGTGATCTTTATATTGTTTCCCTTATGTATTTAAAGTTTCTCTAGAAACTTTAAAAAGTCTTTATCTCTTTTGATTTTGCCATTTTGATTACTATATGTCTTGCTGTTGTTCTCCTTGGATTTATTCGCTTAGAACTCTCTGGACCTCTTGAGTCTGTATGTTAGGTTCCACACAGAAAGTGGAGGAATTCTCACCTGTAACCACCACTTGTTCTTGTCCTTTCTCATTTTTCTCTCTTGGTATTCTATAATTCAGAGACTTTTCCTCTCACTGTTATCCATTAAGTATTTTACATTTTCTTCAATCTAGTGCTCTTCTCTTTTGCCTGTTCCAAATCTATGCTGGCTTGAATTTTGTCTTCAATTTTGTCTATATTGTTCTCTACCTGGGCAATTCTGCTACTATGACTTGCTATTGTGTTCTATATTTTCTTTAGTTCATTATAATGGAATTTGCTATTCTTTGAATCAGTTCCTCTTTGAGCTAGTAGATTTCTGAATCTAGTGATTTCTTACTTTCACTGGTCAATGCTTGCATAGTTTTGATTTTCAGTCTATTGTTGATTTCAGGTCGTTATTTACCAGGCTTGAGAGTTTTTATGGGATTGAGGATACATTTGGGTTTCTATCTCTGTCTGACAGAGCAGTTGGCTCCTTTGTTCCCTCATTGTTTTTGAGTTTTATGTGTGGTATGTTAAAAGATTAGATCCTCTAGTTACTTAGGAACTGACATATTCAGTTGTTCAGACCAGAGGGCTACTGAAAATTACTTTGCAGTGATATTTAATAATGTCAAGGGGCTTTTGAACTAGTTACTTGGTTTAGCTATCTGAGATATCAGTATGGTTATATACTTATAACCACTCAATGGTTGCATTCACTTTTATTAATATAGAGTGTGTTCAGTAATAATCTTATTCATGCAATTTTGGGTTTGGAAAATGGAAGCTGGTGTCAGAGGGGCTGACTCCCTGGTAACTCCCTGATCAACGGACTGAAGTCTGCAAGGGAAAAAACCCACAGGATTCTGGATGCAAGGCATCCCACACCATAGCCTGGCCATGGCTGAATGGATATATTTTCAACTAACTTTTGTTCAGAATTATGCTTTTGACACTGGTTAAACTTTACAAGAAGAAAACATCCAACTCCATCAAAAAATGGGGCGAAGAAATGAACAGAAATTTTTCCAAGGAAGAGATACGAATGGCCAAAAGGCACATGAAAAAGTGCTCTGCATCACTAATCATCAGAGAGATGCAGATCAAAACAACCGTGAGATACCACCTCACACCACAGAGACTAGCACACATCCAAAAGAACAAAAGCAACCGCTGTTGGAGAGGATGTGGGGAGAATGGGACCCTTCTACACTGCTGGTGGGAATGCCGGCTAGTTCAGCCCTTTTGGAAAACAATATGGACGATTCTCAAAAAACTAGAAATTGAGCTCCCATTTGACCCAGCAATACCACTGCTGGGAATATATCCCAGAGGAGCAAAAAAGTATAGTCGAAATGACATCTGCACTTATATGTTCATTGCAGCACTGTTTACAATAGCCAGAATCTGGAAAAAAACCGAGTGCCCTAGAACAGATGACTGGTTGAAAAAACTTTGGTACATCTATACAATGGAATACTATGCAGCTGTTCGAAAAAATGAGGTCATGAATTTTGTATATAAGTGGATCAGGATGGAAAGTATCATGCTAAGTGAACTGAGTCAGAAAGAGAGAGACAGACATAGAAAGATTGCACTCATCTGTGGAATATAGAATGATAGACTAGGAGTCTAACACCCAGGATTAGTAGAAATAAGTACCAGGAGGTTGTACCCATGGCTTGGAGGCTTCTCTCTCATTCTGGGCAACTCAGAGAAGGGAACACCAAGTAAAATGTAGTCGGAGGTCATGCGGGGGAGGGTGATGCGTGCTGAATGTAGACTAGAGACTGAACACAAATGGCCTTTACTGCAAACCACAACACCTAATCAGAGAGAGAGAACGAAAGGGAATGCCCTGCCATAGTGGCAGTTTGGGGTGGGGGGAGACGGGACTGGGGAGGGTGGGAGGGACGCTGGGTTTACTGGTGGTGGAGAATGGGCACTGGTGAAGGGACGGGTTCTCAAACTTTGTATGGGGGAAACATGAGCACAAAAATGTATAAATCTGTAACTGTACCCTCACGGTGATTCACTAATTAAAAATTAAAAAAAATAAAATAAAATGCTAAGCCATTAAAAAAAAGAATTATGCTTTTGATATTTCTCTATGTTGATGCATGTGGCTACAGTATTCTATGAATTTTATACCATAATTTATCCATTTTTTTCATTGACGCTTGGTGTTTTCTCACATTTATATTGTTATGATCAATTCAGCTATCAATATTATTATATATGTCTTTGGATTAGGTTCAAGTAACCTGAACTTTCCTTCCACACATATTTCTGAAACATGAGCCCATTTTTACCTGCTGATTTTGTTTAGTAGTACTCAAAATGACTGCAAAGTGAAGTGACAATTCTAGTAATGCAAACAAACTCTTTGAATTAAAATTTTGTTATTTTGAGATATTTGATATGGAAATGTTGATAAAATTTAATGTCCGGTAACTTACATCAGTTGTATTGGGCTGGAGCAATAGCACAGCAGGTAAGGCGTTTGCCTTGCATGCAGCCACCCTGGGTTGGATTCCTCCGCCCCTCTCTGAGAGCCCGGCAAACTATCGAGAGTATCTCGCTTGCACGGCAGAGCCTGGCAAGCTACCCGTGGTGTATTCAATATGCCAAAAACAGCAACAAAAATGGGCCTCATTCTCCTGACCCTGGAAGAGTCCCCAACATGACAGCATTGAGAAGGATGAGTAAGCAGAGGCTGCTAAAATGTCAGGGCCCTACTAGACTGCCAAAACAAAGGACTAAAATGACTGCACTTTTAACACACGTACGCTGGTATGGGAAGTATCCATCAAGGACCTGATGGTGCAAGCGCAGAAGATCAAGTACAACGTCATTGGATTGACCAAGACAAGAAGGCATCAAACACAGCATGCCTTTTCTGACACTGGAGAAGAACTGTTCCTTGGGACATGCGATAGTAGAGGTGTCTGTGGCGTCGGTGTTCTCGTCAATACGAACTTGGTCATGAGCATTGATTTGTTTGAATGCCTAACAACCTGAATCGAACACTTCCATTTGAATAGATGTGGCTCATTGCCAGCAGTTTCTATCTTTGTCGTCTATGCACCAACATCCAACTACAATGAAGAAGAAATTGAGAAGTTCTACGTGGAGCTGGAGAAGTTCTACAAAGAAGACAACACCTTTTACAAGGTCATTGTAGGTGATTTTAACACCAAGATAGGAACGAAAAGGTGGCCCAAAGAACTCGACATTGGGACCCACGCCCTAGAATAGAATGAACAAGGTGAGAGACTGTATCAGTACATCATGTTGACCAAGACCATCCATGGTAACTCACAGTTCCAGAAGGCTGAATCTAAACGTTGGACATGGGAGTCTCCCAGTGGGCATTTCCACAACAAAATTGACCACATCATATTCAATCAATGATTTTGCCTGACTGATGCTGTTGTTGTTCCAAAACTCCAAACAGGATCAGACCACTGTCTCCTTCATGTGAAATTCTACTTCATGGAGCAGGGAGAAAGGGTTGCAAAGTTTAAGAAGAGAATTCCCAGAATGAACACCAACTGGGAGCCCTTGCCATGATGAAGCGGTGAACCATTGAGGGAGACCCATTAACCGCATTACAAAAAACTTTAACATAATTATATTCAAGAAAGAAAGATAATTTTTATTCTTTGTGTATAATGTCAACACATAATTTTTTAATGAATCTAAAGGCTTTATTTTTGTATAATTTGATTATTCAGATTTTAAAGTGATTAAAAGTCATAGAGTGGGGGTTGGAAGTAAGGAGAGGACATGGGAACACTGGTGGCAGGAAATTGACACTGGTAGTGGGAACGGTGTTGAGATGTTATATGCCTAAAGCACAAGTATCAACAACTTTGTAATTCGCAGTTCTTTAATGAAAATTATTTAAAAACAAAGTGTTCAGCAGGTATTTTGCATAGTGATTTCAAACAAAGATATTGTGTAAATATGTGAAAGTTTAAATTCTTTTTATGTTTTTCGGCCAGTTCCATCAGTGCTCAGTGGTCACTCCTGGCTCTGCACTGGGAATCCCTCCAGGTGTTGCTGGGGACCATACAGGATTCTGGGGACTGAATCCAGTTTGTCTGCATGCAAGGACAAGTGCCCTACTATCTGTACTATTGTTCTGTTCCCAAAAGTTCAATGTCTAATTTAAGAAATGGAAATAATTTCATTTGAACTATTATGCAAATTCACTATCTTCCTTTGCCATTGCCAACCTCGAAGATCGTATCCCATGATACTTGCTCCCTAGTATTGATGTTCTTGACTAGTTTCCTTCACATTGAATAGACTGGACCTCAGTCAGAAATGACAACATGTAGCTTTAAAGACTTGATTATTATGAAACACTGTGGCTTTCATCTTGCTCTCCCTTAAATCAATTATTCAAGAGCAAACCATAGTGTTATGAGGATATTCAAGTACCAGTGGGAGCTCATATTCAAAGAAATTGGTATCACATGCCAACAGTCAACACTGACTCATCAGCTATGTGATGTGCCATCTCAGAAGTTTCTTCTCTAGCCTTAATCAAGCTTCTGATGATACAGTTTCCAATGTGTCTGATGACATTTTCTCTGAAACAAGAACATTTTGTCTGGACAAGAACCTAGTGAAAGTGTTCTTAAATTTCTGATCCACTATATTAGATAATAAATTTCTAAATATATTAGGTTTCTAAATCTTAAATTCCACACACACATACACACACACAAACATATATGTACTCAAATCATCTACCTCTTTTTATATATATATATATGATACATTTCACAATTAAATTAAAAAGGAGCATGCTATTCTCTTACTCTAAATGCTATACAACAATTTATTTCAGTTACTGGAAAGTAAAGCTAACAATTCAATAGATTTTTAAAATTCCACATACAAACTTTTAATATTCAAATATAATGAATGCTATAAAATTTTAATTTATATATATACATATTGGGGACATTTTTGTAATTAAATTTGCTATTTGGATCGGCTAACTTTTTTTTAAATCTTCTCCCCAGCTTTATTGAGATATAAATGACACACATTATGCACATTGTTTTTTTTTACATTGTTATAAAGAATGTATTCATTTTCTATACTTCTACAATAGATGTATATCAATTATAAATTCAGATACCTTACTTCAATTTCCTATATCGCAAGTAATTATATTATAACTTGTTTCATATTACTGTAAATAATAAAAGTTTTTCTTTACAATTTTCATGGCACAATTTTTATGGTGAGGTGTAACAATTTTCATTATTTTTTACTGAAGTATTTTTTAAAAAATTTTATTGAATCACCATGACAAAAGTTACAAAGCTTTCAGGTTTAAGTCTCAGTCATATAATGATCAAACCCCCATCCCTTCACCAGTGCACATGTTCCCTCACTAAGAGCCCCAATATACCCCCCTCCTACACCCCCCCTCCATCTGAGTGGCTAATGATCTTCACTTTATTCTCTCTATACTTTGAATACATTCAATATTTCAACAGAGAACTCACTATTATTATTTGGATTTTCCCCCCAACAATCAAACTTGCTGAAAAGGCATCATTTGATAATTTGTTTTCCATTGCTGAGAATGAGTATTATATGAGCTCGCGGCCACGTGGTTTTGGATATCTGATATTTTAGCTCAGTTCACAGTCTACATGCATTTCTATGAGAAGCTGCTGGATGCCAAAATGGGTTAGTAGACCTCCCGGATCATAGTCTTTAAGGAGCAGAGGGGCCATGTCGTGCATGGCTGCTCCGGATCTCATCTGGGCAGAGAGCGTGCCAGTAACACCCCCATACCATGATCTCTTTTGCAGCACATCACTGCAAGCTCATACCTCTGGGTTGTGAGTTCTAGAAGATGGCGGACGCCACATGGGCGCTGCTGCCGCTGCTGTCTCCCCCATAGAAAGAAAGTGTTGGGAGAGAGAATCCTTCCCCCTCCCTGGGCGGCATGGGGTTGTGGCTCAGTTCACAGTCTAGATGCATTTCTATCAGATATGCTAACTTTTGTAGTAATTTGTTATATAGCAACAGATAACTAATACATATTTGATTCTATTTTTATCAATATTATACAATATAAAGATTTCAATTTATGTTTTCAACAAACCCTTCCTAAATGGAGACTAAGGTGCGTTGGGAGGGAAAGAAAGAGGAAAATCTGGGATTGCCAGTATTCAAGAGCCTTCATTCTCAGATGGACTTCTTCAAGTACTTTTCACGGGTTCCTATTATTTTAATGTTTATGAGAGTAAAGAGATGTAGAGCCAAACACACCATGGTGGGAATGGTAAAAAAATTTGAAAAGTTTACATAAAAGAATTGAATGACCTTGTTTTTTCTCTGTATGTAAAATATAATTAGACTATAAAATATTTGGAAGTCTTAAGCATTAGAGCAAAAGTTTTGTCTTTGTGCAAAATAAAAATTCTAAAAACTGATGCATAAGAATCTTCCAATATTTCTATTTTTCCCAAGCTTTCTTTTTACTGTCAATTATTAAATCCATCCCCAAAGTTGCTTTGGAACAATAGAAACAAGGAGTGAGAGAACTACTCTTCAGTAGGAAGCTTGATACTGGAGTGTGGGTGGGGGCATAAGTTATGGAAGGGAACACTAGGAAAGTGGTGGAGGGTCAAGCACCTTCTCCACAGGCAGGTTGGGGAGTGGGCGTGGGGTCTAAAGGTAAACTGGGGACCTTGGTGAAAGGAAATGGACACTGGTGAAGAGAGTGGTGTTGGAACATTGTATGCCTGAAACATATTAATGAGTAACCTTGTTTAATTCATGGTGATTAAATTTTTTTAAAAAATTGTTTTGGAGTTTACTCAACTATGTCCCTTTACTCATAGTTGGTGTCTATTTAATCCATCTAAAATACTCTATTTCTTTTGGGGTATTTGCTTGTTTGTTCTGGGGCCACACTCAAATGTGCACAGGGCTTACTCCTGTGTGCTCAGGAATCACTCTGGCAGGGCTCAGACTATATGGGGTGCTGGGCATGAAAACCTGGTTGGCCAAGTGCCCCCCTGCTGTACTGTCACTCTCACACCTAAAATACTCTTTATAAATTAAGAAAGAACCTCATTTTCTATGTGAACACTTTTCATTATAGTACCTCCTATATTCCAGTTATTATTAAATCATTTAACCTTCCAGCTACTAGCTTTTCCTGAGGGCCTCATGTAAATTAATTGATAATTTCTAATCCTCTTAATATTGCTTTAAAGTCCATTATAAATAAAAGTTTATTTTCTTATAGATTTTTATTGGAGGGGGTAGGGGCACGCATGGCAGTGTTCAGGGCTCACTCTTGACTCTGCACTCAATCTGCATTCCTGGTTGTGCTTGGGGGACTATATGAGATGCTGGGGATGAAACAGGTTGGCCACATGCAAGGAAAGCACCCCACCTCTTGTACTATCTCTCTAGGTCTAAAATCAACGTAATTTTGCTCCAAAATTTTGTAGTCTGTGGTTGGTAACTCACTTCAGACCTGAAGGACTTATGCTGTCCAGGGCATCCTTCTCATTGCCACCCATGCATCCTCACCTTACATGAGGTTGTCCTTCTCACTGGCATCCACACATCCTCACCTTATGCACATACAAAGGGTAGAGTTTCTTATATCATGGTCTTGAAACTCAACAGGGACACATTTAGTTTCTTTAGTGAGGACAGGTGTTTCATACCCTCATACCCTCATGCCCCATTTGTTTGTGTGTGTGAGAGAGAGAGAGCGAGAGAGAGAGCGAGAGAGAGAGAGAGAGAGAGAGAGAGCAGAGAGAGCGAGCAGGTATTGAACTCAGGGATTCACACATATCACACTAACCCTTGTTGAAATCAAGATTCCCCTCCTAGAGCCAGCTCTAAACAACACATATTAAAAATCACGTGAGGCTGACACCCAAGGACAGTAGATATAAGGGCCAGGAGGATTGTCCCATAGCTGGAAGACTGCTTCACAAACGGAGGGGAGAAGGCAGATGGAATAGAGAAGGGATCACTAAGAAAATGATGGCTGGAGGAACCAGTTGAGATGGGAGATGCATGCCAAAGTAGGTAATGGACCAAACATGATGATCTCTCAGTGACTGTGTTGCAAGTCATAATGACCCAAAGTAGAGAGAGAGTATGGGGAATATTGTCTGCCA
This sequence comes from Sorex araneus, assembly GCF_027595985.1. Classification (NCBI taxonomy): domain Eukaryota; kingdom Metazoa; phylum Chordata; class Mammalia; order Eulipotyphla; family Soricidae; genus Sorex; species Sorex araneus. The sequence continues at coordinate 73,984,009 of NC_073307.1, forward strand.
TGGAGGCAGGGGGAGGGTGGGGAAGGGGGGGTATACCCGGGATATTGGTGGTGGGGAATGTGGACTGGTGGAGGGATGGGGGTTTGATCATTGTGAGAGTGTAACCCAAACATGAAAGCTTATAACTATCTCACGGTGATTCAATAAATCATCATCATCATCATCATCATCATCATCATCATCCCTTTGATCGTCAGATTTCTCGAGCGGTGTCAGTAATGTCTCCATTCTTCCTAGTCCTGAGATTTTAGAAGCCTCTCCTTACTTGTCCTTCCCAATGATGCCGCATTGGAGGCTCTTTCAGAGTCAGGGGAATGAAACCCAGCATTGTTACTGGTTTTGGCACATGAATACACCACGGGGAGTTTGCTAGGCTCTCCCATGTGGGCAGGAAACTCTTGGTAGCCTGCTGGTTCTCCCAGAGGGAGAAGCAGTCTATAAGATGTCTTTCAGGATCTTGATTTTAAGTCTCTGGATGTTGGCCGTTGATTACAGAGATTACAGGGTGCTTGGGGGGGCAGTAAACTACTAGCTACTAGAAAATGGGAAATCTGGGCAGAAGAGGCCTAGTCCCGATCTGAGCAGGCTTGGAGGTCTCAGCCCCGGGTCCCACACACCTGGGTTCCTCTGCCGGTACCTTCATGGGTGAGACTCATCTGAGCATGTGGAGAGGGCCTTGAGCATGACTGTGGCTAAGACTCTGGAAGTCTTCGGCCATGGGAGCTATGCTCAGGGCGGGGAGGGAAGCTGGAGCCCATCCCCTCGGAGGGGCCCTGGGGAAGACAGCCAGGAGAGTGGCCAGAGACTCTCTGCAGAGATTCAATAAAATTAAAAAATAAAATTCCTGCTGCATTTAAGAACTCATTGCAGCCATAGTCATGTAAATCAAGGTGATCTCATAGGTCAGATTAAGCACACCTGTAAGGTATAGCAAAAGCAGAAACTTAGAAAATCTTGCATTTTTATAATTGATATCAAAATCCAGAATCTGAGCTATACAATATGATAGTTATTAGCTAATGTGAATAATTTAAATTAACCAATAAAATAAAAAAATAAATCCACTTTCTTAGTTATTGTAGCACATTTCAAATGCTCAGAAGTCACATCAGCTGTAAAAAACTATGCCACGCTGACGGGCGTGTGCACTCTCGGGCTCTCCGGGTGCCTCTGTCTCACCGCCCGCATTCGGTGCACTGGAACCGCTGTGTATGGGTTGGATCAGGATGGGTGAAGGAAGAATGAGGACCAAGCTGATTGCTAATTAGTTACCGTTTATTCAATCTTCCATCTTTCTCTCCTCTTGCCTTCCATCTTTCTCTCCTCTTGCACTCCTGGCTCAGTCCTCTGGATCTACTGCAGCTCTAGATTCTCCCCCTTCTATCTCCTCCCTTTTTCCTCTCTCGCCCTTGCCCCTAGGTTACACACTGCCAAGTAGCAAAGTCAACATAAAAAAGCCCTTCCTGAGGACTGTCAGGTTCAAAAGGAACACAACCTAGGGTCATTCCAAAGCCCTTCCTGACTGCCAGTAGGCAAAAGACCTCTTAAGGGTTTTTTTCTCCTCTCCTCATTCCAAACACTCATTAACATCTTAATACTAGTTATTTTTGTATGGACATAGCAAGAGATACATTGAGGCTTGCAAGGCAGCTCTCCTGGCAACATCTTGCCACAGACTCAGACCACAGCACTCAGGCCAGATTAATCATTCCTCACCCTAACAGGGTCCAAATCTAGTTATCACTATTTGGATCATGACAGCATTTGTCCATGACCAAGCTCTTAACTTATAGTTAAGCATTAGGCACTTTGGCCAGGGTAGCACACGACTCACCACTTGTCCTGGGCCCATCCCGTCCCTCGTCAGGCTTTTGCTAAGTCTTCCTGTGTCCATACAAAAAGGACATGGCTCTGAATAAACTATGCAAAGGACTCAAGGAGAAGAGAAAAACAATATTAACAAGTCAACAGAACACTAAGAAAGAAGCTACAAATAAAGAGGAATGGGAGCACTGTAACGGGAGTAACCCAATAACCTAAACTACCTGAGGCTATGTTATCCTACAATCAGCTATGTTCTAACGTATTTGAGGCATCATGGGAAAAATTCACTGGAAAAGAAATAAAAGAATAAATTTAAAATAAAATGAAAAGAACTAAAAACACGTCTTCATACAACTGATTTATGATTCTACTCTCGAAGAGCGCGGAGATACCGAGAGTATCTTACCCACATGGCAGAGCCTGGTAAGCTACCGGTGGTGTATTTGATATGCTAAAAACAGTAACAAGTATCACAAATGAAGATATTACTGGTGCCCTCTCCAGCAAATCGATGAGCAATGGGCTGACAGTGACAGTGACAGTATTTTTAGGCTCAACTTACATATTTGGGGAATAAAATAGGTAGGAGAATCCTACTACTTTGCTGTTTGGAGATCTCTAAAGATTTTAATTTGACTTTAGTCAGCAGGATCCTTATAAGCATTCCTATCCATGACCTCCCCTCCGGTAACTATCTGTAAGCCATTTCCCCAGACAGTAAAGCCTTTAGGTCCAGTCAAACAATTCAGTTAGCAGGCCTGGAGAAAGTTTCCTAACAATGGATCCGGTTTTCTCTCTCCCGCGCCAGGACCCTTGCTGCCTTATTAGGAGGGAAGAGGTGGACCCAGGCATCAGCATCCAATAGGAGCATCCAATAGGAGGCATCAGCATCCAATAGGAGGCATCAGTAGCCAATAGAAGTATCCAATAGGAGGCATCAGAATGCAACACGCACATCCAATAGGAGGCCTCAATATCCAATGTGCGGCCTCAGCACCCAATAGGAGGGAGGCGGGGGCGGGCGCAGCGCCGGCGTCCCCGTCGCCCGGGAAACCGCCGCAGCCTGGGACGCGCGATGCCGGCCGGGGTGGAAGGCACGGCGCCTGCCGGGCCGGATGACGAGGAAGAAGCGGGCCCGGACCCGCGGCTCGGAGCCCTGGCGGCCCGTGTGGGGCTGTGCCTGCGGCCGGCGGCGGGCGCCTGGGAGCGCTGCGCCGGGGCCGCCGAGGGGCAGCGGCTGCTGCGCTCCTTCCTGCGCGCGGGCGCGGGCCCTGGGCCCAGGCCGCTGCTGGCGGTGCGCCCCGCGCCCGGGGGGCTCGCGCTTCAAGCCGGGCTGGACGCGGGGTCCGGGGGCGACGCGCCGCGGGCCAAGGGGCTCTTCTTCCTGCGCACTGGCGGGCAGCCGCCGGGGCCCCGCGGCCTGCGCGGCGCGGTGGTCTGCGGGGACTTGCCCGTGGCGCCCCTGGAGCACCTGGCGGCACTGTTCTCGGAGGTGAGGGTGCCGCCGAGACTGGGCCTCACGGGGGGTCCCGGCCGGAGAAACCGAGATAGGGGAGGAAGAGGCTGGAGGGAGTGCACTAGCGGGGAGGGGTCCAGGAAGGAAGCTGAGTCCTAGAGGAGACTGTGCTGAGGGAGGGACCAGAGCAGGGACTGGGCAGTGAGAATGGGAAGGGTTGGGTAGGGTCGGAATCGCTCTGGTTTCAGGCGGAAGTCAGGGGAAGCTAGACTCTCAAGAGTGCCTAGATCCTGACTCCTTTTTAAAGGTGACATCTCCTTGTCCCTCCTGGAGGAAAGAGCGGAAGCAGTGTACAAATGAGTATTTACTTGGGCTCAGTGAGGTGAGAAGGTGAAAGGCCGTGAAGAGTATTTCTAGAGAAGTGTTTAAAAATAACACGTTTTGATTTCATCTAATTCGTCCCTAACCATGTAACCAAAGGTTAGCCAAAAGAAGGTGTTGGGACCTCTGACTGGGAAAGCCCAGCTAGGATCTGGAGAGGTCTGCCTGGAACTTACGGAGCAGGATCTCTGATAAGCGGAGGAGTGCATGTTTTAAGTGGCTCTGTAGAGGAAAACACAATGCATAGTTCAGTAGGGGTACTTGGGAGAGATTCCTTCGAATTTAAATACTTCTGGATTGACAAAAATCTATACTACAAGACTGTTATGTGTAGTTTTGCAGGCCAAGTGCCCGGATCTTTCAGGTTGTGAAGGAATATTGTATAAATCACTGTATAACAAAGCACTAGTTGTGCAATGATTTGTGTAATGGGTGCCATGGAGAAAATAGAAATATTTGGCGCCATCAGTAACTTCCCACATCAGGGCCTTCTCTCTGCCTTCTCTCTGCCTCAACATCATCTCCGGCAGCAGCTCTCCTGCATAGCTTCTTTTCTTTTTTTTCTTTTTTTTTTTTTTTATTAAATTTTTTATTGTGGAAAGTTACAAAGTTACAAAGTTTTCAGGTTTAAATCTCAGTTATACAATGCTCGAATACCCATCCCTTCACCAGTGCTCATATTCCACCACCAAGAATCCCAGTATAGCTCCACCCCGCCCCCTCACACCCCAAACCCCCCCACGCCCCTAGCCCCCCACCCTAAGCCCCCCCCCCCCCGCCTGTGTAACTAATAAATTTCACTTTACTTTCACTTTGATTGCATACAATATTTCAATAAAACTCACTATTATTGTTTGGAGAGTCTCTCCCCTAAAGTCAGACCTGCTGAAAAGGAAGCATTAGGTAATTTGTTTTCCATTGCTGAGGATGAAGAAGTGTGAGGTCGAGTGACCACACTTAGCGGCCTCTCAGTTTTGGGTTTCTGTAATTTAGTATTTTAGTAACTAAGTCCAGAGAGATATCTGCCAGAAGTTGCACCGTTGCCAACTTGTAGTTCTTAGTTACATTATATTCCACATATGAGTGCAATCTTTCTATGTCTGTCTCTTTCTTTCTGACTCATTTCACTCAACATGATACTTTCCATGTTGATCCACTTGTATGCAAATTTCATGACTTCATGTTTCCTGACAGCTACATAGTATTCCATTGTGTAAATATACCAGAGTTTCTTTAGCCAATCATCTGTTTTCGGGCACTCTGGTTTTTTCCTTATTGTGGCTATTGTGAACAGAGCGGCAATGAACATGGAAATGCAGATGTCATCTCTACTATACCTTTTTGCCTCTCCGGGATATATTCCCAGGAGTGGTATTGCTGGGTCAAATGGGAGCTCAATTTCTAACTTTTTGAGAATCGTCCATATTGTTTTCCAAAAGGGCTGAACCAGTCGGCATTCCCACCAGCAGTGAAGGAGAGTCCCTTTCTCCCCACATCCACGCCAACACCGGTTGCTTTTGTTTTTGGGGATGTGGGCCAGTCTCTGTGGTGTGAGATGATATCTCATTGTTGTTTTGATCTGCATCTCCCTGATGATTAGTGATGTTGAACATTTTCTCATGTGCCTCTTAGCCATTCGGATTTCTCCTTTGGAAAAGTTTCTGTTCATTTCATCAGCCCATTTTTTGATCGGGTTGGCAGTTTTCTTCTTGTGGAGTTCAACCAGTGCATTGTATATCCTTGTTATCAACCCTTTATCGGATGGGTACTGCATAAATATCCTTTCCCATTCTGTAGACTGTCTTTGTATTTTGGTCACTGTTTCTTTTGAGTTGCAGAAGCTTCTTAGTTTGAGATAGTCCCATTTATTTATCTTTGTTTTCACTAGCTTAGCCAGTGGCGTGTCAGCTTTGAAGATACCTTTGGCTTCAATGTCGTGGAGGGTTTTGCCGACATTATCTTCAATGTACCTTAGGGATTCTGGTCTGATGTTGAGGTCTTTAATCCAGTTTGATCTGATTCTTGTACATGGTGATAGATGGAGGTCTAAGCCCATTTTTTTGCATGTAGCCGTCCAGTTTTGCCAGCACAATTTGTTAAACATGCTTTCCTTGCTCCACTTCACATTTCTTGCTCCCTTATCAAAGATTAGATGATCATATATTTGGGGGTGTATGTCAGAGTATTCAACCCTGTTCCATTGGTCTGCCGCTCTGCCTTTGTTCCAGTACCATGCTGTTTTAATGACTACCGCTTTGTAGTAGAGTTGGAAGTTGGGGAGGTTGATTCCTCCCATTTTCTTTTTCCCAAGGATTGCTTTAGCTATTCGTGGGGGCTTATTGTTCCATATGAATTTCAGGAGCGCTTGCTCCATTTCTTTGAAGAATGTCAAGAGTATCCCTATAGGGATCGCATTGAATTTGTACAATGCTTTGGGGAGAATTGCCATTTTGACAATATTAATTCTTCCAATCCATGAGCAGGGGATGTCTTTCCATTTCCTCGTGTCCTCTTTTATTTCCTGAAGTAGTGTTTTATAGTTTTCATTATACAAGTCCTTTACCTCCTTTGTTAAGCTGATTCCGAGGTATTTGATTTTTTGAGGCGCAATTGTGAATGGGATTGCTTTTCTCAGGTCACTTTCTTCTCTCTCATTATTTGCATATAGGAAAGCCATGGACTTTTGGGTATTGATTCTATAGCCTGCAACTTTACTGTACGAGTCTATTGTTTCTAGGAGTTTCTTGGTAGAGGTTTTAGGGTTCTCTAAGTATAGTATCATATCATCTGCGAATAGTGAGAGCTTGATTTCTTCCTTTCCTACCTGAATGCCCTTAATGTCTTTTTCTTGCCTAATCGCTATTGCAAGTACTTCCAGTACTATATTGAACAGAAGTGGAGAGAGTGGGCATCCTTGTCTCGTCCTTGTTCTCAGAGGGAAGGCTCTTAGTTTTTCCCCATTGAGGACAATGCTTGCCATAGGCTTGTGATAAATGGCTTTGACTATATTGAGGAAGGTCCCTTCTATACCTATTTTGGCTAGTGTTTTCATCATAAACGGATGCTGGATCTTGTCAAATGCTTTCTCTGCATCTATTGATATGATTATATGATTTTTATCTTTGCTTTTGTTGATATGGTGGATTATGTTGATTGATTTCCGGATGTTAAACCATCCTTGCATCCCCGGGATGAATCCCACTTGGTCGTGGTGTATGATCTTTTTGATGAGTTGTTGAATTCTATTTGCTAATATTTTGTTGAGAATTTTTGCATCTGTGTTCATCATGGATATTGGCCAGTAGTTTTCTTTTTTTGTGGTATCTTTGTTTGCTTTTGGTATTAGGGAGATATGAGCCTCATAGAAACTGTTAGGGAGGGTTTCTGTTTCTTCAATTTCCTGGAAGAGCTTGAGAAGGACTGGCAAAAGGTCCTCTTTAAATGTTTGGAAGAACTCACTAGTGAATCCGTCTGGACCTGGGCTTTTGTTTTTGGGGAGACTTGATTACCATTTCAATTTCCTTGATGTTAATTGGACTATTCAGGTACTCCAGGTCTTCTTGGTTCAGCCTTGGGAGATTATAGGAGTCGAGGAATTTATCCATTTCTTCTAGATTCTCTTGTTTCGTGGCATATAGAGATTTTCAAAGTAGTCTCTGATGATCTTTTGAATTTCATTGGTTTCTGTTGTGATGTCCCCCTTTTCATTTCTGATTCGGCTTATAAGGGTTCTCTCTCTCTCTTTCTTTGTGAGTCTTGCTAGTGGTTTATCAATCTTGTTTATTTTCTCAAAGAACCAGCTCTTGGTTTCATTGATCTTCCGGATTGTCTTTTGGGTTTCGATGTCATTAATTTCTGCTCTAAGTTTTATTATCTCTTTCCTTCTGCCTGGTTTTGGCTCCTTTTGTTGGTCTTTTTCTAAGGTCTTGAGCTGTGAAGTCAAGTTATTTATGTGGGCCCTTTCTTCCTTCCTGAGATATGCTTGCAGAGGTATAAATTTTCCCCTTAAAACGGCTTTAGCTGCGTCCCACAGGTTCTGGTAGCTCGTGTCTTCATTCTCATTTGTTTCTAGGTACCTTTTGATTTCTTCCTTGATTTCCTTCCTGACCCACTCATTGTTCAATATCGAGCTATTTAATTTCCAGGTGTTTGATTTGGTTTTCTGCATCTGTCCACAGTTAAGTTTTATCTTCAGTGCATCATGGTCTGAAAAGATAGCTGGTACAATGTCTATCTTGTTGATTCTGTTGAGGTATGTTGTGTGGCCCAGCGCATGGTCTATTCTGGAAAATGTTCCATGTGCACTGGAAAAGAATGTGTATTCCTTTTTTTGGGGATATAAAGCCCTGTATAGATCTATTAGCCCTCTCTCTTCTATTTCTTCCTTCAAAGCCAGTATTTCATTGGTGAGTTTTAATCTTCTAGATCTGTCCAGAGGAGACAGTGCGGTGTTGAAGTCTCCAACTACTATTGTGTTGCTCGAGATGTCCTTCTCGAGGTCTCTTAGCAGCTGTTGTAGGTATTTAGCTGGTCCCTCATTGGGTGCGTAGACATTTAGGAGTGTGATTTCTTCCTGATGTACACATCCCTTGATTAATAAAAAGTGGCCTTCACTATCCCTGCTAATCTTTTTCAACCTGAAGTCTATGTTGTCTGATACTAGTAAAGCCACTCCGGCTTTCTTGAGGGAGTTGTTTGCTTGCAGGATTGTTTTCCATCCTTTGACTTTGAGTCTTTGTTTGTTCTGGCTATTCAGATGTGTTTCTTGCAGGCAATAGAATGTTGGGTTGAGTCTCTGAATCCATTTTGCCAGTCTGTGTCTCTTAATTGGTGAATTCAGACCATTGACATTAAGGGAGATTATTGTTATGGGATTTTGTGCCGTCTTTGTGCAAGGGTTTGTTGTGCTTGTAGGGGTTGTTCTTGTCTTACAATAGCCCCTTTAGTGCTTCTTTTAGGTTTGGTTTTGAGTCTATGAAGTTCCTGAGCTGTTGTTTATCCCCAAAGTAGTGTATGGTTCCTTCTAGTTTGAATGAGAGTTTAGCCGGATAAAGTATTCTTGGTGAAGCGTTGATTTCATTGAGTTTTTTCACTATATCCCACCATTGCCTTCGAGCTTGGAGGGTTTCCTCTGATAGATCTGCTGTGAGCCTAAGGGGTGCTCCTTTGTATGCTATTTCCTTCTTGGACCTTGCTGCTTGGAGTATTGTGTCTCTCTGGAAGATGTCCATCATTGTAACTATGATATGTCTTGGGGTTTTTCTGTTAGGATCTCTTTTAGCTGGCACTCTTCGGGCGCCTTGAATCTGGATGCCTGCATTGTCCAGCTGTGGGAAGTTTTCCGCAATGATTTGTTTGACTGTGTCTTTTTCGTTGGGGTTGGTTCCCTGTGGTTCTGGTAGTCCAATGATTCTAATGTTGTTCCTCTTGAATTCATCCCCTAGGACTCTGATTCTGGCTAGAGCTATTCTGAGGTCTCTTGCCATGGTTTGTTGTTGCCTGTAGGCCTCTTGCAGCTCATCTTCAAGCATACTGATTCTGTCTTCGGCTGCAGTCATCCTATTGTTGAGGGCAGTCAGAGAGTTTTTGATTTCATGTACAGAATCCTTCATTTCTTTTTGAAGGTTTTTTATTTCTGCTCTCATTTCTTCCCGTATTTTGTTGGCTGTCTGTTGTATTGTTTCCGCCAGGTCTTCCTTGAAGTTGTCCATCTTTGCATTGAGTTCATTGAACATGTTGAGGATTTCAACTCTGAATTCTTTCTCAGAGAGGTCAAGTTTGTAGGAAGCGCCCATTGAGGTTTCCGGACTCCTTTGATCGTCCTCTGGTTGCAATGGGGATTTTCGCTGTTTCTTCATGTTGTTTGTGGTGATATGAAAGAGGGCCCTTGATGATGAGTGTCCCTGTTTCCTTTTGTTGCGAAAAAGGATTGTGGATAGGCTCAGTTAATAGTGGTTGGCTTTTTACTTGCCGGTTGTAGAACCTGGTCTCCTACTGAGATGTTTCCTTCAGTTCTTATGTGAAGTCTTGTGTTTTATTGTCCTACTGCTTGCGAATAGGTAGATGTTAGTCTTGGATAGTATGTTGAGGAAACTACTTGCCGCCGCGTGAGCTTTGGCTGCCGGCAGTGAGGCCACGCCCACTTTTATTAGGCCACGCCCCCTGGTGGTTAGGCCACGCCCCTTTCCCACAACCCGACAGTGGTCAACGTGCTGGGGGTGGCGTGCCGGCCAAGTGGCCGGCAGTCCGGAGGGGAGGGAAGCCCGGGGTGCTCAGGGCCACGGAGCAGGCTGGGTCCGGAAGGGCGGGTCGAGGGAGCGTCACAGACCTTTGCGGGAAGATAGGACGGCGGCGGTGCTTGGGGTCGGCGTGCCGGCCACTCGGCCTGCAGTCCGGAGGGGAGGGAAGCCCGGGGTGCTCAGGGCCACGGAGCAGGCTGGGTCCGGAAGCTGCATAGCTTCTTTTCAGGGCAGCTTCTCACCTAGCTTCCTTCTCTTCCAGAACAGCAAATTCAGCAACTATATTTTGCAATAGTGTATAACCCATGCCTTTTTGCCATATGGATTCCTGATCCTGTGTCTGATTGCTTATACCCAATATTAAGGTAGTGTGAAAACGGATTGATCTGATTTGTTACACAAAACAACTATCAGTTCGCCTAGATAAAACCCAATGAGATTACCTCTTGTATGCATCACCCAGGTAGTATCTATTAAGAGCCGCGTGTTTCCTTTGCTTCCACTGTAACAGTAGGTAAAACTTTTCTATATTTAGTCCCAGTGATGAAATCAGATTCTGAAGTCTACCAAATACTTATTAGGTATTTTTGATTTATTTATAGGAAAATTTTGAGGAAATTAAATTGCAGAGAAGGTTCTGGACAATCGAGTTTCTCTCAGGGTGCACTACAAAATGAAAATTTGTAGTAGCTATGGAAATATTGCAGTATTTTAACAACTGTCATGGCTTTGTGGCTGTGAACTGTCTGAACCATCTCTTAAGAAGTCCAAATTAGGATCACATTTCTTAATGCTTGATATGATAAAAAGAGATTTAATTGGGTTCAGAGGAGATTATCCTGTGTTCTGAGAACAATGCTTATCCTTCCCTGTCGAAACAAACACAGAAGGATTCGGATAAACAGGGCCCAATCTATCTTTCAAAGTTTGGAGGTCTGAGTGAATAAAATGCAGAGATGGCACTACCTCCAGTGTATTTGGAGGATAGTTGTTCCATCCCAGAGTTGGGTCATGGCTTCCTCCGTGTAAAATAAAAGTCCCCACTTTTTGTTTCCACTCTGCTTTTTTCATCTTTGTGAAACACATTATCATTTGTGAATTGTTAGTTTACTTCCTTATAGTCTATAGTCAGTAGAAAGCAGAACAATTATGGATATCCAGAAGCATGAGAAACTCGGTGACTGAGGTATGGGGTAGGTAGAAAGCTCCACTGTAAAAGTGTGTTTCTACAAAATGTTTGGGCATTCACAGTGTGCATTCGGTGGTCAAAGGAAGAAATGGAGGCTAGGCTAGTTGGTGATCAATGGCCATTTATTCCAATCTTAGGTCTCACTGTCTGCCCCCAAGCTAGTTTCCACTTGTCTAGGATTGTCTTCCCCCTCACCCTGTCTCACAGCCTTAGTTATACAGCACAATCACCAAGTGTTGGGGGTAGCAATTATACATAGGTAGGTAGCACAATCACCTTATGAAAAGTCCTTCCTTCCTGGAAACTCCAAGACAAAGATCCCATTCTGCTAGGAGATCTGTTCAAGGACATAATTTCATCTAAGGGCATATTTCTCCTTTTCTTAGTCCATAACTATTTAAACGGTCATCTTAAATTTACTTTTTAATAATCTGTCTAGTCATTTTGTATGTACACAGTAAGAGATATATTAAGTTTATAGGGTGGCTCTCCTAGGGACATCTTGCTATATATCTCAGATGACAGTCCTCAGACCAGATTAGTTCTTAACCCTAACTGGGCCCTTGTCTACTCTCTCCTCTTTGGCTCATGACAGAATTTGTCCATGACTGTGCTCTTAACTTATTGTAAGTATTATGATGCTTGGCCCTGGGTCCATCGAATCCTTCATCGGGACTTTCCTTTTGGGGTCTTAGGAACTAAGGGCAACTGAGCCTTAAATCTAGTAAATATGACAGATGCCCAGGAGTAAATATTATTCAGAGTCAATTAACTCCCAAGTTACAAAAACTTTGTAACTGCCTTTTAGCTGCTTTTCTGTGTCTATACAAAAAGGGACATTGCTCTATACTATGAAAGGATATTAAAGAAAGAGAAAAGCAATATTTCACTTACAAATACAAAATAAAGAGTCCTTAAAAGAATCTGACTTTATGAGTCACAGGGTGTGATTTGGGGATATAGTGATTAACAGATACAGCAAACAGAGCACAATGGAGAAGTTAGAGATAAATCAGAGGAATGGGAGTGTTTCAGGAGCACTGTGATGGGTGTAAATCAATAAACCCCTAAAGTGTCATTCTCAGTATTATTTCTGTTTCAACACTTGGTCATTTCATTAGTCACACAAGTGACTCTTCCAAGAAATATTATATAAAAATAAAAAGAAAGGGCGCGGGCGAGGAAAGGGACGCCTCACCGCACCGAGCCAGGCACAGGGCCTAGGGCAGCAGCTGTCTCTCCCGCCACCCGAGTTCGGTAGCCTCCAGCCACTTCCCCCACCCCGGGGAGGTTGATGGCAAAGAGGTGGCAGGCCAAGGAAGGAACGGAGCCATGATGGTTGGTCTCACTTGCAGTTTATTCCAATCTTCCCTCTATACACTCTCCCCGACCTCTCTACACCTTTCTGCCCTCTACACACTTTCCGCCCCCTCACCTTCTCTCCGAACCCCTTTAATTGATCATGGCCCTTCCAAAGGGCGCAATACATTGAGGTCACCAAAAGCACCAAAAGATCTTACTGGAAGAACATTGAGGCAACATAATTCTCTTGTATCTGCAGGCCCTTAATCTAGGCCCCCCCCTCCCCCCCCCAAAGAAGATACAAAAACAAAACCAAAGCCTTCTTTGGGCTGAAAGCACTCGGATTTACATCCCAAAGACCAGGCTGGGCTGCAGCAAGAAATCTACATGTCAATTACAAACTAGACAGTACCTGAAATTTACATCCCAGAGACTAGGCTGGGCCAGAGCCTGGAATCTACAAAGTCAAATCATGCCTGGCTAGCACCTTAGATCTGTGGGTCAAAGATCAGCTAGGTTTCTGTGACAAAAGGTTTCTGTGACAAAACTCCAGAAGGCAGCTGGAAAAGGGGAAATATTCCAACAAAATATAACCTGGTCTCTGTGCTCCTTGAACCTTTTTCTCCCAGAGATCTTATTCCTCTAGCTTAGCCATCTCTTCCTATGGCATTACTATTAACCATACTTGTGAGTTTTCGTTTCAGCCATCTCAGTTGCCCCACTTAAACAAACCTATAACTCTACCATCAACTGTCTCGATTTAAGAAGCCAATAATCCTGCTGTCTTGCTACCAGCCATCAAGAACCCCTAGATCCACATGCTACCCCCACCCCCCCTTACCCAGCTTGCATGCTGTTGAATCATTGACATTCTCTTATATAAATTTGTATGTCCCTTGCTTTGTTGTACTTTTTTGACAAACTGCAATACTGCTGAAATCCATGAGCCGAATGGGGTGGGAGAAACATACAAATTAACACGGAAACCTCTAAATTCATAGGCCTAAACCACTAGTAGTCGACTCTTTCATGTTTCCCAGCAGACTCTTTGGGAGTGAAAATTAAAATCCAAGTGGTATTTGTAAGCTGACACTTTTTCTCTCTTATTCCTCTTGCCTGCCTAGACTAGCTACACCGGCATCCACACTGCTTTTCAGTTCTGTCAAACATGTTCCCAGACCAGAAGATAACCAGTTTCTGATTGTTTGATTTACCTCCTATTTATTTAACTTTACAATGGCTGTTCCTTCTCCTGCAATACAGGTCTTAAGAGGGTGTGCACACCACTGCCCCATCCTGCCCAGGCAAAGTTTCAATGTTACCTTCTCAGTAAGACTCTCTCCATTCACTCAATTCGCAACAATCCCAAGCCCTCCACCCTTCATTCCTCCTTGCTTGCTTCCTTTGCTTGTTTATTCATTTGCTTTATTTATTTTTGCAGCACTTGTGTGTTGATTGTCTTCTCTAGAATTTAAACTTCCCAGGACCAGGAATATGACATTTTTATAATAACAGTTTTTAACTTTATATTATAGATATTTTTATTTCAAAGAAAAAATATGTATCTTAGTAGATAAAAAAACATTCATAGAAATATACATACATACATAATCCTATCACTGTCAAATCTTCATGTTCCCTCTTATTCCAGCTTCACTTATTTTATATTGACTTTTTAAAAAAGCAGGCATGTGATTTAAAAAGTTGTCCATAACAGAGTTTCAGACATACAATGTTCCAATGCCAGTGTCTCTTGTATCTTCCTAGCATGTTAACAGTGTTAGCACATAGCTGGTATCAATAAATATTCCTTGAATCAGTGAATTAGTATGTTAAATTTCATAGAGAACTTAGATTCATTATTTTCTATCACTAGAAAGCCTCCCAAATATAGTCCTAAATATTTCTTCTTCTGGGCTGGAGCGATAGCACAGCGGTTGGGCTTTTGCCTTTTACGTGGCTGACCCAAGTTTGATTCCTCTGCCCCTCTTGGAGAGCCCGGCAAGCTACCAAGAGTATCGAGCCCGCACGGCAGAACCTGGCGAGCTACCTGTGTGTATTGAATATGCCAAAAACAGTAACAATAAGTCTCTCAATGAGAGACGTTACTGGCGCCTGCTTGAACAAATTGATGAGCAATGGGATGACAGTGATACAGTGAATATTTCTTCTGAAAACATGTTACGTTCATTCTCTGAACATTTTTTTTTCTTTTTGGGTCACACCCAGCTATGCTCAGGGGTTACTCCTGGCTTTGCACTCAGGAATTACTCCTGGCGGTGGTTGGGGGATGCCGGGGATCGAACCCGGGACGGCAGCGTGCAAGTCAAATGCCCTACCCGCTGTGCTATTGCTCCGGCCCCACTCTCTGAACATTTATTGAATGCTTCCTGTATGCCAAACTCCTAGAGGACTGTAGATACTTAAGATTTTTTTGAGATCTTGAGAAAGTTTCTATTCATTCTTCCATGTTAAGAGGGCTTCTTGGACCCAAATAGTCCTTTTTTTTTTCTTTTTGCATTTTGGGTCACTCCCAGCGATGCACAGGGGTTACTCCTGGCTCATGCACTCAGAAATTACTACTGGTGGTGCTTGGGGGACTATGTGAGATGCTGGGAATTGAGCCTGGGTTGGCCGCATGCAAGGCAAACGCCCTACCCACTGTGCTATTGCTCCAGCCCCCTAAATAGTCCTTTCTTAATGTGAATGAATAGACCTCAATTTGTTATCTTTTATTCCTTGATTCATTGTCACCTCTGGTAAAGTCTAAGTTCAATGCTTTTTTTCCCAAAATAAATGTGGCAAGACAGCTCCATTAGATTTGTTGTGTTGTGTCTATATATTCTGTTTTATGGCCACACAGATTATTGATTATATACAGAATGTAGCAAATAAATGAGTCCATATTTTTTTTTCATTATTTGCATAGTAGTTTCTTATCACATTGTCTGAATATCATTTTTGCTTTCTAGTATTTTCTCTATATTAGTTTAACAGTTAATGATCCCTAGAGGCGTCTGTTAATTACTACTTTTTAAATTGAAAATCCTGGATGAGTCAGTTTCAACTAAATATGCTTAAGAGCAGCTTGATTCTGGAGCTCACTGATCTTTCTCCAACGGCAAACTTTTTATTATTCGTGTTGACTGCTCTGTGGTGCAAGATGGTTTAAGAAAAGGAAACTTTTCTTCAATATATACAGGCTTTGATCTGACTCTCAATTGCTCAGATCTGTGTGTGTATCTACCTCTGGGTCTTGGGATGAAGACGGAAAGAAGAGGAACTATGTTGGGGTGGTCAAAACAAATTAATCCTTACTCTGTAAACTCAAGATCTTTTGCTTTACTTTTAGAAAGTGTTCCCTCATACCTAGTAGGCAGAGTTCCTCCTTACTTTCATTTATTCCTATTCACCCTGTTTTTGAGAGAAAGGTTTACAATCTAGAGTCATGGAGATGGTTGAAACCATGACACTGGACAGATGAAATGGACAGCTGTTTATCGTCACACATGATGCCAGTTCAGAGGTGAGAACTCTGTGACATGCAGGGCCACACAGGAGTTATATTTGAGAGAAGAATAATCAGTCAGGGACTATGGAAGGCAACTTTTAAGTATCAAGTGTGAGAAGTATCTCTGGGTATCTGTGGGAAAATAGTTGAATTGTCTGAATCATTCCTTTGGCTAGCCAGGAAAGAGAACCTCCTATTTAGAAATAAGTTTGGGTATTAATATCATTACAAGTACAGCAGCCTCAGAAAAGGTTTGCATATAGATTTCTTTCCTTTGTCCAGAACAATTCATCTAATGCCGTAGAAGTCGAATGCCTGCCATTCTCGTCTGTGCATTTCTGTTCCAGGTTGTTATTCCTGTCTTGGCCAATGAAAAGAACAATCTGAGCTGGCCTCAGGTGGTGTGCCAGGATGTCCAGAGGCATGCTCGCCGCCTCCAGAGTGATCTTCTGGTTATTCTGGAGCAAGTGAAGGGGAGAACTTTGCTACCTCTTCCAGTAGGCTCAGAAAAAATGGAGTTTATGAATTCTGAAAGTGAGACTCCGTAAGTACCATGAACCTGGCCGTATGGGCCTCTGGGATATAGGAGATAACCAGTTTCTTATGCTTTGACTTACTGCTTTTTTGTTCCCAACTCTTCACATCTCTTGTTCTGAACCCGACATCCTGGCATATATGTTTTGTGTTGATTGCTTCCCTCACTCCAGTGCCTAAAGACTTTTAAGGTTATCTCAGCAACATTGCCTTTTCCAAAATAAGAATTATTTCAGAACTTAAAGTAGTTACACTGATATCCATATTTTGGTTTTCAGGATAGTTTCATCATTGGTAAAAACCCAGACCCAATCTTGGAGACGGTCACACCTCTTTCTAGCATTTACTCAGCAATAATGCCATAGAACTAACTCTCATGACACTCTAGTACCAGACCCTGCTCTCTTGGTAGATAGATACTTTTTAATATTCTGAGTACTTTATTCAAAGTAAAAACAAATCTTGCTTTGTGGCTCTTGACAGCACAGCCTCCTGTGCATTTAAAATCTCACCCTTCCCTTTGCAGGAGTATATCCACTATCCAGCTTCTGCTTGATACTCTTTTATATGAACCTTCTCGGTTTCATTTTTTTAATCTTTTTCTTTTGGGACCACATCTGACTATGTTCAAGGCTTACTCCTAGCTCTGTGCTCAGGGATAACTTCTGGTGTTGCTTCGGGGCCTATCGAGAGTGTTAGAGATGGAATCCAGGTCTGTGACATGCAAGACAAGCACCTTAATGTTTGGACTCGACCTCCAGCCCCACCACCATCATTTCTATCATGAGACTTTTTTTTTCTTTCAAGTCAGGTTAGGTTCCTAAGTTATAAGCATTATTATATTAATATCAGAAATTTTTTGTTGGTTTTTTGGTGGGCAGAAGAAGCATCTGATAAAAATTTTAAGGTGAAGGGGAAAATGCTTTTATGGAATAAATATTTATGGAAAAATTGTTATAATGCAAACATTAAAACGCCATAATATTTGTATTTTAGAGCCATTGTTAAAGGTAGTAAGAAAAGTTTTGTCTATTCAACACAGCAACATTAGTGGATTGAGGACTATGTCAGAATTTATTTTATTATTTCAGTGGGTGTCTTAATGAAGTTTTATTGGCACTGATGCAAAGGTATCAGAAATTTTTTTGTTTAATCTTTTATTTAATCACCATGTGGAAAGTTATAAAGCTTTCAGGTTTAAGTCTCAGTCATACAATACTCGAACACCCATCCCTTCACCAGTGCACATATTCCACCACCAAGAATCACAGTATAGCTCCCCCCTCCCCCCCACCTCCCCAGCCCCCACCCCACATGTGTAACTGGTAAATTTCACTTTACTTTCACTTTGATTACATTCAATATTTCAACAAAAAACTCACTATTATTGATTTGGAATTTCTCCCCCCTAAAGTCAACTTGCTGAAAAGAAAGCATTTGATAATTTGTTTTCCATTGCTGAGAATGAAGAGCAAAGGTATCAGAAATTAATGTAAAGAGTTTGGATTTGTCTTTGTTCTAGGTTTTGTCATAAGTTGGGTGACTTAGGGAGAAGTTGGCTTCAGTGTTCTCATTTGTAAAATGTTTGGTACCTGCCACATACTTCAGGATTCCTATGAAATTAACATTAATAAAACACTTAAAACAGTACTTAATAAATATAGTAGTACTTAGTATAGTGGGTATTATGACAAAATTAGAGAACCTTGAGATAGGGTATTTGCCTTAATACTCAAAATGCAAAGCCTGTTTATTTCCAAAATATATTAAAAATATTATCTTTATGGATAATCTGGGTGAAGGAGGTCATGGTAAAAACTTACATGGTAAAAAGTGGTATGACTTCCATTAAAAAAAAAGAACATGATAAAAAGTGGTATGACTTCAGTAAAACAAGATGAGAAAATTGGGCTGGAGAAATAGTGCACCAGGTAGCACATTTGCATTGCATGTGGCCAACGCAGATTCAATCCCTGATACCCCATATATTCCCCCAAATACTCCATACGATCCTAGAGTGATCCTTGAGTGAAGAGCTAATACTAAGCCCTGGGCTTACTACCACTAAGTGTTGCCCAAAACCAAAAACTAAAAATAGATAAGAAATGAAAGTTTCCAAATACCTGACCTGACAGGTACAAGACTACCAGCATGCTCATTTACATGTGGGAACAGGTTACTTTTCAACATAAGTGAAGTCTGCCATGATGTCAGGAATTTGCTAAAGTATTACTATCATTACATGTGAAGGATATATGATTTGCTCTGAAGAATAACTTTGAGGTAGAAGTGCTAAAGTACTTTGCCGTATATTTAGTGTGAAATAATTTCCCAGTTAGCTGTAAATCACTGGATTTAATGACAAGTTAAACAAAAAGTTCAAATGTCTTTTTCCTGATTCCTTTTGTATTTTAACACCCAACATCCAACATAAATATACACATATATAATATGTTCAACGGCAGAGCCTGGCAAGCTACCTGTGGCATATTCGATATGCCAAAAACAGTAACAAGTCTCACAATGGAGACGTTACTGGTGCCTGTTTAAGCAAATTGATGAACAATGGGACAACAGTGCTATAATACGTTTTATATGTAACGTATGAAACATATATATTTACATAAATAAACATTGTTATGATTTTTTTGTTAGTTAAATTTCAATGACTTCCTAGACTAGATATTTTAGGGAGGTAAACTCCTTCAATTCCTTACATTATCATTTGTGCATATCACTGTTTAGCAAATAACAATTTAATTTGATTAAGTGAAGATATCTCTCTGGCATGAAAAACGTGAAAGATTTATTTTAATTATCTGAGTTTTTAAAAAATTAATTTATTCTTTTATTGAATCACCATGTGGAAAATTACAAAGCTTTCAGGGGTCAGAATTTAGACTACAATAAGGAAATTCCAGGAAGGTAGATGTGGTCATCGTAAAGACAAACTGGTCTATGTAACTAAGTTTGCCAGAATGTCGGGGTAGAGTAATTGGGTATTGGGGGCAGGGGCTGAGACAATGGTGGAGGGCAGAGATCACTGGTGGTGGAAGGTGTGGTGTTGGGACATTGTATGCATGAAGCCCTGTCATTAACAGTATCTCAATTTATACTACCTAAAATTTATTTATTTTAATTTTTTTATTGATTGATATCCTGTGGTGTACACTATTTTAGTGGTTTCTTACAATTCCAGCATTACACCCATCACCAGTGTACTCACTCCCATCTCCCAAACATCCCAACTGCCCTGCCTTTCCGACTCTCTCCCTGCAACCCAATTGTGTGAGTCAGTTCTCCAACTGTGTTGCCTTCAGACCTTTGTTACTATCTTGTTGTGTAGATTTAAGTCCCACATGGGAGCAAATTCATTCTGTATCTATCCATTTCCTCTCTCCTCACTCAACATGTTCTAGTTCCATCCTGTTGCTGCAAATTGTTCGTTCTTAGAGCTGCATAGTATTCCATTTTGCATATATACTGCAACTTCTTGATCCATTCTTCTGTAGTTGGGTGTTTGGGTTGTATCATATCCTAGCTATTGTACTAAGTAGGCTGTCTAAAATTAATACAAAAAACTTTTTAAAAAGGACAAGCTTTCTCCTAAAAAAGTTGAGAATGCACTGCTTTGCTAAATTAGGAGCTTGACAAATGTGTTCTAGACAGTGCACTGACAGATGATAGGATTCAAAATATTTAATCTAGTTTTTGTAATATTTGTAGATCCATGAATGTTTAGTATGTGTGTACAGTTTTGTTGGATGCAGCTTTATGTACAGACATTGTTTTATATATAATAAATACACGTGAATAAATATGATGAATTTTGCCTAGAAAGAGGCCCCTTAGTCTTCTTTGTCTACTCATTTGTCTTTTCAAACACAAGTTGTTGAGATTCTGTTTCTGGGGATGCCTAGAGGTGAATTATTCCCATTCTTCTCAGCTTGGATTCCACAGACAATGCAGTCATCTATGCCATTGAATCTGCAGTGATCCAGTGGAGTCACCAAATTCAGGTCGTGCTAAAGAGACAGTCTTTCCAGCTACTCCTGAAAGGTGAGAACCCCACGCCAAAGGTGGAACTGGAGTTCTGGAAAAACAGGTAAGTGTGAGATCAGGTTCGGGGAGTAAATGTCTTACACAGAAACACCTGGGGCAGCCACGCAGAGTCCAGTGCTCCCTTCCAAGTACTCTCACCACTCCTGGGGAGGACAGCTGAGCATCCTGTACATCAACACAGTTTTTCTATGCACTGTGAACTGCACATTTTCTCACAGTTCAATAGTCCTCATTTGTTTCTTGGGCTGTAATTAGTATATGCTCTGACATATCTTTAAAGAGCATTTTTTAAAATAAATGTAGACTTAATTGACTAGTATTTTAATTTTCATGTATTTATTTTGGTCTTACCACCACATCCAGTGGCATTCAGGGTCACTACTGGCTCTCTGCTCCCTGACCACTCCTAGTGGGACTCAGGGGACCATCTGACCTCTGGGAGTTGAACCATGTTGGCCACGTGCAAGGCCATCTCCATACCCACTGCCCATCATTCCAATCCAGATTATTATTTCTTATACTTGTCTGTTGCTTCTCCTTGGATAGTCAAGCTATTATGCACCGACTTATTTTAGGTGGAGAAAAGTGAATTTTATTTTTGAAAGAAATTTACTGCAAGAGTCTAAGTTCTCTGGGGCTGGAGCGATAGCACAGTGGGTAGGGTGTTTACCTGGCACGTGGCCAACCCTGGTTCGATTCCCAGCATCCCATAGGGTCCCCTGAGCACCACCAGGAGTGATTCCTGAGTGTAGATCCAGGAGTAACCCCTTAGCATTGCCGGGTGTGACCCAAAACGCAAAAAAAGAAAAGTAAAAGAATCTAAGCCTTGCCTACATTGACCCTGGCTCAACCCCTGGCATTACATGACCCCCATTACCATCGGGAGCAACCCCCAAGCACAGAGCCAGGGGTAGCCCCTGAACATTGTCAGGTTTGTCCCAGAAACAGGACAATTTGTTAATTTATTCTTTCTATCTATCTATCTATCTATCTATCTATCTATCTATCTATCTATCTATCTATCTATCTATTGTTTGTTTATTTATTTATTTATTTATTTTTGTGGCCAATCCGAGGGTGGCCAATCAGCCCGGCAAGCTACTGAGAGTATCCTGCCCACACAACAGTGCCTGGCTAGCTCCCCATGGCGTATTCGATATGCCAAAAACAGTAACAATAACAGGTCTCATTCTCCTGACCCTGAAAGCCTCCAATCATTGGGAAAGATGAATAAGGAGAGGTTGCTAAAATCTCAGGGCTGGGATGAATGGAGACGTCACTGGTGCCCACTTGAGTAAATAGATGATCAATGGGATGACAGTGATACAGTGAAGTTCTCTATCAGTACTAGGGCTAGAAGCAATCAACTATACTCCACGGTTCCAGAAAGATTTAATGATTGTTTCTGTTCCTGCTCACTCACCCTTTTTCTTTTTTGTATTTGGTTTTTTGGTGGTCACATACAGCTGTGGTGGTCAGGGCTTACCACTGGCTCTGTGCTAAGGAATAACTCTTGGTGGGAGTTGGGGGGACATATGTGGTGCTGGGGATCAAGGCCTAGTTAGCTGCACTGGCTTCGTCATTCTCACTTTTTCTCCACCTGTTTTTCCTCCTATTCGTCATGGAACTAATCACTCCTTTAATGAAAAGGGGGCAGATGTTTAAGGCTTACTTTTTTTTTTTTAATTAAACCACTGTGAGATAGACCATTACATACCTTTGGGTTTCAGTCATACAGTGTTCCAACACCCATTCCTCTGCCCGTGTTTTCCCAGCACCAATGACACCAGTTTCCCTCCCACCAAACCCCAACTCCATGTCTCCCCCAGCCTGCCTCTGTGGCAGGCATTTTTCCTGTATGTCTGTTTGTCTGTCTCCCTCCTTTGGGAATTGTGGCTTGCAATACAGATACTGAAAGTCATCATGTATATCCCTTTACCTACTTTCAACACTCAGTTCTTTTGCAGAGTGATCATTTCCAGCATTATTGTCATCCTGGTCTCTTCTCTATCTTATCTACCGTCTGTCCCCACAAACCTGTGGTAGATTCCAACCATTGACCAGTCCTCCTGGCGCCTGTATTTCTTGGCCTCTGATATTAGTCTCATACTATTTTTTTATATTCCACAAATGAATGGAGCCATGCGATATCTGCCCCTCTCCTTCTGACTCATTTCACGCTCTATGTCCATCCATTTATAGGCAAATTTCATGACCTAATTTTTCCTAACAGCTGTTTAGTATTCCACTCTGTAGATGTGCCATAGTTCCCTTATTCAGATGTCTTTTCTTGGGTACTCAGGCTGTTTCCAGATACTGGCTATTGTGAATAGTGCAGCAATGAATATAGAATTGCAGATGGAGTTCCTACTGTGTGCTTTTGGGACCCTAGGATATATTCCAAGAAGTGATATTGTGGGTCAAATGGAAGCTCAATTTCGAGTTTTTTGAGGAATGTTTATATTGTTTCCCAAAAGGGCTGGACCAGTCGGCATATCCATCAACAATGAATAAGAGTCCCTTTCTTTCTCCCCACTTCTGCGTTAGCACTGGTTATTATTATTATTATTATTATTATTATTATTATTATTATTATTATTATTATTATATGGATGTGTGCCAGACTGTAGAGTGGGAAGATACCTTGTTGTTGATTTGCATTTCCCTGGTGATTAGCAGTGTAGAGCATTTTGTCATGTGCCTTTTGACCATTTGAATTTCTTTTTTGAGACAGTTTCTATTCTCTTCATTTTAGGATAGGGTTGGATGTGTTTTCCTTGCAAAGTTCTACAGTGCTTTGTATATCTTTTATATTAATCCTTTATCAGATCGGTGTTGGATGAATATATTTTCCCATTCCATAGGCTGTCTTTGCATTTTAGTCACTATTCCATTTGAGGTGCGGACGCTTCTTAAGTTTCATGTAGTCACATTTGTTTATCATTACTTCTACTTGCTTGGTCAATGGTGTTTCATCTTTGAAGATGCCTTTAGCTTCAGTGCTATGGATAGTTTTACCTTCCATGTACTTTATGTATTTATATCTGATATTGAGGTCTTTAATCCATTTTGATCTGACCTTTGTTCATGGAATTAGATAGAGGTCTGAGTTCATTTTTTCACATATAAATGTCCAGTTTTCCCAGCACCACTTACTTGTTAAAAAGCTTTTCCTTGCTCTACTTCATATTTCTTGTTCCCTTATCAAAGATTAAGTGATCATATATTGGAGGGTCTATGTCATGTTATTCAGCTCTCTTCCATTTTTATGCAGATCTGTCTTTATGCCAATACCATGCTGTGTTAATTTGTTTGAAGTTGGGGAGGGTGATGCCTCCCATCTCTTTTCCTCAAGGATTGCTTTAGCTATTTGTGGGGGTTTATTGTTCCATATGAATTTCAGGAGTGTTTGACCTATTTTTTTGAAAAATGTTATGGGTATCCTAAAAGGGGCCATATTGAATCTGTAATTCTTTGGAATATTGCCATTTTGACAAAACTAATTCACCCAATTCATGAGCAGGGGATATGTCTGCACTACCTCCTGTCTCTTTTAATTAATTATTTTTATTTGAGTCTTGTGAGATACATATTTACAAAGCTATTCATGATCAGGTTTCAGTCATAAATGATCCAACATCCATACCTCCACCAGTGTCCATTTCCCACCACCAATGACCCCAGTTTTCCTCCCACCCCACCCCTACTCGCCTGCGTCTTTGATTCTATGGCAGGCACTTCTCTCCCTTTCTTTCTCCCCCCACTGCCCCCACCACCACTCCCATTCTGGGCACTATGGTCTGCAGCACAGATACCTAGAGGTTATCCTGTTTGTTCCTTTGCCTCCTTTCAGCACTCTGTTCCTATCCAGAGTGAACATTTCCGGCTATCTTTGTCATAATGTTCCCTTCTTTGTTTCAGTTGCTTTCTTTCCCAGCATTTGAGGCAGTTTTCCAACTGTAGACTAATTCTCCTTACCCTTGTTTCTACTGTTCTTAGGTATTAGTCTCATATATATATATATATATATATTTTTTTTTAAATATTCCACACATGAGTGCAGTCATTCTATGTCTGTCCTTCTTTTCACTCATTTCACTCAGCATGATACTTTCCATGTCTATCCATTTATAAGAGGATTTCATAACTTTTATTTTTCCTAACTGCTGCATTGAGTAGATGTACCATAGTTTTTTTTAACCAATCATTAGATCTCGGACACATGGGTTGTTTCCAGATTTTGGGTATTGTGAGTAGTGCTTTGATAAACACAGAAGTGCAGATGTAATTTCTGTAGTGTGTTTTTTGGGTATTGCAGGGTTGGGTATTGCAGGGTTGTATGAAACTCAATTTTTTGAAGGTTTTTGAAGAATGCCCATATTATTCTCCAGAATGGTTGAACCAGTCTACATTCCCACCAACATTAAGGAGAGTCCCTATCTCCCCACATCCATACCAGAACTGAATGTTCTTTTTCTTTTTGATGTATGCCAGTCTCTGGTGTATGATGATATCTCATTGTTATGGTTTGCATCTCCCTGATGATTAGCTATGTAGAGTATTTTTTGATATATATTTTGGTCATTTATATTTCTTCTTTGAGGATGTTTCTCTTCATTTCTTCTCCCCAGTTTTTGATGGGGTTGGATGTTTGATAGCACAGTGGGTAGGGCGTTTGCCTTGCATGCAGCTGACCCTGGTTTGATTCCTCTGCCCCTCTTGGAAAGCCCGGCAAGCTACCGAGTATCACGCCTGCACGGCAGAGCTTGGCAAGCTACCCATGGTGTATTTGATATGACAAAAACAGTAACAACAAGTCTCATAATGGAGATGTTACAGGTGCCCGCTTGAGCAAATCGATGAACAATGGGACTATAGTGCTACAGTGCTAAAGTTTTACCAGTAGCTTGTAAATCTTTGATATTATCATCTTATCTGATGGGTATTCGGTAAATATGTTTTCCCAATCTGTGGGCTGTCTTTTCATCTTGGTCACTGTTTCTTTTGAGGTGCAAAAGCTTTTGAGTTTAATATAGTCCCATTTGTTTATCTTGGCTTTCACATTCTTGGGTAGTGGTATTTCATCTTTTAAGATGCCTTTAGCTTCAGTGTGAAGGGTTCTGCCCATATTTTCCTCCATGAGCCTTATGGTTCAGGTCTGATATTGAGGCCTTTGATTCATTTTGATCTGACTTTTGTGCCGGGTGTTAGAAATAGGCCTAAATTCTAAGGAATTTTGCATAGTTCCATTATAAATTCTTTATCAGAGAGAAGGGTACATAGCTCATTATTACTTGTTGGGTCCCCTGGGCTAGCTTTTTCTCTCACTAAACCTGAAGGGTTTCTGTGTTGCTTTATCATTGTGATATTTGCAGTTTGAGTCTGCTCACAGTTGCTTTTGTGTTTTGAAGGAACGTAGATTGGTGGAGCAGCTACTGGACTAGTGGTGGAATCTGGTTGGTGCACCAGCCCTAGTGCTAATTTGTAGTTCTAATGGAATATGAGGGAGGAAATTTAACTGGTGGCCACGTGAGCAGCTACTACTTGGGAGAGCACACCCCTTGGGCTTCTAACCTGGGAGGTACGGAATTCACAATCTTGAGATTGCATCAACAGTCAGGGATGAGGTACTGCCTAGAGGCCGCACACGTGCAGAGTCCTGGACCCACTCAGACTATGTCACTCAGGCTTCTAACCCCGAAAGTCCGGAAGTCACAGCCTTCTCTTTAATTCCTGAAGAAGCGTCGTTTTTTTTTTTTCCCCTACCTGCTGTACTAGGGTCTCTGGCTCCAATTTCACATGACTTTTGACCCCTTTAGAAAGATATTCTCCCCCTCTCCTCTATCCTCCCTTTCACATAGACACAGCCTCCCTGTACCACGTGACTGATCAGGGAAGGACTTTATTTCCTTAAGTGAGTCCTCAACTCATGACATTTCTCATTTCAGTTAATGCGGCCACCATGGAACCCCAGCTTTCCTAGAATCCTCCCTCTGCTAAGCCACCATGGAACCCCAGCTTTCCTAGAATCCTCCCTCTGCTAAGCTACCCTTGGGCTTTGTTGTTGTTGTTTTCGGGTCACAGCTGGCAGTTCTCAGGATGTACTCCTGGCTCTGCACCTTAGGGGTCACACCTGGCTAGCTTCGTGAGAGAAGTGTCGTTTTATAGTTTTCTTTGTACAGGTCCTTTACCTCCTTAGTTAAGCTGATTCCAAGGTACTTGATTTTCTGTGGCACAGTTGGGGAAGGAAATTTTTTTTAATAATCACTTTCTTATCAAAGAAGAAATAAAAAAATACTTAGAAACAAATGAAAATGAGGACACGAGCTACCAAAACATATGGGATGCAGCTAAAGCCGTGTTAAGGGGAAAATTTATAGCTCTCCAACCATTCCTCAGGAAGGAAGAAAGGGCCCACATAGAGAACTTAACTTCACGGCTCAAGACCTTAGAAAAGGATCAGAAAAAGGAACTCAAACCAGACCGAAGGAAAGAAATAATAAAAATTAGAGCAGAAATTAATGACATTGAAACCAAAAAAACAATCCAAAAGATCAATGAAACAAAGAGCTGGTTCTTCGAGAAAATAAATAAGATTGATAAACCACTAGCAAGACTCACAAAGAAAGAGAGAGAGAGAACCCTAATAAATCGAATCAGAAATGAAAAGGGGGACATCATAACAGAAACGGGTGAGATTCAAAAGATCATTAGAGACTACTTGGAAGGTCTATACACCACAAAACAAGAGAACCTAAAAGAAATGGATGAATTCCTTGACTCCTACAATCTCCCAAGACTGAACAAAGAGGACTTGGGATACCTGAATAGACCCATTAATGTTAGGGAAATTGAAACTGTAATCAAAAATCTTCCCAAAAACAAAAGCCCAGGCCCAGATGGATTCACTGTTGAATTCTTCCAAACATTCAAAGAAGACCTGTTGCCAGTTTTCCTCAAGCTTTTCCAGGAAATTGAAAAAACAGGAACTCTCCCAAACATTTTCTATGAAGCACACATCTACCTAATACCAAAAACAAACAAAGACACCATTAAGAAAGAAAATTATAGACCAATATCCCTGATGAACATCGATGCGAAGATCCTCAACAAAATACTAGCAAATAGAATCCAACAACTTATCAAGAAGATCATACACCATGACCAAGTGGGATTCACCCCAAGGATGCAAGGATGGTTTAACATTCGGAAATCAATCAACATAATCCATCATATCAACAAAAGTAAAGATAAAAACCATATGATCATATCAATAGATGCAGAGAAAGCATTTGACAAGATCCAACATCGGTTCATGATGAAAACCCTCACCAAAATGGGGTTTGGAGGAACTTTCCCCAAGATAGTCGAAGCCATCTACCACAAGCCTACGGCAAGCATTATCCACAATGGGGAAAAACTAAGGGCCTTTCCTCTAAGATTAGGCAGAAGACAAGGATGACCACTCTCACCACTTCTCTTCAATATAGTACTGGAAGTACTTGTGATAGCTATTAGATAAGAAAAAGAGATTAAGGGCATCCAGATAGGAAAGGAAGAAAACAAACTCTCACTATTTGCAGACGATATGATACTATATCTAGAGAAGCCTAAAGCCTCTAATAAGAAACTCTTAGGAATAATAGACTTATAAAGTAAAGTTGCAGGCTACAAAATCAATACTCAAAAATCCATGGCCTTCCTATGCACAAACAATGAGGCAGAGGAAAGGGACACGAAAAAAGCAATCCCATTCACAATCGTGCCCCAGAAAATCAAGTACTTCAGAGTCAGCTTAACCAAGGAAGTAAAAGACCTCTACAAAGAAAACAATAAAACGTTACTCCATGAAATAAAAGAGGACATGAGGAAATGGAAACATATACCCTGCTCGTGGATAGGGAGAATCAATATTGTCAAAATGGCAATATTCCCAAAGCATTATACAGATTCAACGTGATCCCTATAAGGATACTTATGACTTTCTTCAAAGGAACGGATCAAGCAATCCTAAAATTCATATGGAATAACAAACACCCACGGATAGCTGAAACAATTCTTGGGAAAAAGATGATGGGAGGCATCACCCTCCCCAACCTCAAACTTTACTACAAAGCGGTAACAATTAAAACAGCATGGTACTGGAACAAAGGCAGAGCCACAGACCAATGGAACAGGGTGGAATATCCCCACACACAACCCCAAATGTATGATCATCTAATCTTTGATAAGGGAGCAAGAGACGTGAAGTGGAGCCAGGAAAGCCTCTTTAACAAATGGTGCTGGCACAACTGGACAACCACATGCAAAAGAATGGGCTTAGACCTCGACCTGACACCATGCACAAAAGTCAGATCAAAATGGATTAAAGACCTCAACATCAGACCACAAACCATAGGGTACATTGAAGACAAGGTCGGCAAAACCCTCCACAATATTGAAGATAAAGGTATCTTCAAAGATGACATGCACTGGCCAATCAAGTGGAATCAGAGATCAACAAATGGGACTACATGAAACTAAAAAGCTTCTGCACCGCAAAAGATACAGTGACCAGTATACAAAGACTATCTATAGAATGGGAAAGGATGTTTGCACAATACCCATCAGATAAGGGGTTAATATCAATGGTATATAAAGCACTGGTTAAACTCTACAAGAAGAAAACATCCAACCCCATCAGAAAATGGGGTGAAGAAATGACAGAAACTTTCCAAGGAAGAGATACGAATGGCCAAAAGGCACATGAAAAAGTGCTCTACATCACTAATCATTAGGGAGATGCAGATCAAAACAACCATGAGATACCACCTCACACCACAGAGACTAGCACACATCCAAAAGAACAAAAGCCACCGCTGTTGGAGAGGATGTGGGGAGAATGGGACCCATCTACACTGCTGGTGGGAATGCCGACTGGTTCAGCCCTTTTGGAAAACAATATGGACGACTCTCAAAAAACTAGAAATTGAGCTCCCATTTGACCCAGCAATACCACTGCTGGGAATATATCCTAGAGGAGCAAAAAAGTATAGTCGAAATGACATCTGCACTTATATGTTCATCGCAGCACTGTTTACAATAGCCAGAATCTGGAAAAAACCCGAGTGCCCTAGAGCACATGACTGGTTGAAGAAACTTTGGTACATCTATACAATGGAATACTATGCAGCTATTAGAATAAAGGAGGTCATGAATTTTGCATATAAGTGGATCGGCAGGGAAAGAATCATGCTAAGTGAAATGAGCCAGAAAGAGAGAGACAGACATAGAAAGATTGCACTCATCTGTGGAATATAGAATAACAGAGTAGGAGACTAACACCCAAGATTAGTAGAAATAAGTACCAGGAGGCTGACTCCATGGCTTGGAGGCTGGCCTCACACTCTGGGGAGAGGGCAACTGAGAGAAGGGATCACCAAGTATAATGCGGTCAGAGGCCATGCGGGGGAAGGGTGATGCGGGCTGAATGTAGACTAGAGACTGAACACAGTGGCCACTCAACACCTTTATTGTGAACCGCAACACCTAGTTAGAGAGAGAACAAAAGGGAATACCCTGCCATGGTGGCGGGGTGGGGTGGGGGAGATGGTATTGGGGAGGGTAGGAGGGATGCTGGGTTTACTGGTGGTAGAGAGTGGGCACTGGTGAAGGGATGGGTTCTCGAACTTTGTATGAGGGAAACAAGAGCACAAAGATGAGTAAATCTGTAACTGTACCCTCACGGTGATTCACTAATTAAAAGTAAATAAATTTATTTTTCCTTTATTAAAAATAAGTAAAGGGAAAAAAGAAAGTAAAAAAAAAGAAAAAATCACTTTCATCTCTTTCATTATTTGCATATAGGAAAGCTGTGGACTCTAGTATTGATTTTGTAAACTGCTACACTACTATACAAATCTATTATTTCTAGAGCATTTTTGGTAGAGATTTAATGTTCTCTAAGTATAGTATCATGCCCTCTGCAAGTAATGAGAGTTTGAGTTCTTCATTTCCTCTCTGGAGGTGCTTAATGTATTTTTCTTCCTTAATTGCTATGGCCAGTAATTCCAGTGCTATATTGAATAGCAGTGGTGAGAGTGGGCAACTTTGTCTTGTCCATGTTTTTAGATGGAAAGCTTTTAGTTTTTTCCCCACTGAAAATAATGCTTGAGGTAGATGGCTTTGACTATATTGAGGAAAGTTCCTTCAACTTTCATTTTGTTGAGAGTTTTTATCATGAGTGGGTGCTCAATCTTGTCACATGCTTTCTCTGAAAATATTGATATAATCATGTTTTTTTTTCTTTTATTGATATGATGCACTACGTTGATTGACATGAATGTTAAGCCATCCTTGCACCTACAGGATGAATCCTAGTTGATTAGTATATGATCTATTTGATTAGTCGTTGGATTTTATTAGTTGTGTTTTGTTGAGCATCTTTTCATCTGTTTTCATCAGGGATATTGACCTGTAATTTTCTCTTTCTGTGGTGTCTCTGTCTGCTTTGGGTATCAGGGTGATTTTTGCCTCAGAGAAACTATATGAGAGTGTTTCTGTTACTTCAATTACCTGGAAAAGCTTGAGAAGGACTGACAGTAGGTCTTCTTTAAATGTATGGAAGAATTCACTAGGGAATCCATCTAGACCTGGGCTTTTGTTCTTGGGAAGACTTTTTGATTATACATTCAATTTCCTTGAGAGTGATAGATTTGTTTAGGCGTTCCAAGTCTTCTTGGTTCAGCCTTGAGAGGTTATAGGAATCCAGGAATTTATCCATTTCTTTTAGGTTCTCTTCTTTCATGACATAGACACTCAAAATAATCTCTGATGATCTTTTGAATTTCTTTGGTTTCTGTTGTGATATTTTCCTTTTCTTCTTATTCAGTTTATTAGGGTACTTTGTTTTTGATTCTTTGTAGTAGTTTATTGATCTTGTTTATTTTTTCAAAGACATGGCTCTTGGCTTCATTGATTCTTTCAATTGTTTTTGGGATTCATGCTTGTTGATTTCTGCTCTAAGTTTTATTATTTCTTTCCTCCTGCCTGGTTTGGGCTCTTTTTGTTGATTATTGTCTAAGACCTTGGGCTGTGAAGTCAAGTTATTTATGTGGACCTTTTCTTCCTTCTTGATGTATGCTTGCAGAGTTACAAACTTTCCTCTTAACACATTTTTTGCTGTGTCCCATGAGTTCTCATAGCTTGTGTCCTCATTCTCATTTATTTCCAGGAATCTTTTTTTTTCTTCTTTGATTTCCTCTCTAACACATTGTTTGTTCAGCAGCGAGCTGTTTAATTTCCAGGTGTTTGATTTGATTCTCCATTTCTGTGTGTGATTAACTTTTACTTTCAGTGCATCTTTGAAAATCTAGTGGATACAATTTCTATCTTCTTAATTCTATAAAGGTTTGTTTTGTGACCCAGCATGTGGTCAGTCTTGGAGAGTGTCCCATGTGCACTGGGGAAAAATGTGTATTTGGCTTTTGGAGGATGAAAAACTACGTATATATATCTACTGGCCCTTTCTCTTCCATTTCTTCTTTTAAAGCCATTATTTCTATGCTGGACTTTAGTCAGTTAATCTCTCAAGAGGTGATAAGGCGGTGTTTAAGTCTCCTACTACTACAATGTTGCCACCAAAGTTCTCCTTGAAGTCTATTAGCAATTGTTTTATATATTTTGCTGGCCCCTCATTGAATGCTTATATGTTTATGAGTGTGATTTCTTCCTGAGGTACATATTCCTTGATAACTAAGCAATGGCCTTCACAGTCCCTTTTAACCTTTTTCAGCCTCAAATTTATGTGTTCAGATACTAGTATGGCTACCCCTTTTCTGAAGGAGTTGTTTGCTTGAAAAATTGTTTTTCATCTTTTGACTTTGAGTCTGTTTTCTTTGACTGTTCAGATGTGTTTCTTGTAGGCAGCAGAATGTTTGGATTGAGTTTTTATTCCATTTGCCACTCTCTGTCTCTTAATTGGTGCGTTTAACTCATTGACATTGAGAGAGTTTATTGTTATTGCTTTTATGCCATCTTTCTGTAGAAGTTTGTTTAAAGTTTGAGTCTATGAGGTCCCTGAACTGTTGTTTATCCATGAAGCTGTGTATCATTCCTTCAAATCTGAATAAGCCTAGCCAGGTAAAGTATTCTTGATGAAGCATTCATTTCATTTAGTGTTTTTTTTTTAACTATATCCCAATACTATCTTTAGGCCTTGTGTCACTTGTCACTTGTCATTCCATTGATCTTCGATTTGCTCAAGAGGGCGCCAGTAGCGTCTCTATTCATCCCTGTCTTGTGCTAGTGTAGACCAATGGTATCTGCTCACTCCAGGAACAGGAAGAGCCTCAAAACTGTTCGTTCAGGTTTTTGATGAAGAAGTCTGACCATCTCGTAGGTCGGCGGCCACTCAGTCTTTTGATGTCCTGTTGAATCCAGTCAGTAACAGCTCTAGTCCAGTGGTCATCTCTGAATTGTATTACATGTCCAGCCCATCTGATTTTTGACACCTTGGCAAATGAGACAGCATCGCTGATTCTTGACCATCTATGGAGGTTGGAACTCCAGATTCCTTCTCTCACTTGAGTGAAACGTGATACTCCAAGCATAGCTCTTTTGATTCCTCTTTGGGATACCCGAATAGTGTTCTCATCCTGTTTTCGTAGGGACAAGGTCTCTGATGCGTATGTTAGTGCAGGAATAACGGTGGAGTCGAAAAGATGGGCCCAGAGCTAGAGGTTCTTTATTGTCTTAACCACTTCTTCGAGGCTCTTGATGGCAGTCCAGTAACAGTAACAGTAATGGGCCTCATTCAAATCTTTAGCCTAGAGGGTTTTATCTGTTAAATCTGTTGTGAATGGCTCATCAGAAAGATCATACATCATGACCAAGTAGGATTCATCCCAGGGATGCAAGGATGGTTTAACATTTGCAAGTCAATCAACATAATTCATCATATTAATAAAATAAATAATAAAAACCATATGATCATATAAGTAGATGCAGAGAAAGCATTTGACAAGATTCAGCACCCGTTTATGATGAAAACATTCAGCAGAATGGGCATTGAAGGAACTTTCCTTAATATAGTCAAAGCCATCTACCAAAAACCCACAGCAAGTATCACTCTCAATGGGGAAAAACATAAAGCCTTCCCTCTAAGATCGGGCATAAGGCAAGGTTACCCACTTTTGCCACTCCTATTCAATATAGTACTGGAAGTCCTGGCCATAGCAGTTAGACAATAAAATGATATCAAGGGCATAGAGGAAGGAAAGGAAGAGATCAAGTTATCACTATTTGCAGAAGTTATGATACTATACTTGGAAAACCCTAAAGACTCTACAGAAAAGCTCCTAGACACAATAAGTTGATATAGTAAAGTGGCAGGCTACAGAATCAACATCCAAAAGTCCATGGCTTTATTATATACAAATAATGAAAGAGAAGAAAGAGACATTTAAAAAAATCCTGTTCACAATAGTTCCTCAGAAAATCAAGTACCTTGAAGTCAGCTTAACCAAAGAGGTGAAGGACCTATACAAGGAAAATTACAAAACACTACTTCAGAAAATAAAGGAAGACACTAGGAAATGGAGACACATCCCATGCTCATGGATAGGAAGAATTAGCATTATTAAAATGGCAATACTGCCCAAAGCACTATACAAATTTAATGCAGTCCCTATCAGGATACCCATGACAGTTTTTCAAAGAAATAGACAAAACACTCCTGAAATTGATATGGAACAATAAACCCCCACGAATAGCTAAAGCAATCCTTGGGAAAAAGAAGATGGGTGGTGTCACCTTCCCCAACTTCACACTCTACAACAAAGCAGTAGTAATTAAAACAGCATGGTATTGGGATTAAAAACAGATCTGCAGACCAATGGAACACAGTTGAATATCCTGTCACAGACACCCAAGTATATGGCCACTTAATCTTTGACAAAGGAACAAGAAATGCAAAGTGGAACAAGGAAAGCCTCTTCAACAAGTGGTGCTGGGAAAACTGGATAGCTATCTGCAAAAAAATGAACTCTGACCTCAGTCTAATGCCAACACAAAAGTCAGATCAAAGTTGATTAAAGACCTCAATATCAGACATGAATCTATAAGGTTCATAGAAGAAAATGTAGGCAGAACTCTCCATGACATTGAAGCTAAAAGCATCTTTAAGGACGAAAAAGCACTGACCATGCAAGTAGAAGGAAACAAATGGGACTACATCAAGCTAAGTAGCTTCTGCACTTCAAAAGAAACAGTGACCAAAATACAGAAATAGCCCACAGAATGGGAAAGAAGATTTACCCAATACCCTTCTGATAAGGGATTAATATCAAAGATACACAAGACACTAATAGAATTGTATAAAAAAAAACCTCCAGCCTCATCAAAAAATGAACAGAAGTTTCCTCAAAAAACAAATACAAATGGCCAAAAGGCACATGAAAAAATGCACCACATCACTAGTCATCAGGGACATGCAAATCAAAACAACAATGAGATATCATCTTACACCACAGAGACTGGCACACATTCAAAAGAACAAAAGCAACTAGTGCTGGCGTGGATGTGGGGGAAAAGGGACGCTCCTTCACTGTTAGTGGGAATGCTGACTGGTCCAGCCTTTCTGGTAAACAATATGGACAGTTCTTCAAAAACTAGAAATTGAGCTTCCATATGACCCCGCAATACCACTTCTGGGAATATATCCCGAGGATGCAAAAAAGCACAGTAGAAATGACATCTGTACCTATATATTCATTATAGCACTGTTCACAATAGCCAAAATCTGGAAACAACCCAGGTACCCTAAAACAGATGACTGGTTAAAGAAACTTCGGTACATCTACACATTGGAATACTATGCAGCTTTTAGGAGAGATGAAGTCATGAAATTTGCTTATAAATGGATAGACATGGAGAGTATCATGCTAAGTGAAATGAGTCAGAGGGACAGACATAGAGGGACTGCACTCATTTGTGGAGTATAAAATAACATCACATGAGGCTGACACCCAAGGACAGTAGATACAAGGGCCAGGGGGATTGCCCCATTGCTGGAAGCCTGCTTCATGAGTGGAAGGGAGAAGTCAGATGGAATAGAGAAGGGATCACTAGGAAAATCATGGCTGGAGGAACAAGTTGGGATGGGACATGTGTGCCAAAAGTAGATACTGGACCAAACATGATGACCTCTCAGTGTCTGTGTTGCAAGCCTTAATGCCCCAAAGAGAGTATGGGGAATATTGTCTGCCATGGAGGCAGGGGGAGGGTGGGAAAGTGGGGGTTTACTTGTTATATTGGTGGTGGGGAATGTGCACTGGTGGAGGGATGGGTGTTTGATCATTGTGAGATTTTAACCCAAACATGAAAGCTTGTAACTATCTCATGGTGATTCAATAAAATTTTTTAAAAAATTTAAAAAAATAAATCTGTTGTGAATCTAAGGAATGCTCCTTTTTATATAATTTTCTTCTTTGACCTTGCTGCTTGCAGTATTGTATCTCTATCAGTGGTATTTTTTGTTCTGATTATGATATGTTTTAGAGACTCTTATTATGTTCCCTTTTAGTTGGTACTCTTTGGGATTCTTGGATCTGGATACCTGCATTCTCTGACTCTGGGAACTTTGCAGCAATGATGTCTTTAACTGTTGCTAGCTCATAGGGTTTAACTACAGTAATTCTTAGTTGTTTCTCTTGAATTCATCCCATAGTTTCCATGCCTACTTTTGAGCTACTTTGAGCTCTTTTTTTTATCTTCTCTTGTTACCTGTTTTGTTTTTTCTGCATGCCATCTTCAAGCTCACTGATTTTGTCCTCAGCCATTGCTACTCTACTCTGGAAGCTACCCATTGAGTTTTTCATTTCATCTACCAGTTTGGTTTTTTTTTATAAATGACACTTCTGTTTGTAGTTTTCTTATTTCTTCTTTCATTTCCTCTTATGTTTTATTGAATGTCCATTGCACTGTTTCTTTCATATTCTGCTGTATTTTATTGGCTGTCCATTCCACTGTTTCTTTGAGCTCACTAAACATCTTCACGATTTCTTCTCTGAATTCTTTTTTTAAAAAATTATTTATTTTATTAAATCACCATGTGGAAAGTTATAAAGTTTTCAGGCTTATGTCTCAGTTATACAATGCTCGAACACCTGTCCCTTCACCAGTGCTCATATTCCACCAAAAACCCCAGTATACCTCCCACCCCCCTAACCCCCCACCCCCACCTGCGTAGCTGATAAATTTCACTTCACTTTCTTTTTACCTTGATTACATTCCATATTTCAACACAAAATTCACTGTTGTTGTCGGAGTTTCCCCCCAAAAGACAGTCCTGCTGATAAGGAAGCATTTGATAATTTTTAGTTTTCCATTGCTGAGAATGAAGAGATATGAAGTGGCGTGGTTGTGACAGGGGCCGTGCGGTTTAGGATTTCTGTTTTTTAGTATTTTAGTAATTAAGTCCAGGGAGATTTATGTTAGAAATTGCATCATTTCCCTTCCTGGGGCAGCATGGGGCTATGGCTTAGTTCACAGTCTAGAGATATTGCTGGAAGCAGTTGCTGGTACCAAAAGTACTCTAGTTGGCCTCCAGATCATGGTTGATCAGCAGCAGAGCGACTGCACAAACGTGTGGCCACCCAGCTTGCATCTCCACGGAGCTCGCACCAGTATCGCCCCGGCCCGAGATTGCCCATGCATCCTGCTGTTTCAAGTTCAAGTTCAAACCTCTTTGTTTTTTTCTTTCCGCGCCACCAAGTTCGTACCTCCTTAATGGTCCTCATAATATGGTGGATACCACGCCTCTTTTTCCCAAAAAGGGAAAAAAAAACCCGAGAAAGATCTTTCCCCTCCTCGGCCGGTGTGGGGCTATGGCTTAGTTCACAGTCTATAGACATTGCTGCAAGCAGTTGCTGGTACCAAAAGTAGTCTAGCTGGCCTCCGGATTATGGTTGATCAGCATCAGCTCTTCTCTGAATTCTTTATCAAAGAAATTATGTGAATATTCCTTGTTGAGGCTTCAGGTCTGTTTTCTTCATCCACTTCTCATGGTGGGGATGCGCGGTTTCCCCATAATGCCATGGTAGTCTGTATCTGGATTCCTCCAGCACACCATCACTTCCCCCTCTCACTGCCATAGAGGACTTTGGGAGGGCTTGGTGGATGGTGATCTGCTCTTTCTCCTTCAAGGATATTATCTTTCCCTTTGATGCTCCTGTGTGACTTGTGTGGGGCCTCTGGTACTGATTCAGGGGACATGTTTGGTCTGAAATTATCGTTACTTTTAGATTAGAATTATATTGATTATTGTGTTATTTTTGTGAGTTTGGGGAGTGTGCTGATTGGAATAAGTTAATGGATTGTTGGCCTAATATTGCTGGAATAGCCAAAGCTGCCTTGGTGAGAGTTTGGTATAAGAGGCCAAATGTGAGTCCAATGAAATATGGAAGAGGAGATGAACCAATAGTCTGGGAACCACATCCCCTGCCACTACTGATCTGCCCAGTGGGGAGGGCCATGCACATGAAGTCACAATTGAAGTCCCACTGTGCAGGAGATGTCCCTTCTTATCTAGATGCTTCTCTGGGCATCTGCAGCTACAGAGGGGCTTCTCTGTTTGCTGTTGCCTCCTGCCATGCTGCCCTGTTCAAGGATTTTTAATGAAAAGAAGACAGATGTTTGAGACTGTCTTTACCGGTAGTGGAGTGTTTATTTCATCTGGGTACACCTACTTTTAGGGCTTCAGTCCTATTGAGCCTCTGTGATAGGGGTCTTCATCCTCCCACCTGTTTTCTGACTACCACAGGGCTGTTCTCAGGCAGCTCTGACACTTCTTTCATCCTGCCCCAAGTGTTGCTACTCAAGATCTAATGAGATCCAGCTGCCAAGATTTTGAGTCAGCAGATGGTCACAGCAGTGTCCACTGCCGTTATGTCCTGGAGCTCCTCATTTGAACTTGTGTTCCTGACTCAGACTTTTGCTCTCGCTTTTCTGGGAATAGATGCCTCTGCAGTTGGGGCTAGAGTAAAGCCTCAGTGGGAGCACTTCAAGGTACTCTAAAATACCTGAGCGTGGGTCGTCA
The DNA here is from genome assembly GCF_027595985.1 of Sorex araneus. Classification (NCBI taxonomy): domain Eukaryota; kingdom Metazoa; phylum Chordata; class Mammalia; order Eulipotyphla; family Soricidae; genus Sorex; species Sorex araneus. The sequence continues at coordinate 74,022,583 of NC_073307.1, forward strand.
GAGCATGATTCACTTTTCCTTATTTATCCCCTCCACGGTACTGCAGGTCTGAGAATCTGGAATACATTTACAACCAACTGAGAGCACTGAAGGTCAGGAGCATGGTTGGTCTCCTGGACAAGGTTAAAAGCAGCTACTTCCCAGCCTTCCAAGCCATGTTCAGAGATGTTACAGCAGGTGAGATCAGCACTCTTTTCATACTATTTTCATAAATAAATGAGTTAAAATTTTTATTTAGTAGTGAACTTATTTCTTTATGTGAATTCAATTTTGAAATTTTGTTTTTTTTTCTGGGGTATCAGCCCTGGTACCCCAGAAGTGCTCACTTCTGGGCTCAGCATCTCTCCTGGTAGTATTCAGATAACAGGTGAGCCATGTGCAAGACAAGCACCTTACCAGCTAGACTATCTCTCTGGCCCTGTTTTATTTATTTTTTTGTAATATGCCAATCTGATGTAATCAGCATGATGGTAAGAATATAATACCAAAAAGCAAGAAAGCAGCTACACCACATTCTGTTTGCATTTTCATTGCTTTATGACTGGAAAAGTCTCTTTACTTCTCACATTTCGGTATTTTTCTTTACCATGGAGATTGTACACACACGCTTCCTGCCTACTCTGCTGAGCTATTGTGAGATAGTATTAGTGAAAGTATTTTCTGAATTACTGTACAAATGCATGCTATTTTTCATTCTCTAGAATTCAGGCCCCTACCACTGTGACTCATTAAGAAGTCTGTTTATTTCTACCTCTCCTTTTGCTTTTTGGTATTCCTATTGTCAGATGGAAGTCAAATTTTCTGGTCATGTGAGCAGCAGATATGATCAATACTTATTACAATTGCAAAGCCAACAAAGTCTATAATTTGAAATAGGTTCATTGTTTCAGGATTTTCTCTTTCCTCATAAATACACTTGGCTTCTTTGATTTTTCTTACTAAAGCTCTTTAAAGTTTTTTAGTAATGAAGGTTAAAATGAGTTTTTAATATTTTTCTTTATTCTTTTATTTGGGGGTTCATGCCCACTTGTACTCAGTGCTTACTCCCTGCTTTGTGCTCAAAGATCACTCCTGACCAACTCAGGGGAGTCATGGATAGATTTTGAGTTAGCTATGTGCAAGGCAAGCACCCTACTTGCTGCACTATGGCTCTGGGCCCTAGAATGTGATTTTAAAGATATGTACTGGGCTGACAATGTGACCTAATGATGAAATGCATACCTTACATTCATGAAAACTCGTTTTCATCCCTGTCACTTAAAATGTACATATTTTTTCTATAAAAAATTAAAAAAAATAACTCCCAAATTAAAAAAAAATCAAAATATATTTGTTCTGTTGAAGAAAAGACTGTTTTTGTCTGGAGCATATTGTTTCATCTCAGCTAAATTAACAGTAATATCTCTTTGTCTTCTCTCACCAAGAAGTTCTAGGTAGTGGGGTTTCTGACATGTGTTGAATAACAGAATAATTGGCATAACCGGTTAGCATTTAAGTTCTTCCTGGGACCTAAAAATTTACCACAGAAGCTATTCTACCTAAAGCTTCCTTAAGAGAAGGTTCTTTGTGAGATTTTAGTTTATTGCTTGGCTGAGAGATTTTGTGAACCAAAGGAATCAGCTTTTGCCCCCAGTTTATACTCTAAATGGTGCAGGTGTCCCCACAAATGGTCGGTGTGCACTAAAAGTGTGAGAGATTATTGTGGAAGATATGTATATAGTTACAACTAAAACATGAATAACAATTACAGTTTTTGGCAAATGATAAAAGTTTTTAACTTATGGAAAAATAATGATTTAAAGTTTTCATTTAAAACTACTTAGGTTGAAATAGATGTCTATTTAGATTAAATTTATTATGAAATTAATATAAAGGTATCATATAGCTATATAATATCATAAAGGAAGTATGGACATGACTGGAATGTGGGATCCCTCCATTAAGAATCACTGATCTAATCAACTTACTGCAACTTTCTTTATTTGAGTTATTTTCTAATTCCTACAGTTTGAGTCCATTTTCTACTTTCTACAGTTCCATTTGGAATATGGATTACAAATGTATCACAAATGTATCACAAACTGTTGTAAGTAGTGAGCCCCACGAGCATTCGGCCAGTGATTCAACAGATAATCTCAGAGTAATCCTTCTTTTAGTCAGCTGAGAACAGGTCAATTAACAGGAATATCTTGGGGAATTTAGAACTGAATTTCTTCTGTTATAAGGCAGAAAAAATAAAGTTACCTTTTAGGATTTTCTACAAGTTGATATTGTAGCAGTAGAGAAATGCTTCACCTATTAAAACTGTTTACTAATTCGTGTGTTTTGAGTTTCATTTAGCTTCATCCACAAAATATAATGTTAGACTTTGCTCTCATATGAAAGCAGATTACCTGCAAGGAAAGAGAATTTCTATAAACACTAGCTTCCTGTTCAATTTGTCCAACAGGTTTTTGCATTCTCTCTAAGTTTCTTTGCAGAATAGTAGCTGAAGTTCATGTTTTCTACTTTCCCCTTATAGAGGACTAACAAAGGGCTGCTTTTTACCCTGGACTGTGCTCAAAGGAATGGCACAAAATTTATTGGCTTTGAAGGCCAGCAGAAATTCGCCATAATCAGTTCATGCTATTTCTTAGTCTCTGTGACTCTCCTCCATAGAACTTAATGAGATTCCTTATTGGCAAATTTTTATGAGTCATTTCATTGATGGAATGACTTCTTTGGTCCGATACTGAATCTGAAGATTCTGATTCTGCTGTGTTTCAGTCTTCTTTACAGGAGCCCTTTAAATTAATTGCTATTCAGATTATTTTTTTATATCTATAAAGATTAAATGTGTCTAAGGTTATCCAATTGGTGTGTGAGTTCTTACTTGAAAACAGATTATTCTAACTCTAAAAGTTGTATTTTGTCATATATTTGAATCCACAAATATTTGTCAAATATCTTCTATTTGGGGAGCACCAAATGGGGCTGGAAAATCCAGAAAGAAGTCCAGATATATGAATGTTGTAAAAGAGAGTTCTCGTACCATTATCCTATTTGCCCAGGGTGCTGCAGAATTTAATGTAGAAATATTCTACATTTGCCTATCCAGAATGTAATTACATCATATAATATTCTAGCATAAAAGCTAAAGAGTTTTGAAAATATTCTTACATTTTGGAAATAAAGTCTAACTGTTGTTTTGAAGCTACTTTCATTTTCAGTTATTAAGGATATTAGTAAGTTTTCAGGCAAGTGAAGGTGATTTTCAATTCCTTTCAGCCTTGACAGAGGCTCAGGACATCTACATCCACTTAATGCCGCTCCAGCGGCACCTGGAAGCCCTGGAGGGCATGGAATTCCCAGAGGTGAAGTCTGGGCTGTGGCCTCTCCTCCACGTGGTCTGTCTGGTCTGGGCCACATGCCAGTCCTACTGCTCCCCGGGCCGGCTGACCGTGCTGCTCCAGGAGATCTGCAACCTCCTCATCCAGCAGGTCTGCCGCCAGGAACCCCGTCTGTCCCTGGGGCTGTTGACGTTAAGCCACAGGAGAAAGTCAAGTATGGGGCGGGGGTTCCTGTGCAGGGAAATAATTATGATCCAAAGGTAACTCACACTTGCATTACTTTACTCTAACATACAAGAGCACGAAAACGTTTTCAGTAATACTGGAATATTAGATAATCTAGTCTCCCTTCCCCTCTGAAAACAGTGTGTCATATGAAAGTGGGACAGTTAAATTTTGGTCTCCTCAGACGATGCCAGCAGGACCCAGTTATTTCTGCCCCTCCCTGTGGTGATGAAAATAGTTGTTCAATAAACTCTGTTTCACAGATTTTTAGGTTTAAGTGTCTTGAAGTCTTCAAAACTCCTTCATGACTCAAAAACTTGTTGGATTTAAACTATTTTACAGTAATAAGCCAATAGTCAAAACAGAATATATGCCTTATATGATGGGTTAGCTGGCTCAACAGAAATCTCACAATATGTAAATAGATCTGTGTTAGTCAGCAGCAGAGACTAGAACCCAAAAATGCTATCTCTAGAGTTAGTAATTCCTGTGTTAAATCTTGCTTCACTATTTCTCAGTTGTGTGTGCCTGGAAACTCAATACCTGCCCTTGGTCCCCAATAAAGGGACTGACAAAAGTTTAGCAGGGCGACTGTGAGGATCCAGTGCAATTATGTGGGTCAAGATCTACATTGTGGTCTATGCATGTCTCTGAGTTACAAAGAAAAGCAGCTACTTGAATTGTTTCTTTACCTTATGAGATTATTTTTCCTGTGCTGGGGGTTGAATCTGTGGTTTCATGCATGCAAGAAGTCACACCCCCGGCCTGTCAGGGAATTGTTATAGCAACAACAAGCATGGAAACAACCTCAAGGAATAAGTCTGTGAACGGAATTGGAGAACTTAATGAGGTTTGAATGCTTTTCCCTCTAAGGTGACTTCTCTTTCTACAGAGCTATAAAACAGTTAACAAATTTCCTGGTAAAACAATGAACAATTTTAACAGTAACTAGTAATAATACTGAACACATTACAGACTCAAAATTACTGTTGTGATGTTCATGATGCTTGTCAATATCAGATGAACCCTTCAGGTAAGACAGGGGAGTCATATAAATTTTTATTTTTATTACTCTTATTTGGCAAAGACTCAGGAAAGATGAGTCACCAAAGGCTACAAATTCAGGACTGGAAGCCAGGTTGTTCGTCTCCTTTTCTAATAGAGCAGAGAGTCAAAAGAAATTCAACATATAAGAAAACTCAGCAAAAGCAAACATCATCCAAAACCATAAAGACCATTTTTTTACTTTTATTCATCCAAAGTTCAGGAAAAGACAGGCCATAGCTCTCACTCTCGCCTCCTATTATGCCATCAGTTATTTCTTTCCCTCTCTGTAGTGGTAAATATGGTTGTTCGATAACTTCAGTTTCACATATCTCTAAATTTAAGACTCTTGAAAACAGGGAAATGGTCATAACTCAAAAATAATTATTGCATTCATATTACTTTACAATAGAAATCCAGGGGCAGGAACGATAGTATAGTTGGTAGGGCATTTGACTTGCATGTGGCCTACCTGGGTTCGATCGCTGGCATCCCATATGGTTTCCCAGGCACTGCCAAGAGTAACTCCTGAGTGCAGAGCCAGGAATAACCCCTGAACATTGCTAGGCGTGACCCTTGCCCCCCCAAAAATAGGAAGCCAAAGGTCAAAGCAGAGTATCTGCCTCATATGTTGTGTCAGCTTACTCAACAGAAATCTCACAGTGTGTCATTATTTCTGTTTGGTTGCTTGCTCAACCTGGAGGCAGTCACGGAGTTCTTAAACCCAGGTCTAGTCCATCTAGATGGATCTATTTTTTACTACTATTACCTGTGTATTAAATTCAGTGATAGTTTTGGAAAAGTAGATAATGCCCTATAATCACAACCAGATTCAAAGATGATAATTGGTTTGCTTTCTAGGCATCTAATTATCTTGGCCCAGAAGAACTTCTGAGCAGTGAAATAGAAGAGAGTCAGAAAAAACTACATGTGGTTGTGGATACATTGAACTTCTTCAAGCATGTGTTTCAGGATAGAAGAGAGAATCTCCAGAGTTACTTCAAAGAGAACCAGGAAGTCAGGGAGTGGGATTTCCAGTCTACCTTGGTCTTTATGCGATTGGATGGCTTCTTGGAACATCTACACATGGTTGAAGTGAGTGTATTTATTCACCTCGGGCTCTCAACCCCACATAGAAACAAGAAATTCAGGTATCCAGTTGCAAAAAGGAAATGATCAACCCAATATAGATACCTGATTACTTGGATTATTCACATTAGAAGTTCCTGAAATTACTATCATAGAGCTACTTAGGAAGAATGTCCAATGAATATGTAAAATAATTCACTTGGTTTTCAAATTGCCAGTAATCTTTAGACTTTAAACTCTTTCTAAAAGTCTGTTGTGAAAATGCAAGAAATTTGATCTGGAAATATCTGGCTATTCTCCAAATACCATTTCATTGAGATTGTTTTACAGTTTCCCATCTTGTAAGACTAGTGAATCTTGAGCAAAACAAATAGAACTTTTGCTTAAACTTGAGTATTTCCCCAAATCTTTAATATGAATTTTAGTTTCAGGACTAGAGATGGAATATACAAGGCTCTTTCTTTTCAATGTTTTTATACTCAGAATTTAATATAGTTAAGAGGTCTTGATACTTTGTAGCTTTGTTTTTGCTAATTGAACTTTGGGGAGCAGTGGGAGGCAGAGTAATTAGATAATGTACTTACCCTAAAACTTTCTTTGATAAATTAGTGTCAGGTTTGATGTTAAGACAGTGGCCACATTGATCCAGAAGACATTAGAGTAATATTTCAAGATCATTATAAAGAGATTTTGGATGAAGAGAGGGCTATTGGGCTATAGTGAGTGGGGGGAAACTGTAGAATTATGAGAATAAGAGTGTGAGAATCTCTCTGAGCATTTTAATTAAAGACAGCATTGAAATAGCACTACCAAGAAACAGGTATGGGGAATCCAGTGATGAATGAAATAGGGCTTTGCTTATAATAAATGTATAAACCTGGATTGGTAGCCATACAGCAGGAGAAGCCATACAGCAGTTTAAAAGGGGAGACTAGGTAAAGAAAAAAGAGACATTGTTATGCTTATTGTGAGCAAGAAAGAAGCTGTTCAAAACCAGCAGGGCTCTAGGTAAGAAAAGAACACAAGAGCAATTAGTTTTTAAAGCTGGACTAAAAATTTTCCAGGAAAGAAAATAGGCAAAGTATTGCCATAAAAACAGAGAATATGTTTAAACAAAAAAGCCAGAGTCGGGACGTGAGCGATAGTACAGTGTGTAGGGCACTCACTGTCCACAGCTGACTCATGCTTAATCCCCAGCACCCATATGTTCCCCTGAGCATGGCCAAAAGGAACCCTGAGTGTGGCGTCAGGTGCTCTGAGCACTCTGGGTGTGGCCAGAAGAGAGCGCACAAGGGAATGAAAGAGCGAGAGAGAGCTAGAGAGAAAGAGAAAGAGGATATACTTTTTTTGGGGGGGTCACATCTGGCGTTGCACAGGGGTTACTCCTGGCTCATGCACTCAGGAATTACTCCTGGTGCTCAGAGGACCATATGGGATGCTGGGAATCAACCCGGGTCAGCCACGTGCAAGGCAAACGCCCTGCCTGCTGTGCTATTGCTCCCGCCCTGAGGATATAATTTGTTAAAGATACACTTTGTGCTTTCATTGGGATCACTGGGATTATAAAGTATACCTGGCCCTATTCTAAATGCCTCGTTTTCTAATGCCATGTCCATCACATTTAAAATGCACTCATTCCTCCCTCTTCCTTTCCACTTTTTATTCTCATGTTCACCCAGTCAAACCCTTTTATGTTATTTAGGTGTAAAATGAGATAGCCCCATTCTATTCCCCTCCTCCCCCTTCTGCCCCCCAACCCGCACCGCCAGATCTGAGCTTCCATGTAAAGTAACTGTTGTTTCCACCTTGCTGGTCTCCATCTCTGCAGAGAGCTGGAAAGGGAGCAGAACAGTGATACAGAACTGCCTGTTAGGCTGAAGTAACAGCATCTGTGCACACATGCTAACATGATGATAGTACATATAGACAGCAGTTCTGATATTAGCACTGTCTGTCACGTCGTCCCGTTGTTCATCGAGCAACTCGAGTGGGCACCAGTAAGGTCTCCATTGTAAGACTTGTTGTTACTGCTTTTGGCATTCGAATGCACCACGGAGAGCTTGCCAGGCTCTGCCATGCAGGCAGGATACTCTCGGTAGCTTGCCAGGCTCTCCGAGAGGGATGGAGGAATCGAATCCCGGTCGACTGTGTGCAAGGCAAACGCCCTACCCGCTGTGCTATCACTCTGGCCCTGATATTAGAGCACCTAATTTTCTGTGCATATTCAGTAGATACGAGTGGTAAGGCTACTCGTCTCCCTGACGTTACTATCGCCCAAGACTGCTTTTCTCCCTGAACTCAGGACAGAGATGTATGAAAACGTTTGTCCCGGTTTAAGAGGCTGTCTTGAATGCCACCTTGCTCTTGCTTTTCTATTTCTTGCCATCTTGAAATTTCTCTATTTTGTCCTTAAGTAAAATACTGTATTTTTTCTCAATCATATTTCTCTTTTCCTTTCTTTTCTCTTTCCCTTCTCCTCACCCTCTTCCCATTTCCCTCCCCTGTCCTATTAGTTCTCTTTTTATTTTCCTTGGATTTCTATGGTTTTCCTTTGTTCTTGGGCTGCTCCCTCTCCATCATCTAGTATTTTCTACCCTTCACTCCTTTCATCCCAAGTACTTGCCCAGGTTATTGCCTCTCCTTTGTGCATCACCATGTAACCCTGTCTCCATCCAGGGCTCTGGGACACAGAACTGTTGGTTGTCTCTGTGTAGAGTTTACCTGGCCCTTTACTGAGTTCCGTGAATCTCTCTGATGCCTCTTCAAAATCGCTCTCCAGCAAGAACAGCCAGGACCCTAACTTTATTCATCTTGCTGTTATAATATAATATGGTAACTTAAATTAATAAGTAACAGAGGCCAAGCTAGTAAAATGATGTCAATACATTCAGCTGTCCACAAGCTCATAGTGTCCACAAGCTCAGAGTTATGGTGTGAAGACGCGATTTTAATCTCCATAGTGCTCTCAGGTCTCTCCTCCCACCACTCTTCTTATTTTGGTTGCTTTTTCCTCCCTTTGCGCTCTTACTATTGCACATCGGAAGGTTTGTGTGGATGGATACTGACAAAGTAAAAGCAGAAGGACAGACAAAATGCTGGAGTGAAGTGGTACTTGCCGAGCAGCTTCACAGGCCTGCAGTATGCAGAATAAATGCCTTCTCGAGAGACCACCATCCTGCTCCCCTTTTTCATCAGCACCCTTATTAACACAACTGTGATGCATGATGCAACAAAATCTCTCAGGGAGCTACCCCATGGGGAGCGGAAAGGAAAAAGAGTAGAAAGAGAACAGACACTTTTCAAATTTTCTTACTTTAACAAATGAGGACAATTAAGTAAAATTCATAAATTAAAATGGAATTGATAAGAACCAGAAGGTTCATATTTAGCTGGAATTTTTCCAAAAAAAAAACCGTATGGATACAAGTATTATCTTTTCACATGAGTTTCTTCCTTCCTTCCTTCCTTCCTTCCTTCCTTCCTTCCTTCCTTCCTTCCTTCCTTCCTTTCTTTCTTTCTTTCTTTCTTTCTTTCTTTCTTTCTTTCTTTCTTTCTTTATCATCTTGGGAGGTCAACAAGTCTGATTTTCTCCCTCTAGTTTTCTTTTTACTTTTTAAAGAGTTCTGAATTTATTTTATGGTTTAATTATGCTTTTGCATACTTTATTTTGCCTTTGCACAGTCATTTTTATTTTAATGTAGGAGTACTGCTATTTATTTAGCCATTGATTAAGCTGATTGAACTGGACATGAACTCAATAATTAAAAAAATGTTTTAAATGCATATTCGTGAGATAGATCATTACAAAGCTGTTCGTAGTTGGGTTTTATACAATGATCCAGCACCCATCCCTCCATCAGTGTACATTTCCCACCACCAATGTTCCCTGTTTCCCTACTGCCATCCCCTAGTGCCACAGCCCTTACCCCAGCCTCCCTCTAGGGGAGGTACTTTCCTTCTGGCTCTCTCTCTCCTTTTCCTCTCATGCATTATGGTTTGCAGAACAGGTACTAAGAGGTCATGGTATTTGTTTAGGACATTTGGTATTTTTATCGGGATGGTAAGGCTGGAGTAGCTTTTCCAGTGGGTGGCTGCTTTGAGGTATAGATGTGACTGCTGAGGCTTCCAGAAGTATAGGGAGGAGGCAGGAGGTAGCCCATCACGACCCCAAGAAAGCCTGGAGATATCAGTCACAAAAACTGCATACCAAAAATTTCAGCAGATTATATCTTGGTGAGGTCGTCCTGAGACGGTGGAGTCAGGCCGAGGATATGGTGGTGATTTTGGATTGTGGAAACAAGTGACTGCTGGGGGCTCTGCTTGGGCAGGCACAGGCCAACCCGCCCCCCTCTGATTTACCCTGGCCTGTTCAGCCATGTGTGGGTCCAAGCTTAACTGTGGCTTTTGATCTCTTTTAATATTTATTTATGGATCTGAAGCAAGGCCGGCAGTAGAGCTTACAGGGTGGTGCTGGAGTTGGTTCGTGGGGGTGACTGTCAGTGCTTCCAGTGTATTGGGAAGTGGGAGGAGGTAGCCCACCCCAACTCTGAGAAAGCCTGGAGATTTCAGTCACAAAACCTGCATGCCTGAATTTTAAGCAGATTATATCTTGGCGAGGTCTGTCCTGAGATAGTGGAGTCAGGCCAAGGGTATGGTGGCGATTGTGGATCGTAGAAGCAAGTGACTGCTGGGGGCTCTGCTTGGGTGAGCCACCAGGCCAACCTGCCCCTCTTTGATTTACCCCAGTCTGTTCAGCCATACGCAGGTCTGAGATTAACTGTGGCTTTTGATCTCTTTCAAGATTTATCTCTGGGTCTCTGAAATAAGGCCAATAAATGAGCTTTCAGGGCTGAGCTGGAAGTGGTTTGTGGGTGTGTCTACCACATACCTAACTTCTGGCCTTTTAATTTCTTGGTAAATTTGGCCCCAAGATGTTGGGGTCTGGCCAAAGGCACAGCAGCAATTTTGGGGCATCTGGAAGTCTGAAGGCGCCATCAGACTGCTGATGCACTCGCCCCGAAGGTACAGGTTTACCTGCTGGCAGCACCATACCTCTTGCACGTTCTATTTTTAACCACACGATTTCTAAGATTTCTTTCCTAAATAAGTCATTTGGATAAAACTATAATTCACATTCTTTGGAATGGCTTAATTTGACTTTATAATTTACTAAGAAAATCCCCAAAGTATATAAAACTTTTACAATTTGAGTTATAAAATGAAAGACATTTGGTTGCATTTTGATATTTTCCATCATCTTGCCTTTGCTTAGTACTACATGTAGAACACATGCACATTCACTATTTACTTATACCAAATATCACATACCCTACATACATGCAAAAACACCCACCATACACATCATAATGTACATAATCGTATGTGTACATATACTGCATATACATATACACACAACACCAAACACAAACTATATTACACCATCACATGAAAACACACATTCTGCATACTGCATAAAATGTACCACAGACGTGAACATGGTGACTACAAGCCCACAGCACCACTTAGTGCATAAACTTAAATACATACACTAAACACATACTAATGCACATTAACATGCACCACACAAGCACATATACCATACGCATTACTTATCACATTACTTACGTACCCTGCAGATATCAGACATAAATGCAACAAACATGCAATTTACCAAACCTCACAAGCACTATACATACAACAGACAAATCACACATAACCATACAAATGCAGCACAGATACCATATACATGCATGATTATGCATAATACTACATACATCTCAACATATCATTCTACCATGAGCTTGTGAATTCTGCAGATCCCCTAATTCTGTTGCAGCCATTTCCCTGCAGACAATTCAGCAAGAAGCTTAGAAAGAAAGCTCATTCCTTTCATTCTAAAATTGCTGTAACACAGTGATTCACTTGGAGACAAAATTATTTCCTGCTGAGACTTTATATGAGGTGATTAGCAGGAAGATAGGTAATAAGCTGACATAATATACTCTGAATTTCCATCACTCTTTATGCTTTCTCCAATCACACTTCTGCCTCCTTTCATTTGTCCTAATTGGACTATTTTTCCTTTCAGCAAGACCCGAGCATTTGGTCACATAGGAGACCATTAGTAGCATTAGGTTGGTGCCATAATAAGGTAAAGAAAACTGTCTGTTTCTCAATGACCTTTTAAGATTTTCATCTAAATATATCGCTTTGTGTTGTCCCTTAATGAATTCAGAAGACATTTCTTTTAAGATAGGCATTATATGACCTCTCCTTATAAGAGCATGCTTGCTGTTGGAGAAAATTATTATTATTGCTGATTTTGTTTTTTCCCTCAAGCACTATACCTCAAATTCTCCTGGCACTGCCATATTAAAGAATGTACACATTTCATAACCACAGTGTCCAATCAGTCCAGTCAACTGCCTAGAATACATGGTCTTTGTGATATTAATCTGGAAAAGGATATCTGTATATCAACCATTACATTCCTCCTATGCTCCAACTGATCTAATAGCATTGGGTGATATTTAATATTTATTTTATTAAAGCACCATAATCTACAAAGTTATTCATGGTTGAATGTTAGACATTCAGTGTTCCAACACCAATTCCACCACTGGTGTCAACTTCCCTCCATATTGTTCCCAGGTTCCCTTCCCTGTGACCCATCACCAACATGCCATCTGGATAGGTTTGGTTATTAAAGCTTGAGTCTCATGAATCCACTGTAATTGACTCTGGGGTTTGGATATTTAACTCTGTCATTCCTTAACATCACCAGTGTAACCAAATGCCCTGGAACTCTTCCCCCATTGCATCTCATCCGTCTCTTCTCCCCACATCCCTTCTACTACATTTCTTTCCTTCTTTTCCCTATACTCTGGGGTCAAGGATTCTCTAAACACTCCCTTTAAATCATTGCATTCCCTTATAGAGTAATTCTAAATACCACATATAAGTCATATATATAATATATATACATATACCACATCTAAGTCATCCTGTTACACATCGATTTGCTCGAGGAGGCACCAGTAACGTCTCCATTATGAGACTTGTTTTACTGTTTTTGCCATATTGAATACACCATGGGTTGCTTGCCAGGCTCTGCTGTGTGGGCAAGATACTCTCGGTAGCTTGCCAGGCTATCCAAGAGGGATGGAGAAATCGAACCTGGGTCGGCCAAGTGTAAGGTAAATGCCCTACCCACTGTGCTATTGCTCCAGCCATCCAAATATCAACCCTTTATCTGATGTATTGGGATCAATAATCTTTTATTGCCACTCAACAATCTTTTAGTGTCAGCCCATGTTTCTTTTGCCATACAGAAACTTTTCAGTTTTTCATAGTCCCATTTGTTGGTTTTGATCCTGTAGCCTTTGTCAATGGCACTGTAGCCTTAAAAGATTCCTTATAGGTCTAGGTATTAGAGCATTCTTCCTTTGTTTTCTTCAATATACTTTGTAGATTCTGATCTTGGCTCAAGGTTTTTGATACACTTTGAGTTGACCTTGGTGTAAAGTGTGCAATATGAATGCAACTATAATTTCTTACACATGGTTATCCAGTTCTCCCAGCACCATTTTTTGAAGAGGCTGTCTTTATTCCATTTAATGCTCTCAGCTCCTTTGTCAAAAATTAGCTCACCATGAATATGGCAGTTTGTCCTTGGATATCTATTCTGTCCTTATTCCAGTGATTACAAAACAGTGTAATCAATGGCCTTATAGTATAGATTAATGTGATATAGTACAATGCCTCCAAATTTCTTAGTTTTCAATACAGTTTTGGACATTAAGGGTCTTTTTATGATTTCACAAAACTTTGTAATTGACAATTCTAAATCCTTGAAAAATGTTACCTGAATTTGGATAGGGATTGCATTGAATCTATATTCAATGCAGTAGTTTATGGAGGATGGTCATTTTTACAATATTGATTCTTCCAATCCACAGCTGGGGATTTTTTTTTCATTTCCTAGACTTCTTCAATTTCTTATTTTTTTGAAGTTTTAATGCTAAGTCTTTCACCACTTTCATTGATTCCTAAGTACTTAATGTTTTTTTAACACTTTATATGGAATAGACTCATTGATCTCTTTATCCTTTGATTCATTATTTGTGTATAAGAATGCAATCAATGTTTGTGTTTTAGCTTTGTAGCCTGCCACTTTTCTGTATTGGTTTATTATTTCTAGGAGCTTTTTTTTTTTTGACTCTTTAGGGTCTTCAATATATGCATAATGTCACTACAAATAGTGATAATTTGACTTCCTCTTTTCCAATTTGGATCTCTCTCATTTCTTTTTCTTGCCTGATTGCTCTTGCTAGGACTTTTAACACAAGGATGAATAAGAGTGGGACAGTGAACATACTTGCCTTGTGCCTAATCTCAGCGGGAATCCTTTCAATTTTTTACTATTAAGAATAATATTTACGGGGCTGAAGCAATAGCACAGCGGGTAGGGCGTTTCCTTGCTTGTGGCCGACCCGGGTTCAATTCCCAGCATCCCATATGGTCCCCTGAGCACCGCCAGGAGTAATTCCTGAGTGTAAAGCCAGGAGTAACCCCTGTGCATAGCCGGGTGTGACCCAAAAAGCAAAAAAAAAAAATATATTTACTATGGGGTTTTTAAATAGATAACTGTTACCATCTTAAGTAATATTTTCCACCCCTATTTTAGTGAGGGTTTTTTTTATTATGAATGGATGTTGGATATTGTCAAAAGCATTCTCTTCATCAATTTATGACATGATTTTTATATTTCTTTTTACTGATGTGGCATATTATGTTAGTTTATTTCACCCTTAGGATGAATCTCACTTGATCATGGTGTATGATTTTTTTTATGTACTGTTGAATTTAGTTTGCAAGATTTTGCTGAGGATTTTCCCATTGCTCTTCATCATGGAAATTAGTCTGAAATTTTATTTTTTTTTACTGTCTTGTTAACTTTGTTTACCATTGTAATACTAGCTTTGCAGAAGGTATGAAAAATGATTTCCATTTTCAATATTTTAGAAGAGCTTAAGGATCAACATCCCTAAGTTTTCTCTGGAGGTTTGATAAAAATCACCTATAGACTCACCATAGCCATGACAAGGGATCCACATGCCAGGCTGTTTCACTCGGGGCATCCTGGAGGGGGGTGGGTGAGGCCCCTCCCTGCCCCAAGGACCAAGCCCTGGCAGCAGAAAACCTCCAGAACTTACCCACTGCTATGTTAGTGGTTGTTCTCCATATGCTCAGTCCAAGCCTCACCCATGAGCGAATTTGCAGAAAACCCAGGTATTTGGGACTTGTGACTGAAAACTGCAGGTTCAACGGAACCGAGAATTGGTGACCTTCCCCCATCTCCCCCTGTTTCTGGCAACATTGCAGTCACACCCACAAGCCACCTCTGTCTGGCACCAGATAATCGATGGCCATGATCTGGAG
Source organism: Sorex araneus (assembly GCF_027595985.1). Lineage (NCBI taxonomy): Eukaryota > Metazoa > Chordata > Mammalia > Eulipotyphla > Soricidae > Sorex > Sorex araneus. The sequence continues at coordinate 74,037,711 of NC_073307.1, forward strand.
ACTCATATAAATCGCCCAGAAGAGAACATAAAACAACTCCCCATAGTCATGCTGTCGGACCCCATGCCAGGCTCTTTAATTTAGAACACCCCAGTGTGGGGCAGGTGAGGTCCCTCCCTGGCCCCAAGGAGCCAGCCTGGCAGCCGCAAACCTCCAGAACTCACCCATCGCTATGCTCACGGCTGCTCTTCACGCACTTGGGCTGAGCTTCACCCACAAGTAAACCAATTCCTAGACCGTGCAGCAACCTCATACCTCACACCACTAATATGCCAAGAATAGCACAACACATTTGATGGAGTTTAAAATTAGAGGGCAATCAATCTTAGAGGGGAATGCATTTTTACATATATGTGTGTGTGTGTGTGTCTGTGTGTGTATAAGCACACAAGGCTCAACTTTTAACAACATGTTAGTAATCTCTTAATGGCCCCTGGGTGAAATACAACAATTTTTACACGCTTTCCTCTAAGGAAACATTTTTTTTTATCATTTTCAGCAGTTTATTCATAAAAAAAACATACAAAATGAAGTATTTAGGTTCTACTGTGGGGCAGGGGTTGGGGTTCAGGATGCAGACATCTGAAATATGGTGGTGGGAAGGTTTAATGGTTGAGGAATTGGTGTTTGAATATTAAATGTAATAAAATATTGTGGACTACTTTATAAAAATAAAATAAAATTTAAAAATCACTTATAAATACATCTGGACTAGGACTTTTATTTTGGGGAAGATTCTTTTATTTTTGGGGGGGGCTAGGGAGTGGGTGGGTCACACACCTTGCAATGCTAGGGGCTTTCTTCTGGCCCTGCACCCAGGGACCACTTTTAAAGCAAGTGTCACACCCATTGCTCCAGTGAACTTTGAGGGTTTCTTAATTACTATTTCAATTTCTTTTCCTGTGATTTCAGGCTCTCTAATTCCTCCTCATTTAGATTTGCAATATTATATGTTTTTAGGAATCTGTCCATTTCTTCTAGTTTCTCTAGCTTAACAGAAAATAGTTGTTTATAGTGAGTTCTCACGGTCTCTTGGATTTTTGAGGGTTCTGTTGTTATTTCTCCCTTTTGTTTCAGATCTGCTCCATTCGGTCTTTGATCTAGACTGACCAAGGTCCTTCAAGTATTCAAAGACATAGTTTAGCCTTGTTTGATCACTCAGCAGCATTTTCATTTTTTAAAAATTTGCTTTTAAGGTCATAGTTTCTAGATTGTCTATCACCTTACAACTTTTTTCTGGAAGCGATATTGGCTAAGTCAGTGGTTAAAGACAAGATATTCATCCATTCAAAAAAATGTTTAAATGTTTTCTCTGTATTTAGTTACTTGTTGGTTGCCATGATAAATAGTGCTGAACAAAATATCAGCAACAAAAATGTTAAATTGCTTATCAAGGCTGTAAAGATGTGAACTCAGAAAAAAAATCATGTGAACTCAGAAAAAAAATCATACTCTAACACTGCTCTGGATTTGGTGTCTCAGCGACAGAGAAGGGCCAGGCAGTTTTCTGATGGGTTGATGAGTCTACCTATAGCAGTGATCACTGGACAATGGGAGTTTTCTGGAATGATGCAGTATATGCTGGGTTTTGGGTATTATGTCATTGTTTTCCTTGTTCTTGTTCTTGCTCCTTCCATATGCTAAATTTTGTTGTACACCTGTCACTTAATTCTGATCACAGCCAGAAAAATTCCATACTAACAGCAATACCAGTATTGTATACTTTGCCTTTACTATGTGATGGACACATAAATCCCAAGCCTACATAGACTTAATTAATTCTCATCATTATTTTGTTAAAAAAGAAATCCAACACAGAGATGATAAATAATATCCCAATGTGTTATAGTCACATGGAGTACTTTGCTGTGTACACTTGCCAAGGATGTTCCCACCACATACACACCTTCAGATTTCTTTTCTTAATAAAAATTGCTGCTGCTAACCTTGACTTACCCTTAGTACTACTTAAACATCTTTTCCCTTTCCATATTCTCTATGATGACCATCATTCTAGGACCAGATAACATGTTGTTTGAAATTAATATTTTAAACAGGGAATAAGGCTACAAATTATGTAGATACTAATTTGCAATAGTTATTTATGAGAAAGCACAGAAAATAGTGAGGTATAAATTTGATGTTTTTAATTTTTCTTGGGATCACAACTAATGTTGCGTGGGAACTACTCTCAAGCGCCTGTTTTCCCAGCAGCTGACCCGCACGATGCCGGGCGTCCAAGCCAGGCCTCCTGATGCAGCTTATGCTCTCAGCCCTTGGAGCTGCCCTGTGGCCTTGATTTATTTGTGTAAAATTTTACTTTATCAGTATTTCTTTTGCCTTGCTATTGGGATTATTGAAGCGATATTTATGACAACTTATAATAAAGTTGCAAAACTAATTTTCCTTAGCAAGCTCCTTATTATTATTTTCCAGCTCTTCTCATACTAATGTGTCATCTGTTGCTATTATTGTTGTTTTTATTTTAATTCTTTTCTTATGTTTCTAGAATCTTCTGAATACAACTTTGGATTTTCACACACTGGGAAAGCTTGAGTTTAGTGGCATCAGAGGGAATGCCTTAAGTCAGCAAGTCCAGCAAATGTACAATGAATTTCAAGAGATGTACAGAGTATTCTCAGAGTCCTCCTATAACTGCCTGGACCCCCATAATACGGTATGGAAAGGCTAATTGGCACGTATTATCTCACAGATGCTTCCAGCTTTTAGAATAATGGTTTTATTTGGTTACCCTGTGTATTTTGTTTGGTTCTGTGAGTCCATAAATTTTATCAGTGGATATACATTTCTAATTATTCTTTTTGTCAGGAAAAAGATCAGAGAGGGTCTTTTTCACTAACTCACTGCTCCAGATTGACACTCAGAGTTTTAGAGATAGTGAGATGGGTATGATGATAACAAGGTCTGTGGCTGCCTTCAAATGTTAAAGCTTTCAGATTTCAGCAGCGTTTTCATTTTTCTGATCCAACCCTGGTTTCCAAGAGAGTACTCAGGATGAGAAAACTAGAGTTATATTTTCCAGTACTGAGAACTAGAGCCCAAATCTTATCTATAGCCTAAGTAAGTTGAGGCCCATGTGTCAAAGCTGACAGAAGGGAAACAAAATGAAAAAAAAATAAAACATCAAAATTGTCTGAAAAGGGAATGGTTGAATGAGTGAAGAAGGAAATTTGTGAACAGGATAAGAAGATAGAAATTTGTACCAATATCTACTTAAGGTACCCTCAGACATTTAGGGAGATCTCAGCTGGCCAAAACCTGGGAGATACCACCTTCTGAAAACTTCATTAGCCAAGTATTGGTGAAAAGAGCTGGGCTACATAACAAAATAGATACTATGTATTTGCCACTGTCTGATAAAAAAGACAAAATGAACATTTATGCGCACAAACCATACTATACTACTAATGAAGTTGGGTTTTGAAAGAAAATATGCTATTTTTTCTTGCATTTTTGTTTTCATTCACATTGCATTATAAAGCAATAATAAGAAATAATCTACATTATTTTTGTTTCAACATGTTAGAACACACTTTGTGTTGCTACATAAATTTTATAATTTTAACATATACTAAAACATATTGTTGACAATATGAAATTTAAATTTAATTGGACTGAATATAATGTATTTTATTAAAATTTGGCAACTTAAGAAACAACTTGCTATGATACAGTGTTTTTAATCCTTTTTCATACCATGGTTCCCCTGTGACCATGTTTTATTTTATGACCACCTTAAACAATTTTTGTCTGTGGCCCCTTTGACGTATCCAGGGGCCTACAATGGGACATAGGCTCTGGGTTGAACATGCCGCAATTATAGTGTAAGTACAAGAAACAGCATACATTAATCTTATTAGCTTACTTGTTTCCTAGGTTAAATTACTTTGGTTACACTGAAGAGAAAAACAGGTTTTGATTTGATTGTAATTGGAAAGTTGGTGGTATACTAAGGTGTTCTCATGACGGGGCTGCTGCTCTCAAGGCTCTTCTGGAGCAGCCTGAGAGCACTTCGGGTGGCTAAGAAGGAACTCCAGGAGGTAACTGACACACTATCCTCATCCTCCTATGTTTAGAGCATAAATGAAAAGTTGCTACAATAATGGGGTTAACATCTACATGGGATAAAACCTTAATCATACTAAGGCGAATTTATAAAAATTAGAATAACTCCTTAGTATAATTGATTCAAACACTGAACAGTAACAATAGCAAGTGAATAGAAAAGAGTACACTGGGATTGGCTTTCCCAAAGTTATGCTTTTCTTGTGACTATGCTCACCTCCTCAGGAATTTGAGAACGATATCTTCGAGTTTAACCAGAGAGTTGAAGATCTTGACCGAAGAATGGGGACGATATTTATTCAGGCCTTTGACGATGCCCCAGATTTGGAGCATGCCTTTAAGGTTTGTGCAAGTCGGGTGGAAGCCGACACTAGGCTTGTTTCTCTTACTCATTCTTCGGAGGAGAGGAAGGATCACAGTCGAGTTCTCTCTTTTCCCTCCTGCAGATATTATGTTTTCATCTTATTCTAGCAGAGAGATATTATGGTGTCCTAGGAAAAGGAAGTATGCAGAATGGGGCTCATCGGGTTGATTGCCAAAGCTTTTCTGAAAACATGACAATGTAAAAGCACTACTCAAAAGAGTTTCTTCTGTACAGTGTAATATCACTTGCATGGTGTTTAGAGTAATTGAATGAGGAAATGCAATGGTTTAAAGGGAGGATGCTTAGGTCACCCTTGGCCCAGAGAATAGGGAGGAGGAGAAAAGAAATAGAGTGAAGCGGAGGGGAGAGAGACAGATGCGAAGCAACGGGGGCAGGGGTCAAGGGGACTCAGGCACATTGATGGTATTAGAAATGATAGAGCTACATGTCCAAACCAGAGTCAACAACACCAAAATTGTGAGACTCAAACTTTTTAAGCCAGATTTAAAAGGTGCCTGTCAAGATGGCAGGCTGGGGCTGGGGGTGAAGGAGGGAACAGGGTAGGAGAGAGAACCAGTGGTAGAGGGAAGCTGACACTGGTGGTGGGATTGTTGACGGAACACTGTATGTTAAAATCCCAACTATCAATAACTTTGCAATTCATGGTACTTTAATTAAAGAAAATTTTGGAGGGGAAGAAATAGTTTCTTCTGGAATTTTAGCTTAAGTCCTTATCAATAGGGTATTCATTAAAAATCAGTTTGTCAGCTGAGGTTGCCATTAAGAAACCATGATTGCACATTGAAGACAAGTTTGGCAAAACCCTCCACTACATTGAAGCTAAAGGTATCTTTAAGATCGCATGCCACTGGCCAAGCAAGTGGAAACAGAGATCAACAAATGGGACTATCTTAAACTAAGAAGCTTCTGCACCTCAAAAAAAACATGACCAGAATACAAAGACAGTCTACAGAATGGGAAAGGATATTCACCCAATACCCATCTGGTAAGGGGTTGGTATCAAGGATATACAAGGCACTGGTTGAACTGTACAAGAAAACACCCAACACCATCAGAAAATGGGGCAATGAAATGAACAGAAACTTTCTCAGAATAAATATGAATGGCCTAAAGGCACATGAAAAAATGCTCACAGAGACTGGCCCACATCTAAAAGAACAAAAGCAACCTGTGTTGGTGCTGATGTAGGGAGAAGGACTCTCCTTCACTGCTGGTGGGAATGCCGATTGGTTCAGCCCTTTTGGAAAACAGTATGGATGCTTCTCAAAGAATTAGAAATTGAGTTTCCATTTGACCCAGCAATACCACTTCTGGGAATATATCCCGGAGAGGCAAAAAAGCAAAAATGACATCTGTACTCGTTTGTTCATTGCAGCACTGTTTACAATAGCCAGCATCTGGAAAAAACCCAAGTGCCCGAGAACATGTGACTGGTTAAAGAAACTTTGGTACATCTACACAATGGAATACTATGCAGCTGTTATAAAAAAATAAAGTCATGAAGTTTGCATATAAGTGTATGAACATGTAAAGTAATATGTTAAGTGAAATGAGTCAGAAAGAGAGGGACAGACATAGAAAGATTGCACTCATCTGTGGAATATAAAGTAACAGAATGGAGACTAACACCCAGGAATAGTAGAGAAAAGTACCAGGAGGTTTGCTCCACAGCTTGGAAACCGACCTCACATGCTGGAGGAAAAGGCAGCTCAGATAGAGAAGGGAACACCAAGTAAAGGGTGTTTGGAGGACCCACTCAGGATGGTAGATGTGTGCTGAAATGACTATAGACCGAACACGATGGCCACTCAATATCTGTACTGCAAACCACTAGCACCCAAAAGGAGAGAGAGAGCAAAAGGGAATGCCTGCCCCAGAGGCGGAGTGGGGTGGGGGATTAAGTGGGGTGGCGGGAGGGTTACTGGGATCATTGGTGGTGGAGAATGGGCTCTGGTGGAGGGATGGGTACTCGATCATTGTGTGACTGGAATGCAAGCATGAAAGTTTATAACTCTATAATTTTACTTTATGGTGATTCACTAATTAAAAAAAAGAAGAAAAAAGAAACCATCACTGCACTGCCACTCCTATTAGACTGAGTCAAGCTAGAGTAGACCTCCAATTGGGTCATTGAGTAGGGGTTAAATACAAATAAAGCTGAGATATAGCTCAGTAGTAGGGTGTGGATAAACACATATACACACACATATAAGATCCTAGATTAAGTCTTAGGCAGCATACACACACACACACACACACACACACACACACACACACACCCCACACACACTGTTGTTTTGCTCGGATCAGTTAGTATAAGCATGGTTAAGGAGAAGATTTTGGATGTTTAACAGTTAAATGACTACCAAACTGAGAATTTTGAGTTTTGGTACAGTACAACTTAATTGAACTTGATAAAGTTTCAATAAACTATGAAGGAATTTATTGTTAAAAGTCTTAAGGATTAGTTAGACTAAGACTAATGAATGAAAATTATAAGGAAGCTTACTTTTCCTCTGTATTTTAGCTCAAGAAAATGTTATCTGTCAAAAGGTTTAAAGATAACATGGATTTACTAAGAGTAAAGTTTCTAGTCACTGAAAATGTAAAACATTAAAAAAAAGATTTGTGGGAAATTGACAAAGAGGCTTCAACCAGAAATGGGTAAACTCATAGTATTTTAGGAAACTATTTAAGACAAATTTTCAGCCTTCTTTAATTTGCTCTAACATGGGCAGGCATATGAGGTAAAAAAAATGGGGGGGAAAGAAATGTGTGTAATATTGGAAAGGTAAAATATGTGACTTTTCTTCTTTTATGACCTATTCTTCAGCTGCTAGATATAGCAGGAAATCTCCTCGAAAGACCCCTCATAGCACAAGATGCATCTGATAAATATTTTATACTCATCCAAACATTCAATAAAGATTTAGATGCTGTAAAAGCTATCTACAGTCAGCGTGTCCAGGAAGAGGCTGAAACTGGTAGGTTTTTCACAAGGGCATGTGGGTGGGAAATGAACTTCTCAGAAAGAATACAAATAATTCCTGCTGTGCTTCTTAAATTTCCACCTTGTATCTATAACATTTCCAAACAAAAAAAAAAACAAGTATAATCTTCCTGCTTAAAATTCCAGACTATCTTAGGTGATTGTATAACTGTGAGTAGAACAATATTGACTTGATTCTTCATCAAGATTGCTACACTAATATTCAGTCCCAAGAATATTATTATATTATAAATAAATATTATATTATAAATAATGTTATAAATGAATTAACTTATTTCAGTCCCAAGACAGATTCTTATATGCCTGAAAAAACTTCTTGAATTGGTTTATTTTATTTTATTTATTTTTAAATTTTAAATTGAAATTGTTTTAATTGATCACCATGAGATACACAGTTACAAAGCTTTCATAATCAGGTTTTAGTAATACAGTGTTCCAACATCCATCTCTCTACCAACATACATTTCCCACCACCAGTATTCCCAGTATCAGTCCTGCCACCACACACTCCTAGCCTGCCTTTCATAGCAGGTGCTTTTCTTCTCTCTGACTCTCTCTCTGTCTTTTCTCTCTCTCCCCCCCTCTCTCTCTCTCTCACACACACACACACACACACACACACACACACACACACACACACATGCTCCCTTCCACCCCTCCCTCATTATGGTTTACAATACAGATACTGAGAGACATCGAACTTGGTCCTCTACCCACTTTCAGCGCACATCTCCCATCCAGAGCCATCCCTTCTGACTATTACTGTCACTGAGAAACATTTCTTATCCTTCCCAATTCCCTACTGCCTATACTTCTCAGGGAAAGCAATATTATCCTCACAAAGAGTGATACTCTGTACAGATGTGACATATTAAATTTTATTGCAATACTAGATGCTGTCTTATCTGATCAAGAGTTAAATACTGGTTCAATTTAGTTTTACAAACAGACCTTGAGTCTTTGTTATATGCAGAGAGAGCACTTGCGTAGATACTGAATGCATTTGAAGGCCAGAATAAAATAAAAGGGTAGGATTTTTTAAAAAAGGCATTTTAGACACAAAGAGTTAACAGTAACACATAGCAGACTACAAGTTCAAATTAAATTGTAAAATCTAACAAAAATAAGATGAGTTAGAGTTGGAGAGTAGAACTGGGTGTTAGGTATTTACTCTGGTTCAAAGTTATTTCTGAGCACATACCCAAATAAGAAATCATTGACTACTGCTTGGTATGGTCCATTTTCCAAAATAATCAAGAGAATTATTCTTTGAGATTTATTTAAAGTTTATGAAATAGTAGCCTTGGAAGCTTGGGAAAATTGATAACCAATCCTCCAGAGATCTCCAAATTAAAGACAAAATAGGATATATCAAGTAAGAAATTTGCCCTGACTTAGCCTAACAAGGTTCACTGAGGGAAACTATGTCAGTCATGGAGTTTTATGCCAGCTGTGAGGTGCTATACTAAGGAATCTGAACTTTATTATTTGAGCAATGAAAATTTTCCTAAGGTTTTTAGATAATAGAGTACCAGGACCACCTAGTATGTTACTGGGGGAGGAGTATTGAGCCATACTTGGTGGTTCTTGGGGGAACTCCCAGTTCTGTGCTTGGGGAATAATCCCTGGTTCTCAGGGCTTCATCTGGCGCTGTGGTTGGCCTCCTGCAAAACAAACACTTTAACCCTTGTACTCTCTCTCCTGGACTGGGGCAATAGCATAGCGGGTAGGGCATTTGCCTTGCACACGGCTGACCTGAGTTTGATTCCTCCGTCCCTCTTGGAGAGTCCAGCAAGCTGCCGAGAGTATCCTGCCCGCCTGCACAGCAAAGCCTGGCAAGCTACCCAGGGAGTATTCAATATGCCAAAAACAGTAACAACAAGTCTCACAATGGAGACGTACTGGTGCCCGCTCAAGCAAATCTATGAACAACGGGATGACAGTGCTACAGTGCTACTCTCTCTCTCTCTCTCTCTGGCCCCAGAACAACTATGTCTATAAACAGGTTTCACAGTAAAATTATTATATTTTCACTTAAGATTGCCCCCAGAAAAGTGATGACCTCACTTTTATGTGAAACCGACCTCCTGGCTGCTTACAATGGGATGCAGAGTTTGAAAAATGATACGTCTCCAGAAGCTCTGCTAGTGTTTGCTGGTTATATGATAAATTATCACAATCTTGGTGGTTTAAAGAAACACCTATCTTTTATCTGTTTGTTGTGCCTAAGATATCATGTCAGAGTATCAGTAAAGAGCTGAAACCAAGGTATTAGTCAAGTGAAGTGTTTGACTAATGGAGGATATAGAGGGTCTGGCAAAACACCCACTTCAACGCTCATTTATTTTGTAGCACGCAGTTGCTTGTCATTGCAGAACTGTGGTCTCCATCTCGTTTTTTCCTGACAGCTAGAAAGGGTAATATTCTCTCAGACACTAGAAGCTATTTACATTTCTTTTCTGTTGGCTACCTCCAGTACAGCCAGGAATGACATCCAAATCCTTCTCATGTTTCCAATCTTTGTTTTTGCCACAGAAAACTGCTCTTCCAAGCCTTGTCTAACCACTGGAAGGTATAGCTTAAAGATGAGAAATATGTAAATGATGTCATCGCAAAGATCTGCATACCATGGCAGCAAGTGGAAAGTGATCCTGGGCTGAATGTCAGGCAGGATAAAGCCCACGGCAAACTGAAGGGAGACAGCATTGTGCAATTCTGGTTGCAACTTGGAAATGAGGGATGATTTTAGCTCAATCTTCCCATTTTCACCAGAAATTCTAGAAGCAAATAATTTTTAAAGATTAAATCTCATAATTATTAGCACTGCACTGTAGCACTGTCTCCCGTTGTTCATCGATTTGCTCACGCGGGCACCAGTAACATCTCCATTGTGAGACTTGTTACTGTTTTTAGCATATCGAGTACACCATGGGTAGCTTGCCAGACTCTGCCCTGCAGGCGGGGTACTCTTGGTAGCTTGCCAGGCTCTTTGAGAGGGACGGAGGAATCGAACTCGGGTCAGCCACATGCAAGGCAAACACTCCACCTGCTGTGCTATCACTCCAGTCCATCATAATTATCAATCTTGAAAAATGCATGGATGGAGGGAATATCTTCCTCCCATTTTACCAATAAAATATGGGACCGACGATAGCAAGATGTCTGTTTAAGGTAATGTTCTTCAAAGCTGACTATACAATTTAAATCATCTTGAGAGATTTTTAAAAATATGATTACTTGCCTTCGTGCTAACTCAGCATGTCTAAGGCAAACCCAGGATAGCAACATATTTAAAGATCCCTGGTGGTGCTAATGTCCAGTCACCTTAATAAAGTTACAGAGCCAGTAAGCATCAGGCTGTGGAACTCATATCTTTTGGTCCTTTGAACATTTCTCTCCTAGAGCACATTTTTCTTACTCATTAGCTGAACATGGTGATCTTCTAGGAACTCCCAATTTCAGTTAGGACCACATTAGCATGTGGAATAGATAAGGAAAAAATCATCACACTGCACAAGAACAGAGTGTTAACAGTAGATTATTGCAATAACTACCAACAGTTATTGCAAACCATAATGCACAAAAGGGAGGGGAGTGGAGGGAGACGAGAGAGAGCAAGAGCGAGGGAGAGGGAGAGGGAGGGAGAGAGAGAAACTGGAGACACTGTGCTGGGAAATGTGAACGGGTGGAGGAATGGGTATTGAACATGGTATGACTGAAGCTTGATAGTAAACCGCTTTGTAAGGGTAAATCTCAGTGATTCAATAAAGATTATTTTTTTTAAATGAAGGTAACAGTAGAGGTATTTCTGAGGAGAGAAGGGCGGGTGCGTGGGACCTCATTTCAGTCTGGCCGTGCCATACCCCCAGGGTTCTCCCCAGTCCACAAGAACATGCCCACTGTAGCGGGCGGTCTGCGCTGGGCACAGGAGCTGAGGCTGCGCATCCAGGGGCCCTTCGGCAACCTCAGACACCTCGCACACCCGTGAGTATCCTACACCGGAGGTAAGACTATTTTAGGAATTCTCTTCTGGAGTTTGAGTGCTGCAGAAAGACAAACTTATTTTCAGCATGAAAATGGTTTCTTTCTATATTCAACAATTAACTTATGTCTTAGACAAGTTAGGCTGCTAAATCATAGACTGAAAGACTTAGACATGTCAGAAAGTTTTTCTTCATAGTTTCGGAGACAGGAGTCCAAGATCAAATTGTCAACAGGTTCAGTATTTGCTAAGGAGAATATATTCTGATTTACAAATGACTGTCTTTTACTGAGAATTCAGATGGAAGAAGAAGAGAGAAAGTTTCTTGCATTCTCCTGTATAAGGATACTAGTACCATTTATGAGTGCTCCATCTTCATGGCAAAATGCCCTCCCAAAATTTCTACCCCAGATTGGGGGTCAGGGCTTTAACATATGAGTTTTTGGGGATAGGAACATTCAATTTGTAATAACCAAATACCCACTGGCCCAACAATAATCGGACTGATTCATTTGAGTTGATAGTGGTACCTTACTGAAGAGAGGTTTAGCGGATGACAGACCAACTCCTTTGAGCCATGATGCTTCTCTTGAGTGAATATGAGTCAGGTTTTTCAAATTGTGGAAGTCTTCCAGATGTCTCCTCCGTACATGGTGTGTATTTGCCAGGACTGTAGTTAAAGCCAGATGATTTCGAAAGAGTAGCCGTTTGTATTAGCAGAGCAGAGGTGTGGTAAATTCAAAGGTCCAGCTTCACAGATTCACAGATGATCTTAGAAGAAATGCAAGCCAAGCCAAGCCACTGAAATTCACGGGTACATCAGTCATCCTGCTGAAAACTAGGTTACCCTCAGGAGGGGCTGGGCAAGTCCCTGCTCTGCCACAGCCACACCCCCGGCCGCTGCCATGCTAATGCCAAACTTAGGTGCTTTCAGGCTAATCTCTGCAGCGATGTCAAACTGAAAAACATTCTAGGCACGTTGATTTCGGGGTTGAAAACTCTGGAGGGATCTTGGGGTAGGGGCAAGTAGCCTTCTCCCGGTCTCCATCTCTGTCCTGCTGCAAAGCCCCGGCAGCACAGCTGCCACCGGGTAAACTCACTGGCCCAGCTCTACAGGCCCTGCAGTTCCTGGAAGCGCCCCTGTGTGGCATGCAACACCCTAGATTCCACAAGACTGGCAGCACCACTGGAGCACACCAAATTAGATGGGAAAGCACATAGAAGCCCACTAAGCTCAGTAAACAAATAGTAACATGGAAGGCTCGACTAGCAACAAACAGCTCGGTAACCCACAGACAATGACTCGTGATCCCATTGTGAGATATAACGATTTTAACTAATTTTCTTTACTGAACACTTTTGATAATTCTATTAGCCATTTAGTTGTGTTGTAACAAGTAATATAAAGTAAATTGGTTTGTGGTTGCTAATGGGGCAGACTTGGATGTGGTAGAGGAAAGGTCAAACTGATGGCAGGATTGGTACTGGACAATTGAAAGTCTGAAACAACTCTGTTACAACTTTGTAAACCACAGTGTTTAGATACAGTAGCACTGTAGCACTGTCTTCCCGTTGTTCATCGATTTGCTCAAGCGAGCACCAGTAAGATTTGGTTGTTACTGTTTTTGGCATATGAAATACACCATGGGTAGCTTGCCACATTGGTAGTGTGGGCAGGATACTTTCAGTAGCTTGCCAGGCTCTCGGAGAGGGCTGGAGGAATCCAACTCAGGTCGGCCGCAGGCAGGGCAAACGCCCTACCCACTGTTCTATCGATCCAACCCTTTAGATACAGTATAAAAATAAATAAAAACTAAAATTATATAGTCTAGGTGCTTGTTCATATGCAGATTCTCAGGCTTCTCCTACACACTCCTGCATCTGAATCTCACAGGGTCATTCTTTCATCCTGTTGCAGTCGCCAGAGGCATCTCAACTGCTGAAAGCGAGTGAGAGAAGCTGTTTGTGCTACTGTGTTGAGGATACTGCCTAGGGGAGGTTCTGTTATCCTGAATTAATTCTTTTAATTTTTTTTGGGGGGGGAATATAGTTTACCAAATGTTATTAGTAAGATTTCATACATGAAGGGGTCCAGCACCTCACCGTCCACCCAGGTGTCCACTGCCTGGACCATTTTGGTGGCTCAGTGGCTTGTTGGAATTCAGTTGTGAAGCTGGGGTGGTTTTAATGGTGAAAAAAAGGTTGGGTCTGGCAGCTGGTGGGCCTAGACTGAAGGGAGGGGATCTTCCCACCCCCATTCCAGAAATGCCAGAATTTTAAGCTTGGAGATCAATCTATTTGGAACATTTTTGCCCCTTATTACCTTTTATAAAATGTGAATTCTATGTTATCTGATATAAGTATGACCACTCTTGTCTTTTTAATTTATTGTTTCCCAGCCTTTGACTTTGTTCCTGTATTTTCCCTTATTGTTCAACTGTATCTCTTATAAGCAGCAGAAAGTTGGGTTAGTTTTCTGATTCTTTATTAATTTTTATTTTTTTAAATGAATCACCATGGGGTACAGTTACAGACTTACAAAATTTTATGCTTACATTTCAGTCATACAATGATCGAGTACTCTTCCCTTCACCAGTGCCCATTCTCCACAAACAATGATCCCAGTTTCCCTCCCACCACTCCCACCCTACCCCTCCTCACCTCTGTGGCAGGACATTCCCTTTTTCTGTCTCTCTTTATGGGTGTTGTGGTTTGCAAGAGAGGTATTGAATTGCCATTGTTTGGTCTGAAGTCTACTTTCAGCTGCATTTCCCATCCTGAGCAGGCCCTCCAAGCACCCCATACTTGGTGTTCCCTTCTCTATCTGAGCTGCCATTTCACCCTGCATGTGAGGCCTCCTTCGAAGCCGTGGAGCAATCCTCCTGGTATTTATCTTTACTATTCTTGAGTATAAGTCTCCCATTCTGTTTCTTTATATTCCACAAATGAGTGCAATCTTTCTATGTCTGTCCCTCTCTTTCTGACTTGTTTCACTTAACGTGATGTTCTCCATATCACTGTCACTGTCACTGTCATCCCATTGCTCATTGATTTGTTCAAGCGGGCACCAGTAATGTCTCTCATTGTGAGACATTGTTACTGTTTTTGGCATATCCAATATGCCACGGGTAGCATGCCAGGCTCTGCTGTGTGGGCGCAATACTCTTGGTAGCTTGCCGGGCTCTCCGAGAGGGGCAGAGGAATCAAACATGGGTTGGCCACGTGAAAGGCAAATGCCCTACCACTGTGCTATCGCTCCAGCCCATTCTCCATGTAGATCCACTTATTTACTGGATAAAACTTCTACTCTGTCTCTTGATTGATGCATTTAAACCATTGATTTTTTTTGCCATTACTTGTAGAAGTTATGCATGTGTTGGCGGTTTGTCTTTTCCTAAAGAAGCCCCTTAAACTCTTCCTGCAATGCTGTTTTCAGAGCTATGAAGTTCCTGGCTTTTGCTTATCTGTGAAACTCTGTACTGATCCTTCAAATTTGAATAATATTTGTATCTTTGGCATACAGACTCTGGGAATTTCTCAGCCATTATTTCTTTGACCAATTGTTCTTCATCAACATCGCTTTCCTCTTCCTCAGAAACTTCAATTATTTTTCAGCACATTATCTCTGATATCCTTATCGGAGAGGTTACAGAGCTGGTTAGTAATGGGAGTGTTTTTTTTTGATACTTCACTTAATGAGTTTGGTGCGTTGTAAGCTTCTTAGCCATTGCTTCTGTTATACTCTGGACCTCAGTCTTTTTGATTTACAACCCTTGTGCCCCTGCCACGGAGATCTCCATGCTTTCCAGCAAAATTTGTTGTTTACTTGGTCAGTGAGTGTTCCTTTTCTCTGAATATAACTTGGGGTTCAGTGTTTTTTACTACTATGACCACCATTGTGTTTTTCCCTGGATTTTTTTTCCATGATAGGAGGTAGAGTTATGCTAGCTAGGGTGATATGTTTATGGACAGTGATGATAAATTCAGACTTCAGAGTCTGAATTTACTGACAATCCAATGTGTGCTCACTGGGAGCGCTGGAGGAGTGAAGTATCAGAGGGCCACTAATGTGGCTACATGATTCTGGGAGACCTAAAAGGTGTTTCTGATGCTCTAAGGGTAGGGGCCAATGTCCAAAAGGCTCATAGGGGTCTCCGAGCATGCAACCTCAACATGGTGCTCACCTGGGCAATTCCCACAGCTTTGAAAAGCAAATTAAGCACTGGAATTGGAGTCTGTGGATTGGAGTCACCAGATTTTTTGCCTTATTATGTAGTTACAGACACCTTGGCACAGGTAGAAAGATTAAACACTTTTAAACATGAAAAAGTATTCAATATCAGTGATCAACAGGGAAATACAAATCGAAATTACATGATAAATTAAATTATACCCATTAGAATAGCTATGATCAAATGACAAGAGATAACAAATACTAGCAAGGACGATATGGAGGAAAAGGAGCCCTGATGTAGTGATGGTAGGATTGTGAATTGATGTAGTCACTGTCAGAAACAATATGGAAGTCCACTCCAATTAAAAGTAGAATGGTCATATGTTTCAAAACTTCCACATTGATGTGTATATTTAGAAAAATGATTACATTCTGTCAAAAAGATATCTGTATTATGTGTTCATCTCATCATCAAACACAAGACTCAAAACATGCAAACAACTAAAGAGTTTATTGGTGTATGAATGGATGTAGAAAATTTATATTACTATAAACATATACATTTGCATACATATCTGTACATAAAATACTATTTGCACATAAAAAGAACAAAATTCTATTCCTTGTAAATTATTTAATCATCATATTATGCTAAGTGGAAGAAATTAAGGTAAAATAATATATTATGTTGCTTATATGTATAATTAAAAAAATGAAAAGCAACCAAATTAAAGAGAGAGCAGATTTGTGGTTATTTTGTTATAACCACAAGTGGAGGATTGAGGGTGGGAGATTGAAGAGTGGGAGAATTTGATGAGGTGGCCCAAAGGTGGAACTTTAGATGAGATGGCTTTCTTTGATGAAGACTGTTCCCAAGGAAGGAACAGTGATTTAGCTAACCCTCCCGGCTGGCTGCTGTTTGGGAGGTGGTGGGTAGGAGTGCCTGATCCCATGATGTACTCTGAATGTCTTCATTATATAGTTTTTAATCTCACAGTGAAGTGAAGTGTAATGGGAATGGAGTTTCATGGCATCTATTTCTGTTATTTTTGTTGTCACTCTTGTCACTGTCATCATGTTGCTCATCGATTTGTTCGAGCGGGCACCAGTAACGTTTCTCATTGTGAGACTTATTGTTACTGTTTTTGGCATATCAAATACACCACGGGTAGCTTTCAAGGCTCTGCTCTGTGGGCACAATACTCTCAGTAGCTTGCCGGGCTCTCTGAGAGGGGCAGAGGAATCGAACATGGGTCAGCTGTGTGAAAGGCTAACGCCCTACTGCTGTGCTATCACTCATTTCTCTATTCTCACCTCAGTGTTTTCCACACATTAAACTGAAACTGCCCACCTGATTTGAAGTTATTTCTACTTTTCCTTAGATGCCCAACAGACACAAATGTGTCTGTTCCATTATCATGAAAGGGAACTGAGGAAACTTACGAGAAATTTAGCAAATTCAGTTCTTTTTTCTGCAAGCATATATGCGTCTATTCAAAGCTCTGGGGATCTTGTGAAGTAACCCTGTGTTTTGAAGAAAAGATAAACTAAAAAATATTTTTGCAATAAAGTGATTTTACTTTCTTAGCCGAATGAAATGAAAGCATACCTTTTGACAACATATGAATGTTTCTGGATATTACAGGTATTTTACCAATTTTCCCAACAGCTAGACTCTCATTTTTTGTTTAAAAAGAGTGTCATAACAGGGTAGATGCTGTGAGTAATGATGCCTTGTGAGATTGATTTTCTGTCTTCTGTGACCATCAGCACTTTGGAAACCTGTGTGTGTGTGTGTGTGTGTGTGTGTGTAAACATTTGAGGGTATAAGTGGTGATAGAGAACTGCATGAGAACATATCAGTGAGGAAGAATTTCTCATTACATCAACCTATGTCATAGGTGGGTATCAGTGAAAGGGAAAACATGTTTTATCTATGACAATGTTTATATTTATGTACATTATATCTTTCTATACATATATACAAGTATACATATATATTTCCACATAGATTATATAGATATTCCATGTATCGACACATGTGTCCATATCATGTGTCCTCTATGAAACATTGGCAGTTTTTTTCTTAAAAAATATTTAGATTTCTTCATACATGTTTCCTTTTATAACATTTTGAAGAATTTCATTTTTCTGTACTTAATCAGCCCATATTTAGTGACCATGGATTACTGGATTCTGCGGGGAAAGGTCTGTCGCCATTTCATCTGTGGTACTGCCTTTATTCTAGGAGGTACAGATGCCCTGAGTAGCCTGTAGAGGATGCCAAGGGGAAAGTACGGAGGCTACGGGAAGGGAAGTCAGTATAGTGGTCAGGATGTATGCCTAGCATGAAGTTGGACTAGCTTCCTTGGTACCACGTGGTCCCCCCTTTTTTTTTTTTGCTTTTTGGGTCACATCCAGCAATGCACAGGGGTTACTCCTGGATTTGCACTCAGGAATTACTCCTGGCAGTGCTTGGGGGACCATATGGAATGCCAGGGATCGAACCTGGGTCTGCCGCGTGCAAGGTAAACGCCCTACCCGCTGTGCTATCGCTCCGGCCCCGACCACGTGGTCTCTTGAGCATCTCTGATGCTGCTCTTGAAACCCTGGAGGGTGGCAGGGAGAATTAATCCCTGACATCATAGAATCCAAGCAGCATTACACACCCAGGCTCATACATCCTTGAATTGAAATGTCGGCCCAGGTGGGAAAGAATCACTGGTGAGGCCACGCCGGACCTCCTGAGAACCCTTTGGGAGGCCCCAAAAGTAAGAAGACAAACTTGGAGGCTCATTTAAGGACATTTGTGAACTAGCCCAGGAAAGAATTAAATGGTTTCTTTATAGGCTGCTATTTGTTATCTGAATCATTATTTTGACTTCTGATTCTGTCATTTTTTTTCTTTTTATCTGAGTAGATGCCTAGAATCTGCTGAAGGAAAGCAAATGATACAAAAATATGAAGACATGGTCTCATTGCTGGAAAGGTAAGCAGTTTGTGGGATATTAGTGGTCTGAAAATTTCATGGTCCCAGCAATGCCTTTTGTAGTTCTGAATTTGTGCAGATTCCCTAGTGACAGTGAAATGTCAGCCTATGCTTTATGTTATAACCATGATGCTTATGGACAGTGCTCTGGATGCAAGCACAGAGCTCTGGGGGATGTGACTCTATTCTTGAAACCATTACTTTTCCAGGGCAGCTGTATTGGGAGCATGACCTTCTTGGCTGAGGTAGTAACAGGGGTTACTCTTTGTATTACTCCAAGATCAATATCTCAGAAAATCTTAGCAGCTGCTAACTAAGCAGAAATCAATGATTTAGTATGTTCTAATACAGAATACACTTTTAAAGAACATTTTTCCTGAGCTTTTTTATGGAAAAAACATAAGAATGAACATCTTATATGCCTATGCACTCTTTCTGCTTTAAAATTTCAGTCGGCTTTGGGGGTGGATGTAGTGCCTGTGTGTCTGCATTGTTCTCCAGTCTGGTATTGCTAGTTTAACTGGAGTTGGCCTTTCAGCACCACCTCCGTCATCTCACTGAGACCTGAAAGGCTTTTCCTGCTGTGGCCTAAACCTCCCTCTCTAGTATTGACCCGCTTGCTCAAACCACACCTACATAATTCTACTCATTATTTCCATCAGTCTGTTGCATCTCACTTCTATATTTTGGCAATTTTTCTTCTGCCAAGAATGCTTTTTACTCTATCATCTACTCAGCGGAAACTCACTTGAGCTCAACTTCCATGAAACTTTTCCTTGTATTTTCTTTGTCACCCTCCCTCATCAATCTCTGTCATTAAGTCCCTAGTGTCCTTTTAACCTCTAAAATGCACTTCTTACACTCTTTACTAGCAGCATTTAAATGAGGTTTATACTTATCCTTTTATCCTCAAAAAGAGTATGGTAATGATCATAAACAATGTGGAGAATAATATGGAAACAAATCTTAGTACGTTTTTCTAACACTTTTTGGGTCACACCCAGTGGTGCACAGGGATTACTCCTGGCTCATGCACTCAGGAATTACTCCTGGCAGTGCTAAGGGACCATATGGCATGCTGGGAATCGAACCCAGGTCAGCTGCATGCAAGACAAACTCCCTACCCGCTGTGCTATCACTCCAGTCCCCATAATTAATTTTATTTCTCAAAAAGATCTTCTCTAGCATCCCCTGCTTTGAGATAATGCATTATTATAAAGAAGTGGATTCTACTGAAACTGTTATGCCTGGCCAAGTCAATGATTTTGACTTAAGAATATATATATTTATTGCTCCCCGCTCCCTGCCCGCCTCGGCTTGGGGCTTGTCCTGAAGCCCCCGCCAGGCACCTTTCCGCCGCCGCCGTCAGATCCTGACCAATCTCCACCCTGCAGGTAAATAGGCAATCCCTTGGAGAGCCTGCCTCAGCGCGGAGAAGCCCCTCCCTACCCCCTGCCCGCCTTGGCTTGGGGCTTGTCCTAAAGGCCCCGCCTGGCACCTTGACACCAACGCCTTCAGTTCCTGACCAATCCCCACTCCACTGGGTAGGGGCGTGTCCTCAGGGGGCATGGCCTCAAAAGCGGGCGTGGCCTCTTTCCAGAGCTGCGGCCGCTAGTGTTATTTTTTTTTTACCATTCCATGCATTGTCCTTTGGCCACAATTGATAGAATTCATTCCTCCGAAGAACTCCCTGATCATCTTAGTTACTATATGTTAATACTCAACTAACCCAGCCTATCCTAACTTCACGAAAACTGTCAATGAACACATCAACTTGCACACAAAAGTCCTTTGTCAAAGGAGCATAGCCCCAAATCTTCAGTTGAGGTTCCTCCCAAGCTAATGAGAGCTCCAGATAGTAAAGCCCAAAACAACACGAAGAAACAGAGAAAATCCCCACCACCAGGAGAGAGCCAAGAAAATATCTCACTAACCTCAGCAGCGACCTCCCAGAAATACATCCTCCTCTCAGATAAAGAATTCAGAGAGGAAATTGTGAGGATGGTTCACGAACTCAAAGAAACTATGGAACAAACATCCAATAAATTAAGGGAGGATATGGATGCAGCATTGGAACGCTCCACCAAGATAATCCAGGAAGAAATGAGAGCAGAAATTTCAAAGCTATGAACAGAAGTCACACAACTAAAAGAATCAGTAGATGAAATTAAAAACTCCGTAGGAGCCCTCAATAGTAGAATGACTACAGCCGAAGACAGAATCAGTGAGCTTGAAGATGAGCTGCACAAAGCATATAGGCAACAACAAATAATGGCAAAAGACCTCAAAATGGCTCTAGAGCGAGTTAGAGTCCTAGAGGATGACCTCAGGAGAAACAACATAAGAATCATGGGAGTGCCAGAACCACACGGAACCAATCCCAATGAAAAAAGCACCATTAAAGACATCATTGCTAAAAAATTCCCAGAGCTAGAGAATGCGGACCTCCAGATCCAAGGAGTCCGAAGGGTGCCAGCTAAAAGGGACCCAAATAGAAAATCCCAAAGGCATATCATAGTCAGAATGATGGATGCCGTGGATAGAGACACAATACTGCAAGCAGCAAGATCAAAGAAGGAGATCATATACAAAGGAGCACCCCTTAGATTCACAGCAGACCTATCAGAAGTAACCCTCCGAGCCCGAAGACAATGGTGGGACATAGTGAAAAAACTTCATGAAATGAATGCCTCACCAAGAATACTCTACCCAGCTAAACTCTCAGTTAAACTTGAAGGAACCATACACTATTTCATGGACAAGCAACAGCTCAGGAACTTCATAGACTCAAGACCAAATTTAAAAGAAGGACTCAAAGGGCTACTATAAGACAAGGAAAAAGACCTATAAGAACAACAAACCCTACAGAAAAATGGCACAAAATCCCATGACAATAATTTCTCTTAATGTTAACGGGCTAAATGCACCAATCAAGAGGCACAGAGTGGCAAAATGGATTCGGAAACTAAACCCAACTTTCTGCTGCCTACAAGAAACACATCTGAATAGTCAGAACAAACACAGACTCAAAATCAAAGGATGGAAAACAATCCTGCAAGCAAACAGCCCCCCTTAAAAAAAAGGCGGGGGTAGCATAGATTTCAGGCTGAAAAAGATTGGAAGGGACAGCAAAGGTCATTTTATATTCATCAAGGGATATATTCAACAGGAAGAAATCACACTCCTAAACGTATACGCACCTAATGAACGACCAGCTAAATACTTAAAAGAACTCCTAACAGAATTTAAGGAGGACATAACTAGCACCACGATAGTAGTTGGAGATTTCAACACTGCCTTATCACCTCTGGATAGATTGACAAGAACAACACTCAGCAAGGAAACGATGCCCTGAAGGAAGAAATGGAGGAGACAGGGCTAATAGACCTATACAGGGATATATACCCCAAAAAGAAAGAATACACATTCTTTTCCAGCGCACATGGAACATTTTTCAAAATAGACCATGTTCTGGGCCACAAATTATACCTTAATAGAATTGGGAAGATAGAAATTGTATCAACTATCTTTTCAGACCATGATGCACTGAAGATGGAAGTTAATCATGCACAGACGTGGAGAACCAAATCAAACACTTGGAAATTAAACAACTCACTATTGAACAATGAGTGGGTCACGGAGGAAATTAAGGAACAAATTAAGAGATACCTCGAAACAAATGAGAATGAAGACACAAGCTACCAGAACCTATGGGACGCAGCTAAAGCTGTGTTAAGGGGAAAATTTATAGCTCTGCAAGCCTTCCTCAGAAAGGAAGAAAGGGCCTATATAGATAGCTTGACTTCGCAGCTCAAGATCTTAGAAGAGGACCAGCAAAAGGAACCCAAACCAGATCGAAGGAAAGAAATAATAAAACTTAGAGCAGAAATTAATGATATGGAAACCCGAAAAACAATCCGTAAGATCAATGAAACAAAGAGCTGGTTCGTCGAGAAAATAAATAAGATTGATAAACCGCTAGCAAGACTCACAAAGAAAGAAAGAGAGAAAACCCTAATAAACCGAATCAGAAATGAAAAGAGGGACATCACAACAGAAACCAAGGAGATTCAAAGGATCATCAGAGACACTTTGAAAGTCTGTATGCCACGAAACAAGAGAACCTAAAAGAAATGGACAAATTCCTTGACTTCTACAATCTCCCAAGACTGAGCCAAGAAGACGTGAAATACCTCAATAGGCCCATAAATATCAAGGAAATCAAAACTGTAATCAAAAGTCTCCCCAAAAACAAAAGCCCAGGTCCAGACGGATTCACTGGCGAATTCTTCCAAACATTTAAAGAAGACTTTTTGCCAGTTCTCCTCAAGCTTTTCCAGGAAATTGAAAAGACAGGAACCCTTCCGAACAGTTTCTACGAGGCACATATCTCCCTAATACCAATGGCAAACAAAGACACCACTAACAAAGAAAACTGTAGACCAATATCCTTGATGAACACCGATGCAAAGATCCTCAACAAAATACTAGCAAATAGAATCCAACAATTCATCAAAAAGATCATACACCATGACCAAGTGGGATTCATCCCTGGGATGCAAGGATGGCTTAACATTCGGAAATCAATCAACATAATCCATCACATCAACAAAAGTAAAGATAAAAACCATATGATCATATCAATAGATGCAGAGAAAGCATTTGACAAGATCCAACACCCATTCATGATAAAAACTCTCACCAAAATGGGTTTTGGAGGAACTTTTCTCAAGATAGTCAAAGCCATCTACCACGAACCTAGGGCAAGCATTATCATCAATGGAGAAAAACTAAGGGCTTTTGCTCTAAGATCGGGGACAAGACAAGGATGCCCACTCTCACCACTTCTCTTTAATATGTTATTGGAAGTATTAGCAATAGCCATCAGGCAAGAAAAAGATATTAAGGGGATTCAGATCGGAAAGGAAGAAATCAAGCTCTCACTATTCGCAGATGATATGATGCTATACCTAGAGAAACCTAAAAGCTCTAGTAAGAAACTCTTAGAAACAATTGACCTATACAGTAAAGTCGCAGGCTATAAAATCAATACACAAAAATCCATGGCCTTCCTATATGCAAACAATGAGACAGAGGAAAGGACATGAAAAAAGCAATCCCATTCACAATTGTGCCCCAGAAAATCAAATATCTTGGAATCAGCTTAACTAAAGAAGTAAAGGACCTCTACAAAGAAAACTATAAAACGCTACTCCATGAAATAAAAGAGGACATGAGGAAATGGAAACATATCCCCTGCTCATGGATAGGGAGAATAAACATTGTCAAAATGGCAATACTCCCAAAAGCATTATACAGATTTAACACGATCCCTATAGGGATACCCATGGCATTCTTCAAAGAAACGGAGCAAGCAGTCCTGAAATTTATATGGAACAATAAACGCCCACGGATAGCTAAAACAATTCTTGGGAAAAAGATGATGGGAGGCATCACCCTCTCCAACCTTAAACTGTACTACAAAGCGGTAACAATTAAAACAGCATGGTACTGGAACAAAGGCAGAGCTGCAGACCAATGGAACAGGGTGGAATATCCCCACACACAATCTCAAATGTATGATCATCTAATCTTTGATAAAGGAGCAAGAGATGTGAAGTGGAGCAAGGAAAGCCTCTTTAACAAATGGTGCTGGCACAACTGGACAACCACATGCAAAAAAATGGGCTTAGAACTCGACCTGACACCATGCACAAAAGTCAGATCAAAATGGATTAAAGACCTCAACATCAGACCACAAACCATAAGATACATTGAAGACAAGGTCGGCAAAACCCTCTACGATATTGAAGATAAAGGTATCTTCAAAGAGGACACGGAATTAAGCAATCTAGTAAAAACAGAGATCAACAAATGGGACTACATTAAACCAAAAAATCTTCTGCAACGCAAAAGATACAGTGACCAGAATACAAAGACTATCTACAGAATGGGAAAGGATATTTACACAATACCCATCAGATAAGGGGTTAATATCAATGGTATATAAAGCACTGGTTGAACTCTACAAGAAGAAAACATCCAACCCCATCAAAAAATGGGGCGAAGAAATGAACAGAAACTTTCCCAAGGAAGAGATACGAATGGCCAAAAGGCACATGAAAAAGTGCTCTACATCACTAATCGTCAGAGAGATCCAGATCAAAACAACCACGAGATACCACCTCACACCACAGAGACTAGCACACATCCAAAAGAACAAAAGCAACCACTGTTGGAGAGGATGTGGGGAGAAAGGGACCCTTCTACACTGCTGGTGGGAATGCTGGCTAGTTCAGCCCTTTTGGAAAACAATATGGACGATTCTCAAAAAACTAGAGGTTGAGCTCCCATTTGACCCAGCAATACCACTGCTGGGAATATATCCCAGAAAAGCCAAAAAGTATAGTCGAAGTGACATATGCACTTATATGTTCACCACAGCACTGTTTACAATAGCCAGAATCTGGAAAAAATCCGAGTGCCCTAGAACAGATGACTGGTTGAAGAAACTCTGGTACATCTATACAATGGAATACTATGCAGCTGTTAGAAAAAATGAGGTCATGACGTTTGCATATAAGTGGATCAACATGGAAAGTATCATGCTAAGTGAAATGAGTCAGAAAGAGAGACAGACATAGAAAGATTGCACTCATCTGTGGAATATAGAATAATAGACTATAAGACTAACGCCCAAGAATAGTAGAAATAAGTACCAGGAGGTTGTCTCCATGGCGTGGAGGCTGGTCTCTCATTCTGGGTAACTCAGGGAAGGGACCACCAAGTAAAATGTGGTCGGAGGTCATGTGGGGGAAGGGTTTTGCGGGCCGAATACAGACTAGAGACTGAACACAATGGCCACTCAACACCTTTATTGCAAACCACAACACCTAATCAGAGAGAGAGAACAAAAGGGAATACCCTGCCATAGTGTCAGGGTGGGGTGGGGGGAGACGGGACTGGGGAGTGGGTTGAGGGATATTGGGTTTACTGGTGGTGGAGAATGGGTACTGGTGAAGGGATGGGTTCTCGAACTGTGTATGGGGGAAACATGAGCACAAAGATGTATGGATCTGTAACTGTACCCTCATGATGACTCTCTAATTAAAAATAAACTAATTGAAAATCAGATTCTTACTTTTTTTCACTTAGCAAAAAGCAGGTATCAATGAGGCCTTTCATGGAGTGAAGTTTTGTAAGGTGAATTTTTAATAGATACACATGTTATCATATCGATATAAATATTACGTGTTGCTATAAATTTGTCATATAATTACTGTCATCAAATACTGACAGCAGGTTTGGGGAGATGTGAAGTGCTTTTGAAGTGGTTATTAACTCTGATCTCACAGATATGAGACAAGACTCTATGAAGATTGGTGTGCTACAGTATCAGAGAAGTCACAATACAATCTTTCTCAGTCACTTCTCAAACGCGATCCAGAGACAAAGCAGATCACAGTCAACTTTAACCCACAGGTAAGTAGAGTGACAGTAGCTTCTGGATTTTGAAAATTTTGTTCAATTCCATTTTATATGTAAAATACTTTTTTAAGAATGTGCAAAAAATGCTTCAAAGAATTTACATCTTAGATTTTCTTTTGAAAAAAAATAGATTTTCTTTTGGGGGATCGGGAGAAGTCCTGAGTATAATTTAACATTTTCTTAAGTTATCCATTCTTTTTGTTGTTGTTGTTATTTTTATTTAGTGAGTCACAGTGAGGTTACAGTTACAGATTCATACATTTCGTGCTTGTTTTTCCCTCATGCAGTGTTCGGGAGCCCATCCCTCCACCAGTGTCCATTCTCCACCACCAATGAACCCAGTATCCCTCCCACCCACCATTCCCATCTCCCCAACCTCACCCCACCTCTGTGGCAGGGCATTCCAATTTGTTCTCTCTCTCTCCTTTTGGGTGTTGTGGTCTGCAATCGGGGCATTGAGTGGCCATCATGTTCGGTCACTAGTCCACTTTCAGCACGCATTTCCCTTACCACGAGGGATCTCCAAACACATTTTATTTGGTGTTCCTTTCTCCATTCGGTATGACATTTCCCCAGCGTGTGAGGCCAAGTTCCAAGCCATGGAGCCAACCTCCTGGTACTTATTTCTACTATTCTTGTGTATTAGTCTCCTATTCTGTTATTTTATATTCCACAAATGAGTGCAATCTTTCTATGTCTGTCCCTCTCTTTCTGACTCATTTCACTTAGAATGATACTTTCCATGTTGATCCACTTATATGCAAATTTCATGACTTCATCTTTTCTAACAGCTGCATAGTATTCCATTGTATAGATGTACCAAAGTTTCTTTAACCAGTCATCTGTTCTTGGGCACTGGGTTTTTTTTCCAGGTTCTGGTATTGTAAACAGTGCCACGATGAACATATAAGTGCAGATGTCATTTCTACTAGACGTTTTTGCTTCTCCGAGATATATTCCCAGCAGTGTTATTGCTGGGTCAAATGGGAGCTCAATTTCTAATTTTTTGAGAAGCATCCATATTCTTTTCCAAAAGGGCTGAACCAATTGGCATTCCCACCAGCAGTGTAGAAGGGTCTCTTTCTCCCCACATCCTTGCTTTTGTTTTTTTTAATGTGGGCCAGTCTCTGTGGTGTGAGGTGGTATCTCATGGTTGTTTTGATTTGCATCTCCCTGATGATCAGTGATGCAGAGCATTTTTTCATGTACCTTTTACCCATTCATATCTCTTCTGCAGAAAAGTTTCTGTTCATTTCTCCGGCCCATTTTCTGGTAGGGTTGGATGTTTTCTTTTGTAGAGTTCAACCAGTGCTTTATATACCCTTGATATCAACCCTTTATCAGATGGATATTGGGTGAATATCCTTTCCCATTCTGTAGATTGTCTTTGTATTCTGGCCCCTCTGTCTTTTGCGGAGCAGAAACTTCTTAGTTTAATATAGTCCCATTTGTTTATTTCTGTTTCTACTTGATTGCTTAGTTCCATGTCCTCTTTGAAGATACCTTTAGCTTCAATATCGTGAAGGGTTTTGCCAACCTTGTCTTCAATGTACCTTATGGATTGTGGTCTGATGTTGATGTCTTTAATCCATTTTGATCTGATTTTTGTGCATGGTGTCAGGTCGAGGTCTAAGCCCATTCTTTTGCATGTGAAGTTATCCATTCTGAGAAAATGTTGACATACCTGCTATATTTTCTTTAACAAAATATGTTGCAAAATATCACTAACAGTTTGTTTCCAAACAGGTCCATTGGTCCTATTTTGAATACTGAGCACATGTAAATGACAGTTGATTACATGTTGGAGGTATAGTTAATCTGGTACCCTCAAGGAACCCACAAACTACTTTGAAGAATTGCAAATTATAAAATTTATTTCATTAGATATGATATAATCAGTTTCATAGAAATAGGTTTGGAAATAAGATTTCAATGATTCTTATCCATAAAAGATACTTTCTTGGAGATAATTCTGGTTATCAAACATAGAGGGGTATGACAATAACAATGGAGCCAATATCAAGGATAACCCTAAGCCACCTAGAAGATAGCAATGAGTTTTTATTTGGTTTTATGTGTTTGTTTTGTTGTTTTAAAATACCATCAGTGTTGAGACTGAGAATACCATTCTGATAATTAGGTGGGTAGAGGTCCTTTGTGGACTGTTGAAGCCACAGAAAGATCACTACTGAAGGAAATGATAACACAAAAGTTAGTCAATGTCAGAAATTGTATCACTTGGCCAAAAATTAAAACATTGTCCACATTAAATTAAAATCAATCACCAACTTCTCTGTTGATGGCATATTCCCCAGAAATGTAGGAATAACTGAAAACTAAGCTGAAAGCATTTGGAAAAATTGCTTCTTAAGTAGACCATTAATGCTGACTGAAATTAAAGTGAAGAGACTCCTTCCTTTACTTTCAGTTAGATATGAGTCTGATTTTTTTTCTGTTTTTTTTTTTTTACTGCTGTAAGTATTTGGAATAGTTTTATAAGCATTCACTGTGAGCAACATTAAATACCAAGTGCCTGAAGAAATGCATATCTGTTCATTCCAACTAGGTAATTGTCTTCATCTTATAAGTCTGTTATTTAAACCTCAGTTTTTAAAATAGTATTGAAAATAGTTTTTAAAATAATATTGTTTTTATTTATTTATTTATTTATTTATTTTGCTTTTTTGGTCACACCTGGCGATGCGCAGGGGTTACTCCTGGCTCTGCACTCAGGAATTACTCCTGGCGGTGCCCAGGGGACCATATGGGATGCTGGGATTTGAACCCGGGTCGGCCACGTGCAAGGCAAACGCCCTACCCGCTGTGCTATTGCTCCAGCCCCCATAAAATAGTATTGTTTTTAAAAGAGTATTGAAAATAGTATTGTGTGCTACTCCTCTATATGTTCTAAGGGCAAGGACTATATCGATTCCAGAGTATAACATAATAAAATGTTTTGTAGGTATTTGCAAGTATAATAGAAGCAAAAAGAGGGAAAATAAAGAAAGAAATGAAAGGGAATTGGCATACATATTTGAATTGCAGTATAGTTGAAGAGAAATAAAGAATACAAGTCAGTGAAGAGCCAGGGTCCCCTTAGATCTAACTTTAAACAAGGTGGCAATAGTTATACTATTTAGAATGAACAATCAGGTCAAAGATATGTATAGGGGTTAGGGCACTTCCTTTGCATGTGGTCAACCCAGGTTCATTCACTGGCTGTGCATCTGTTCCTCTAAGCACTGCTACAAACAACCCCCTAACACCCCAGGTATGGCTCACCCAACAGCAACAACAAAAGGGATGACCTGTCACTGTGGCGCTACGTTCTCTGGCACACAGGTTTCTTGTTTTGTATACTATCTTATTTTGTATAAATAAAATTTGCTTTGTCTCCCAGGCAAAATTTTATGAAAAGTATCTTGTATCTTAGCTTATTCATCAAGGTATATAATAAAATTAACTTTAAAAATATTGTCATTCATATAGAATAACAGAGTGGGAGACTAACACCCAAGAATTGTAGAAACAACTACCAGGAGGTTGACTCCATGGCTAGGAGGCTGGCCTCACATTCTGGGGAAAGGGCAACTCAGAGAAAGGATCACCAACTATAATGTAGTCGAAGGCCATGTGGGAGAAGGGAGTTGCGGGCTGAATGAGGGCTAGAGACTGAGCACAGTGGCCACTCAACACCTTTATTGCAAACCACAATAGCTAATTAGAGGGAGAGAACAGAAGGGAATGCCCTGCCACAGTGACAGGGTGGGGTGGGGGGGAGATGGGATTGGGGAGGATGGGAGGGATGCTGAGTTTACTGGTGGTGGAATATGGGCACTGGTGAAGGGATGGGTTCCCGAACTTTGTATGGGGGAAGCATAAGCACAGATGTGTATAAATCCGTAACTGTAAAAAAAAAAAAAACAAAGAACTAACAATATCTGTATTTATGAATATATTTGATAACGTGTATACCTACATTGCCTTTATATTATAAAGAAATTATATATAAATTAAAAAAAATTTACCTTTAAATGGTAAAAAAAATAAATAAAAATAAAAATATTGTCATTAAAAAGAATGAATACATTAATTCTAGATTTGCCCATTTGGGGCCAGGATAAGAGTTGTATGCCAGGGACCAGGTAGAATCTCAAAGGACAGAACGTGTACTTTGCATGTAGGAGGTCTGATTGAATGACTTTCAGCTCCTGAGCACAGATCGAGGAATAGCACCCCAATACCAAAAATTAACTCAAAAGAACTGTTTGATAAAATATAATACATACACATGTACTTTTAAATATACCATTTGTGGGACATTTCATTGATTTTTCTTATTTTATCAAATCTCTAATTCAAAGACTAGATTATAGCATGTCTATTTTTATTTCTTCCTTGGTTGTATATAAAATAATGAATGTTAGCACTGATGACATTTTATACTGGATAAAATATTGGAGCAATAGCACAGTGTGTAGGGCATTCACCTTGCATGCGGCTGACCCAAGTTTGATTCCATTGCCCCTCTCAAAGAGCCCATCAGAGCCTGGCAAGCTCCCTGTGGTGTATTCAATATGCCAAAAACAGTAAAAACATGTCTTACCATGGAGACGTTACTGGTGCCCACTGGAGCAAATTGATGATCAACTGGATGACAGTGATAGTGACAGTGACAGTGAAAATATTAAAAAGAGTAAATAGCTACAATAAATAGCCCTGTAGCACTGTCATCCTGTTGCTCATCAATTTGCTCAAGCGGGCACCAATAACGTCTCCATGGTGAGGCTTGTTACTGTTTTTGGCATATTAAATATGCCACGGGTAGCCCGCTACAATAAATACCTGTAGTTATTTTTCCTTAGTTGTCTTTCTTTGGGATCTAGAATTCAGAATACTAGGCTCAAATTTATTAATATTTTGTATATTTTATGAATTGTATAAACTTATTCTTCGGAAAATAGAAATTCAGTAATTCTTGCAGTAAACTATAGTAAAATACAGTATTTATTCATCAAATAATTTCTAATCTGTTAAACTAAGAATAACCTCAATATTATTTTAATTTTTATTTAACCATTAAGTAGAGCTTTTCTTAATATGTTCATTGGCTTTTTATGTTTTTTTCTATACGTTGCTTGACCATGACGTTGTCATTTTCTAATACCATGACGTTGCTCATTTTCTAATACAGGTTCCCACTATGCTTTTGAATTATTCAAATATTTGGGAAATATTTGTAAGTTATTAAGAAATATGTGACAAATATTTTCACCATTAAAATATGCTATCATATTAACTATAGCCATTTTAAGCACATAAGATCTTTCTATGTGTTGGGAATAGACTTCTCTGCCTCAATATAAACACATGCATGAATAGTTTCACATTTGCTTTCAACTTTTATTTACATTATTTACATGAATATTTTTGAGTGTCTTCAAATGACTACCCATAATTGTTAATCATTTGCCTAAATAAAGTTGAATGGGAATAATGAAGAACTGCCCAAGAACCACTGAATGGAGAGCTAAGGCCCCAAGGGTCTTAAGACCTGAGGGTGAGGATGCAAGGACAACGTTTGATAGATGTTTGGTCATTCATCTATACATATAGATGTACATGTATATATATATATATGCAGACATTAGTCTTCATAGATTTAAGCATAAAACAAAGAAAAACATGAAGAAGGAAATTATCAGAAGAAGGGAAATTAAATATTAAACCAAGGGAAATAGCTGCTAAAGCAACAATGTTTACCAAATTTATAAATTAGGACCAGAAGGAGAGAAAGCTGAGAAAGAAAATGATCACAAAAGAAAGGATTTTATTGAATACATTCAAGCATGTGGCAGATGAAACATTAAGCTTAAGCTTGTGATTGTGTCACAAGGGAGATGGTTTGAAAGAAAATGAACACATGAGTAAGAAGCCTCAAATTTAGACCTCGTAGATTCTAAATGAGGTCATTGGTGGGACTGAGAGGAGATGCCCAATGTGCAACATTGTCAAATATAGTCACTTGGAATCTCTCTCAATTTCTCTAGTCCTGTGTTGACAATTGAATAAAGTTTTAATATGCTAGGAGGTCTGGAAATGAAAATCACTAAGGCCTCTCTAAATGGGGCTTTGAATTTAGTAGCAACTATCACTATCATCCCATTGATCATCAATTTGCTTGAGCAGTCCCAATAACATCTACATTTGTCCTAGCTCTGAGATTTTAGCAGCTTCTCTTTATTTGTCCTTCCCAATGGTGCCACATTAGAGGCTCTTTCAGTGTAAGGAGAATGAGACCCATCATTGTTACTGTATTTAGCATATGAATATGCCATGGGGAGCTTGCCAGGCTCTCCCTTGTGGGCAGGAAGCTCTCAGTAGCTTGCCAGGTTCTCTGAAAGGGAGAACTAGGAGATAAGATATCACTTCCAGGAGCTTGGTCTTATAGTCTCTTGATGTTGGCTGTTGATGGGATTACATGGTGGGGGGTTGGGGGTGCAGTTTGTGGGTGTGACCACCTAGCTACTGGAAAATGGGGAACCTGAGCAGAAGAGGCCCAGTCCAGATCCGAGCAGGCTTGGAGCTCTCAACCCCAGGTCCTGCACACCTGGGTTCCTCTGCTGGTTCCTTCATGCGTGAGGCTCATCCAAGCATGTGGAGAGTGGCCTTGAGCATGGCTGTGGATGGGTTCGGGAGGTCTTTGGCTGCCAGGGCTCTGCTCAGGGAAGGGAGGGAGACTCAACCTACCCCCTTCCAGGGGCCCAGTGAAGACAGTCAGGCACAGGGGCAAGAGACTACTTCGTCCTCATCGCTCTCTTCCAGGAGCTCTGGATGGTGGCCGTTGATGGGATTGAGGGGATCAATCAGGTAGTGGCAACAAAATAAATAAATTAAAAGCCAGGTGACTTTTCCAATGAAACAATAGCGGTTTAAACAACTTCTTTTTATTTTATCAAATAATTTCTAGCCTGTTAAACTAAAAATTACCTCAATATTATTTTAATTTTTATTTGTTTGACTATTAATAATGTAGAGCTTTTTTTCATTTGTCCATTGGTTTTCCTTCCTTAAATTGCTTGAACATGTCTAATCTTTTCCCCAGCTGATTTCTGTGCTGAAAGAAATGAGTTACCTTGAACCCAGGCAGATGAAGCACATCCCTGAGACTGCAGCAACCATGTTCTCCTCTAGGGAATTCTATCGACAGCTTGTGGCTAATTTGGAGCTGATGACAAATTGGTACAACAAGCTTATGAAAACTCTGCTAGAGGTAGAATTGCCATTAGTGGAGAAGGAGCTGGAAAATATCGACGTCTGCTTGAGAGCTGCAGAGGAGACTCTGAACTGGAAAACAGAAGGTAACAGGGCAGAACATCTGGGGGAAAGGTTGAATGTTGAAAATCTAAATAAAGAGGTTAAACCTCAAATTACTCCTTAGTAATCTAAATGAGATTTGAAGCAAAAGTAGATTGTCTCCTCACACATATATAAAAGAGAATTCTAGGAGGTTTATATACCTCATCGAATATCACTTTTTATATGACTGGTTGATTTAGAAATAATGTGCATACTTTGTATGTTGAAAATAGATTTCTCCACCTCAATAAAAATACATATATGAATAGTTTCACTTTTACTCTCAAAATTTTGTTTACACCCTTCACATAAAAATATTTTAGTGTCTTTCAAAAGGTAGTAATTACCCCACTAATTGGTTATCTTATGCCTAAATAAGGTTGAATAGGCATAATGAAGAACTGGCTGAAAAATCACTGAATAAAGTGCTAAGTGCTGTGCAGTTTAGGAGGCTAACAGATCACATGAGCTTCAGTGAATATTGGGCACTACCTTCTATAAAAAATGTTTTTTACTATGTTTTTAAAAGTTTTACTAACTAGACTGCAGCACCTTAAAAGGGGAAACTGGGAAAACAAGTAACATAAGGAAAAACAACTTAAGAAATGGAGAGATATTAGAAGGGAGAGAGCACTTGCTTTGCATATGATTCACCCCATTTCAATACCTGGTTTCACAAACAGTCCCCCAAAGCACAATGAGGAGGGCTCCCTGAGCACAGAGCTAGGAGTAAGCCCAGAGCACAGCCGGGGTTTGCCACCCACTGCCCACAATTATTATGTCTGTCATGTCAGTAGTTAATAAATATGTAATACTACTACAAATAAATCAAAGTATTAAGAAGATAAAAATGTAAGCAGTAAAGAAAAAGAAACAAAACAGCTTAAGTTGGGAGCCTAGTCAACATAAGCTGTAGAGTAAGCTTTAAATTGAGAATCAACATATTCAGGAAAACTCAGGAATATTAAATATATTGGCATGTATTCATGAGAAGCATATTGACATAATGGCATGTACAAAAAATATAAAGAAACATCAGTCATGGAGGTGATTTTTTAAAAAATTTTATTGAATCACCATGAGATAGTTACAAGCTTTCATGTTTGGGTTACAATCACACAATAATCAAGCACCCATCCCTTCACCAGTGCACATTCCCCACCACCAATATCCCAGGTACACCCCCCTTTCCCACCCTCCCCCTGCCTCTATGGCAGACAATATTCCCTGTAATCTCTCTCTACTTTTGGGCATTATGGCTTGCAACACAGACTGATGGACGTGATTTTTAATAGGGTCATGAGAAAGGGAACAGTAGACCAACGACAGCTCCAGTGGATAGTCTACTTCTCTGCGTTGTTCCACTGGTCAGGATTCTTACCAGTGTAAAGGCTAGTGGCTTATCCAAGATAAGTATTACCATATTCTCCAGACAACAAGCCTCAGGCCAATCTATTTTTGCTTTTTTTAAACCCAGAGTCATTAAGTTAATGGGGAGATTGAAAGGGGGACAAAGTTGCAAAAAGTTTTGATTATTCATTAACCCTTCATAATCAGAATAATGATAAAAGCTGATATTTTGATGTAACTAGGAAAAAATGTCCTGGTAATAAATAAGTAAAATATGCATAAAAGTTATATAAAAACTATGAGCGAAATACCCAAATTTCAAAACAAGTTTGGACTTTTAGATATGTGTTGTAAACTGTTTATTAATTACATATATATATTTTGAGAAACAGGTATTTGGAATTATGTGATCCAAATCACCAATAGTATTCATGATCTTGAGCAAAGAATTCAGAAAACTAAAAACAACTTGGAAGAAATCCAGGACATTATGAAAACATGGGTATCTCCAATATTTAAAAGAAAAGAAAGAAAAGAATTCTTTCTATCTATGGACGATCAGAATGATCAACTGGAAAAATATTATGGTCTCATCAAAAAATCTGGCATTAAGATTCATGCTCTTGTTCAGGTAATAAAAAACTCAGACATATATTCTATGAGTATCAAGAAATATTTAAAAATTAGAACAATCAATACTGTTATATTTTCTGGTCAGAGATAAAAGTTTATCTTGAGAGAATAAGAACTAAATCTATAGGTGTGTACAAAATGTCACATTCTGGATCTGTGTGTCAAAATTAGTACTCTTAGTGGTGACAGTTTTAATTTGTGTTCTACACCAAACCCCAACAGGACAAAAGAAGATGCCAAGGAAGTAATCCTAAATTATTCACTGTACTAATTACCTTATTTGTCCATATAACCTAATGTAGTCCTTTAGGTTATCCTTTTTAACCTCCAGAGACCCAAAATGATGAAAGATTGCTGTGGTATTTCTAATTGCATTTGACAAAACAGAGGGGAAAATGCAAAAATGCAGTAATAAATGGGTAAGACTCATGCTCGTTAATAGGATAAACTTATATTCCATAATCAAAGACTGAACAATGTAGAAGAGCTATAATTGGCCACCAACTTTGATCCTACTAAAATTATTTATGATAGTTATATTCCATGCACAAAATTAGTACTGAATTGTAGTTGTTATTTGTAGTTTATCTATGTTTTGATGCACAATAAAATGCTGAGCCTTTAAGCATTAATGATGACTTTAGCATTAATGATATTAAATTAAGAAGATAATTGCCATAATTATGGGTTTGAAAGATAGTATCTCAAATTGATTTATTTTCTACCCCTTAAGGTCACATATTCAGCACTTCAGCAAACAGAGTCCAACATTCATTTTAAAAAATCTATTTTTGGGGGCTAGAGAGCACAGTGGGTAAGGTGTTTGCCGTGCACACGGCTGACCTGGGTTCGATTCCCAGCATCCCATATGGTCCCCTGAGCATCGCCAGGGAAGATACAGGAGTAACTCCTGTGTATCGCTGGGTGCGACCCCCCCAAATAAATAAGTAAATAATCTATTTTTCATCCATCCACCTAGCTATCCAAACAGCCAGTCTGCTACTGATAAACTGTGTTTGAGTCATTGTACTAGACACTATTTTGAATATCAAAAAATTACGAGTACTTACCTCTAATTAAAAGAAAAACAGCAGACAAGACAGAGATTACTTAATATTTTAGGGGTTTGGAAATAAACTATATCTTTTATATAATTACAGGCACAAAACTTATACTCTTGATACTCTGAATGAGTGAATTTTGGATAATTCAGTTGCTAGTCAGTGAGGTAAACATGTAATTGGAGGGAACATGTATCATTTTGGTTGTCCAAAAGTCCATCAGAATATATAAAAAAATGCTCTCAAGTCAAAATTTTTGTCAAAAAAGTTTTTTAAAAAAACTTGGGCACTTTAATAATAACTCCTGTTGCTGCATAATTACAGTAATAGTAGTTCATATTTATTTCATGTTTACGATGTGATGAACACATCTAAGCACTTTACAGATGTTAATTCATTTAATGTTCATACAAAGTCAAGGCAACATTAACTCATTTTGTTAGTGAGAAAACCAGTGCTTATTAGATTAATTGCCTAAAGCACCTAGCTAATTCAAGACAAGCTGTTTAACTCTTGCCTCTACGTTTATCTAGCACCCCCCTGCAAGATAGCTAGGCAATTACTCTAGCAGTTACTACTGCAGTTTAGCAATTAGGCCTTAAATAATTTTTTAAAATAATTTGAATAAGGACATTAAAACTAAACACTAAGCAAAAGCTTTTGAATGGATATTTTTATTCCTCCATCGGCACATCGTGCTGTTCAATAAGTATGTGTGTTTTGAACAGAAAAGTTAAATATTCCCTTTTGGCCACGTTTTCTTGATTTATTTGCATTTTTATCATTATTTAAAAACTTTAGCATCTTCACACCTGTGTTAATGGGCACAGAGAACATTCCTAGATCAGCTGGTTTGGCCTAATGGGTAGATGCTGAGGTCCACGGGGATACCTCAAAAGTCTAAATATATTTCAATCTAATATGGATATTACAGTCTAACAAATTAAATTTTAGAAACCTGTATATTATTGGGTAGGTAAATACCCGTTTCACCATAATTATCATTCATAGTGTTTAATTTTTGAATACCTTGACTTTAATAACTTTATATTTTAAATTTAAAGTTTATTATTAGGCCGGATCGATAGCACAGTGGGTAGGGCGTTTGCCTTGCACGCGGCCGACCCGGGTTCAATCCCACCCCGGCATCCCATATGGTCCCCCAAGCATGCCAGGAGTAATTCCTGACTGCAAAGCTAGGAGTAACCCCTGAGCATTGCTGGGTGTGACCAAAAAAAAACAAAAAACCAAACATAAAGTTCCCTTTTGGGGCCGGAGTGATGGCACAGCGGGTAGGGCGTTTGCCTTGCATGCGGCCGACCCGGGTTTGATCTCCGGCATCCCATATGGTCCCCCAAGCACTGCCAGGAGTAATTCCTGAGTGAAAAGCCAGGAGTAACCCCTGAGCATCGCTGGGTGTGACCCAAAAAGAAAAAAAAAGTTTATTATTAATCTCTTAAAATTAAAGTATAATATACATTTATCACAATGTACAGATATTAACTACACATAGATTTAGGTGTTTTTTTCCATATATTCATTCATGAGAACATTTTCAGCATTTTAGTTCCATCAATCCACGTTCAACTTACTACGATCCCCAGTTGGTGATTAGATTTGTGTCAGGTTAGTGGAGTTTTACCTTGTTTACAAACTTTAAATAAACAGAACTAAGTGTAGGCTCTTTTGGGTCTTCATTTTATGCTTGTAATGATTTTTATATATCTTATACTATTACATAATTAAAATTTTTGCTTTAAGTGCTCCACTGTATGAATATATCAGAATTTGTTCATTTCCACATTGATAGCCTTTAAAGTTATTTCTAGTTTTTGGCTAATATAAGTAAGGAGACTGACTTTCTATGAATATAGATTTTTATTTCTCTTGACAATTTCTGAGTTATAGTAACATGTTTAACTTTGTTAGTAATTGTCAAGGAACCACCTAAAGTGAATATATGGTTTATTTTGGAGTGGTAAGTTTCTTAATTTATGCTATTTTAGTTAGTATGGATGGTACCTGAGTTCACATTTGTATTTCTTTGAAGACTAAAGTTGCTACATATTATTTTATGTAGCAATTATGTAGACAATTATAATGACTTTCTTTATAATG
Organism: Sorex araneus; assembly: GCF_027595985.1. Taxonomy (NCBI): domain Eukaryota; kingdom Metazoa; phylum Chordata; class Mammalia; order Eulipotyphla; family Soricidae; genus Sorex; species Sorex araneus. The sequence goes on from NC_073307.1 coordinate 74,076,346, forward strand.
TGTATATTTAAGTATTTTTTCAATTGAATATTGGGTTATTTCTAGCAATATAAACTCCAGAACTTTTTCTATAATCCTTTATGTCTTCTGAATACCTATGTTTTTGTCAGATATGTATATTGTGAAATAAGTCAATTTTGTGGCTTATTTTCTTTTAAAAGTTTTATTTATTGTCATACATAGTTTTATACATAATATATGGCTTTGTTTCTCTCCAAATTTTCTTTTATTAAAGCACTGTAATTTACAAAGTTTTCGTAGTTGGATTTTTAGACAGCGAAGTTTCACCAATGGTCCTGCCACCAGTGTCAGCTTCCCCCTCCAGTGTTCCAGGTTTACTGTTCTACCTCAAGTCTGTCATCTCAACAGGCACCTTTTAAGTTTTGTTGTTAAAGTTTGGGTCTCCTGATTTCAGTGTTGCTGACTCTGTGGCTTAGCTAATAAGCTCTATAACTCTTTAACTTCACTAATGTACCCTGACCCTATGCCTGTTACTTCACAACTGTCCCTTCTCCCCCACCCCTACACTTACTAACTCCTTTTCCTTCTTCTCTGGTACATTGGTACCAAGGGTGATCTAGGCATCCCCACTTTATTTTTTTCTGCCTTACTTTTATTTTATTATATTGAATCACCATGAAGAAAAAAAAATACAAAGCTTACAGGTATAAGTCTCAGTCACATAATGATTGAAACCCTATCCCTTCACCAGTGCACATGTTCCACCACCAAGAACCCCAATATACCCCCCTCTCACCCAGCCCCCACCTAAGTAGCTAATGATCTTCATTTTATTCTCTATACTTTGAATACATTCAATATTTCAATAGAGAACTCACTGTTATTGTTTGGAATTTTCCCCCAACAATCAGGCCTGCTGTAAAGGCATGATTTAATTTCTTTTCATTGCTGAGAATAAAGATTCTATGAGCTCACGCGGCCGCTGTTGCGGCCGCGCAGTTTTGGATTTCTGATGTTTTAGTTCAGTTCAGTCCAGGTGCATGTTAGGCATCCCCACTTTAAACCATTGCTTTGTTCATCAAGTTACTCTAAATGCCACATATAGGTGATATCCTTTGTTTATTCTTTTGTTTCTGACTTACTTCATTTAACATGATATCTTCTAATTCCATCTATGTTGCAGCAGATTGCATGATTTGATCATTCTAGACAGCTGCGTAGTATTCCATTTATATATACCACATCTCAATGATCGACTGATCTGTTTTGGGCATCTAAGTGATTCCAGATCTTAGCTATTTTACTGAGTGCTGCAATTAATCATGGTGTGTGTATTTCAATTTGAATGAATATTTTTCTGTTCTGGGGATAGAAATCCAAAAGTGTAATTGGTGGGTCAGATAGCAGTTCAATTTTTTATTTTAGTTTATTATTTATTTATTTTTATCACTGTCATACTGTTGTTCAATTTATTTATTATTAGATCCTTAAAAAAGATTCATGATTAAGTTTCAGTCATACAGTGTTCCAACACCTGTCCCTACACCAGAGTGCACTTCTTGGCACTAGTGTCCCCAGTTTCCCTCCCACCACCCTCCCAACCCTCATCCCCAGCCTGCCTCTATGGCAGGCACTTTTCTTCTTTTTTCTTTCTTTCTCTCTCTTTATGTGTGTGTGTATACATATATATATATACATATATATACATAATTATGTGTGTGTGTCTCCCCCTTCCCCTCCCCCTCTTGGCCATTGTGGTTTCCAATACAGATACTGAAAGGTTATTAGGAATAACCCTTTATCTACTTTTAGCAATCAGTTCTTGTCCAGCATGACCATTTCTAACTATTGTTGTCATAATGGTGCCTTCTGTATCTTACCTACCCTCTGCCCCACAGACACTTGTGATTGATTCCAACCATTGACCAGATCTCCTATATCCTAACCTCTGCTTTCCCTGGCCATGGATATTAGTCTTCTAATAAGACTTCTAAGAAGTCTGACTTCTTCTGTCTTCTAATAAGACTTCTAAGAAGTCTGAGTTTTTTTTTGGATGTAGATGTCTAGTTTTCCCATTACCACTTCTTGAAGTGGCTTTCCTTCCTCCATTTCACATTTCTTGCTCCTTATCAAAGATTAGGTGATCATATTTTGAGGGTCTTTGTCAGGATATTTAATCTGCAGGTCTGCCCATATTCTAATACTATTCAGTTTATTCAGTTTTATTTATTACTACTTTGTAGTACAGTTTGAAGTTGGGGAAGGAGATGCTTCCCATCTTATTTTTCTCAAGGACTGCTTTAGCTATTTATGGGGAGTTGTTGTTCCATATGAATATCAGGAGTGCTTGATCTACTTCTTTGAAAAATGTTCTGGGTATCCATATAGGGATTGCACTAAATCTATATAATACTTTGAGGATTATTGCCATTCTGACAATGTTAATTATTTTGATCTATGAGCAGAAGATATGTTTTCATTTCCTCATGTTTGCTTTTATTTCTTGAAGTTATATTTTCTAGTTTTCTTTGTATAGTTTGTTCACCTCTTTAGTTAAACTGATACAAAGATCCTTGATTTTCTTTTTTTTTTCTTTTTGGGTCACACCTGGCGATGCACAGGGGTTACTCCTGGCTTTGCACTCAGGAATTACTCCTGGCGGTGCTCAGGGGACCATATGGGATGCTGGGGATCAAACACGGGTCGGCCGAGTGCAAGGCAAACGCCTACCCATTGTGCTATCGCTCCAGCCCCTCCTTGATTTTCTGAGGCATGATTGTGAATGGGTTTGTTTTTCTAATCTCTCTCTCTTCTCTTTCATGATATGTTTATAGGAAAGTCATAACTTTTGGGTTTGATTTTGTAAATTGCCACTTTACTAAACAAGTCTAATGTTTCTAGGACATTTTTTGTGCATTCTTTGGATTTTATAAATATAGTACCATGTTATCTGAAAATAAAGAAAGTGCAACTTCTTCTTTTTCTATCTGTATGCGCTCTTTCTTGCCTATCTGCTATGGCAAGTACACCTGGTTCTATATTGAATAGGAGTGATGAGAGTGGGCACCCTTGTCTTGTGCCTGATCTTAGGTAGAATGCCTTTAGTTTTACCTCATTGAGAATAATTCTTGCCATGTGCTTGTGATAGATGGCTTTAAGGAAAGTTCCTCCAACTCCCATTTTGTTCAGACTTTTTATCATGAACCAGTGTAGGATCTTGTCAGATGTTTTCTCTGCATCTTTTGATATCATCATATGATTTTATCTTTTCTTTTATTTATATTGTATATTATGTTGATTGACTTATGAATGTTATACCATGATCCTTTTCATGGATTCTATTTGTAATATTTTGTTGAGGATTTTTGCATCTATACTCATCAGATCTGTTGGTCTGTAATTTAATTTCTTGGTGGTGATGTCTGTCTACTTTGGGTATCAGGGTGATATTTGCCTAATAAAACTTTCTGGGAGTGTTTCTGATTGTTCAATATCTGGGAAAAGCTTGAAAAGAATTGGCAGCATGTCCTCTTTAAAGGTTTTTGAAAGAATTTACTAGTGAATCCATCTGGGACTGGGATTTTGTTTGGGGGAAGACTTTTAATTACCATTTCAATTTCCTATGTGGTGATTGGTCTGTTCAAGTATTTCAGATTTTCTTGGTTCAGCCATGGGAGATTATCGGAATCCAGGAATTTTTCCATTTCTTCAAGGTTCTCTTGTTTCATGGCATAAATATTCTCAAAGTAATCTCTGATGATCCTATGGATTTCTGCAGTTTTAGTTGTGATGTCCCCCTTTGCATTTCTGATTATATTTATTAGGGTTCTCTCTCTCTGTTTCTTTGCAAGCCTTGCTATTGGTTTATTGATCTTGCTTATTTTCTCAAATAACCAACTCAGGTTTTATTGATCTTTTGGATAGTTTTTGGGATTCCAGCTTGTTGATTTCTGCTCTCATTTCTATTAGTTTCTTCCTTTTGCCTGGATTTGACTCCTTTATCGGTAATTTTCCAAGATCTTTAGCCACAGGGTTAAATTTTTTCATGTGGCACTTTGGTCCTTCCTGATAAATGCTTGCAGAGCTATAAATTTTCCTCTAAGCACTGCTTTTGCTAGATCCTCCCTCAGCTTCTTGTAGCTCGTGTCCTAGTTTTCATGTTTCCAGGAGTGTCTTGATTTCTTCCTTGATTTTCTCTCTAAGCCACTGGTTGTTCATTTTAGCGAGTTGCTTAATTTTCAGATGTTCTATTTCATTCTCTGTTTTTTGTGTGTGATTCACTTCTATTTTCAATGCATCATGGTCTGAAAAGCTAGTTGATACAATTTCTATCCTCTTAATTTTATGGAGATATGTTTTGTGGCCCAGTACATGGTCTATTTTGGAGAATGTTCTAGGGGCACTGGAGATGAATGTGTATCCAACTTTTGATAGATGAAAAATCATTGTGAGGGTCTCACCCTGTCCAGCAGGTAGGACCCTTGGTGGGGCTGAGGAGGGGACGCAGCCGAATGAACAGACACAGAGATGGAAGGAGGAGAAAAGGAGAGAGAGAGCTTTATTCACTGGCAGCTACAGCATTTTATACTTGCCTGCTGGGAGGCAGGTAGTGGTATGCGTGCCCGGACCCCGTATAAACAGTAGTCAATCACAGATTGTGACATGTTCATCTATCATGTCAGGCACGGGTATCGGCTAGTGGAATGGTAAGGTCAGTAAGGTCAGTAACGGCGACCTTGTTAGAGAAGTTTTAATTAGGCCCCTGTTTGAGAAGTGCCAGGCTCTGTCTTACTTGAAGATAAGAGCCAGGATTGAAATATGGCTTCCTACATCTCCCCCTGTTTTGTTTTAAATTAACTGTGGTCAGGGGAGGCATTGTCCGGTATCCCTTGTGACAAAAAAACTCCATTTTTGCAGGGAGAGGAGGGAAGGGATGATCGGGTCTATGCAGGGGGCTCCTCACAGGCCCCATCAGTCCCTAGTCTTGGAGTAACCTCTATGCTATACCGGAATACCTCACATGGAGCCGGGCCCAGGTATCAGCCCTCCCTTGCAGTGCTTTGCCTGGCAACCTGATCCACTAGAAGAAATCCTTGGGAGCCTGGCATCCTTCAAGGTAGAGAACTGGGGGAAGATGAGGTATGAATCTGAACAGAGGCGTCAGTTTTCTGCAAATCAAAGCCAATGATAGCGAACCTGTATAGGCTTGGCTTCTAGTTGCTGAATTTGTTGTCTAATAAAAGCCAAGATTTGATTAAAAACGCAAGGGCCAACAGTAACTAACAATGATACAGCTGACAGTGGACCCAACAAGGGAAGTAAGTAACCTTAAATCCTACTCTAAGCTAGCCATGGAATCGCTGACCACTCCTGTGTGATCTGCATAAAAACAGCATTAAAACAGCATTCCTCCCCTAGGGCAGCACATAATCCTCCCCTGTTGCAACAATAATAAGTCCAGTCCTCTCCTGTTCTGCAACACCACTTCAGACAGGAACTGGGGGATGTCTCGAGATGACTGATGGAGGTTTCGATCCTCTCCAGGTCCTCATCAGTAGCTGTTCGAAGGGATGAGAATCTGCTCCGTTGGGTTGTGAGTGAATTGATACCAGTCCCAGCTCCTGCCAGTCCAGTTCCAAACAGCGTGGCTATGGTTAGAGTGGATATCACCTTCCTCTCCTGAATGGGATGATGGGTTACCTGTGGGGATAAAGAGTCTCCTTCATAGTATAGGATTCAGGGAAGTACAGTGACTATCACATAAAATTTATATAGTTCCATGTTGAAAACATTGATTTTTCCATGACCTAAGAGCACTGTAACAGGAGTCTGGATACTAGAACAATTCTGCAGATATATTTAAACAGTTTTTACAACAATATAGATTGATTAGTTTCTTTTCCTCAAAACACAACCTCAAACTTCCTTTACATCCATTACATCCTGTAACTTTTCCATTTCAAAAACAATTACACTTTGCTTTTCTACTTTTCACTGATGATATCTCCATACATTATCTTTCTGACTTAAGACAAACATCTATAGTCATCCCACAAGTTTAAACTCACTGAAATTGGTACAACATGATCTCACAAGTTTGGACACAAGTTGACAATCATCTTATTTAACATGGCAAAACTACTCTGCAGTCACAAACATTATATCGGTTCTTATAGATTTTCAAAAAGTTTTAAAGATACTCACAACTAAAGTTCTTACAACATATATTAACCTGGAGACATCTTTAGAATTCTGATTTCTAGGAACACTTTTTAAGATTAAAACACTCATAGATTACCATGAAACAGTAAGGATTCTACACTGGTGTAAAAAATTCTCTGAAGTTCAGGATTAGGTTGGTACCGTAAATCCCAGACTAAGTCCTCATGCCAATTCAGCCTGTGCTTCCCCATTTGGGTTCTGTTTTGCTGAGTCTTCTTTAGATTTTCTTGTGACTTCCAGCTGAGATCTGCTCTGGGCTGAAGTTTGGAGTGTTGGAGTCTCAGGTGGTCTGGAGACTGAGCCAGGAGGATGAATTTTACTCCAGATGAGGCCGTAGCAGGATCCAGAATGGATTAGTAGGTCTGTCATCTGTTAAAATATAAGTAGAGACCTTTCCTCCTACAAGGAGGTTTCCCACCATTTCTTTTTTGTGTGTTCGTCAGATTTTAATGCAAATATAAGGATCAGTTTTTTCCCAAGCCCTTTCTCATTTACAAAGTTGCAAGAGCCAGATACCTAGAAGAGTTAACAAACTAAATTAGCAAGTCTTATCTGCTGAGCAAAAGTGTGATTAGAATTCACTGTTGAGGTTAGGGAGGGTCTGCATATCCAGTCTGACTGAAGCAGAGCTTGCTGAGCTGGGAATGCAGGGGGATGGGTGGATCCAGGGAATATCTTTAAAAACTCCCAAAGTGACAACTGAGATTAACCCCTTATAATCCTGAGCTAAGTAGCTTTAAAAATTTTAGTTACCAGAAGTCTCAGAGATCAAATAAAACACAGGTACAATAAGTTTTTCAACCAATTTTGCAACTCTAGAAAATAATATTTTAAACTGAAGCATTATTCTTTGAACCTGTTTTCATAGATCACAATTATTTCAACTCACAAGATTCTCTAGGTCAAATAATTCTAACCCAGTGCAGATATAAATATATACATTGGTATAATAGCATAAGACTTTTGGACCACCAATTTTTGTGAAACACGGTAAAAACTTCTTTGACTTAATTTTGATAGTTTTTGTACTTTAGTTCAAATCATGAGCTTTCTAACTTTAACAATTCTACAATACAAACATGCTTTCAAACACATAAAGAGCCCTTTGGGTATATATATATATATATATATATATATATATATATATATATATATATATATATACATATATATATATATTTTAACCAAACTTTGATAATAGCATAGAAAAAAAAACATTTGGACTGTCAATGTTTATGGAAACATAAGAAAACTTTATTTATTTTGAGGGTTTCTGTACCTCTGTTGCTTGAAAAACAGCTAAATTCCTCATTAAAATTGACTGAGGCTTGTAAGATAAAGCCTTACACTCTCTGAATTCTTATTTCACTTTTTAGTTTTCTGGCTCTAGTTCTGTAGCTTTTTCTAGATAGTACAGATACTGGAATTCAAAAGAATTTCAACTGTTAATAACTATTAATGTTCTTCCAATAAGAAATTTAGACTAAAATTTTCAATTTCGTTGTAGGTGCCACATTCTAATTAGAAATCTTTGTTTAACCTGATCTAACAAGTTCCAAAGATACCTAGATCTTTTAAATTGCTGGGCTTCATATCACTCTGATCTCCCTTGATTTTATCTGCCCAGGTCTAATAATTACTGGCTTCAAACTAGCTCTAACACTCGAGTGTTCCACAGACAGACAAACAGACAGACAGTAAGTTCACTAAAAACACCACATGTACATGTGCACACGTCTGCAGTTGATCAATTGATCTGACCCTTCAGAAATGGCAGGGAGAAAACTGACAGACCGAGAAAGGAAGGAGCAGTCCCCAGGGCAAAGTTAAGCCCTGTCGGCCGATTGGGAACATTGCTCCCCGTTTCCCTGCCTGACCAGCCAGTTCCCCTGCCTGTTAAAAATGGGTCTAGAAAGCGCTTTTGTTTATATAAGCCGGCAAAACCTTTTCAAAATTGTTGAAACCTAAGGTGGTCAGATGCTAGCATTTTTCTTTCTTGGTCAAGATTAGTTCTGAGGCGGGGAACTAGTATCTTCTTATCAAACTTGGGGATAGGCTACCTTAGTGATATACTTTTTCATTCCTGATATTATTAAACACTTAACCACATAATCTTACATTTTCCTACCTTCTCTGCTGATAATAATAAGCAGAACTAAGAGAAAGATAATGAGACAAATACAAGCATTAAAGGCACACGCACAAAGCACACTCCTGCACTTGCTCGGACCGGTCCTTCTTTCACGCGGGAGCACACCCCACTCACCACATTCACACTGAGATTCCTGAACCTGCCCTACAGATGTCCACATTATCTTTGGTCTTATCCCCCTGACAATGGGGTTGCTGGTAATCTAGAGAGCAAAAAAAATGATTTTCAATCGCCTTTTCTATGAGAACTAGGGATTCTCGGGCTGCTGGTATCAGACTCCGAGGGGAAGAAGGGTCAGCATCACCGTGCAAGAGGTCATAAAGGAGCATAAGATCTCCTTTTGTAAGTTTGAGATAAGGACTGAGCCATGTTATATGCCCAAGCAGTTGTTGAAAGTCATGTAGTGTCTTTAACGAAGTAAGCTTTAATTGCGTTTTTTGCAAAAGTACACGGGACCCCTGGAGGCGGAATCCAAGGAAGGTATAGGGGTCAGCAGTCTGAATTTTATTGGGGGCAATTTGAAAGCCAGACTGAGTAAACGCACAAATTACTTGATTGCAGCAGAGCATAGTGGCCTGTGGGTCAGATCCAGCAAGCAGTACATCATCCATATAATGGATCATATAGATGTCGGGCCATTGTGCCCTGATGGGAGCAAGAATTTGAGCCACAAATTTTTGACACAGTGTGGGACTATTTGCCATTCCCTGGGGTAAAACTTTCCATTGAAAACGTTGCATGGGTTCTTTATAATTAGTAGCTGGCAAACTAAAGGCAAAACGGGGGCAATCATCAGGATGCAAAGGAATTGAGAAAAAGCAGTCTTTTTTTTTTTTTAAGGGAAAAATTACATTTATTTATTTATTTTTATTTTTTTTTATAGGTATATTCTTTTTTTTTTCTTTTTTATTTTTTTTTTTATTTTTTTTTTTAATTTATTTATTTTTAATTAGAGAATCACCGTGAGGGTACAGTTACAGATTTATACACTTCTGTGCTCACACTTCCCTCATACAAAGTTTGGGAACCCATCCCTTCACCAGTGCCCATTCTCCACCACCCGTAAACCCAGTGTCCCTCCCACCCTCCCCAATCCCATCTCCCCCCCACCCCACCCTGCCACTGTGGCAAGGCATTCCCTTCTGCTGAGAAAAAGCAGTCTTTTAAGTCAAGTACTATCTTATGCATTTCTGAAGGAATGGCTGCTGGGGACGGCAGTCCAGGTTGAAGTGCCCCGAAAATGACCATGGTTTTATTTACTGCTCTTAGATCCTGTAGCAGTCGCCAATTGCCGTTTTTCTTTTTTATAACGAAGATGGGTGTGTTCCAGGGGGAGGAGGTGGGCTCTATGTGCCCTGCCGCGAGTTGTTCCTGCACTAACAGCTTGGCGGCCTGTAATTTTTCAATAGGGAGGGGCCACTGGTCCACCCATACAGGTTCATTGGATTTCCACATGATCTTATCAGTATGGGGTGCAGGAGGAGCAGTGGCAGTTACTGAAAAAAACCTAAGCCTGCGCGGTCATTTTTCACTGGGGCGAGGGCTAGCGGCGCAGGCATGCCTTGGAGGCTTTTACCTAAACCTTTTCCAGGAGAATAACCAGCTGAGAGGAGCATGTCCAGGCCCTTGGTGTCAATTAGTAAAAGATCCATTTGTGAGAGAATATCCCGGCCCCAGAGATTGACAGGGAGCCCGGGCAGAACATAAGGGCGTACAGTCCCGGATTTGCCCTCCTTGGTGCGCCAATCAAGCGGGGATGAACTTAACATAGGGTTTTGGGATTGGCCTATACCCTGAAGGTGAGTCAGCGAGGGGGTAAGGGGCCACCCTTTTGGCCAGTCTTTTTTGGCAATGATTGTTACATCTGCACCAGTGTCAATCAGACCCGAAAGCTCCTTCCCATTGATTTCTAAAGTCATCATGGCTTTGCAACCAAGAATGCGCTGGGCAAAAAATGCAAAAGTATCTGGCACTGGGGTTGGTTCTTCTTCTGCTGTTATAGGAATGAGTAATAGCTGTGCTAGCCGCGCGCCAGCGTCCAAGACTGAAAATGGGGAGGTTGATTCAACTACTACTCCAATCTGCCCTTGAAAATCAGCATCTACAATCCCGGGGAGTACTTGCACACCCTGAGCAAGCATATTGCCTCGTCCAATAATGGCCAAAAGTTCCAGATGGCAAAGGGCCACAGGCGTTGACATACACTATCTGCGGGCCCTGTTCTTTAACTAATATTGTGCGGGAGGTGGCACAGAGGTCCAATCCGGCTGAGTAGGGGATGGCTCTGCAAAGGGATTGGATGCCGATAGGCTGAACGGCCCATGATTTTGAGGAGCCCCAGTCATGGGAGGAGGAGCGGATTGGGGGCCCTGGGGCTGGCCCCGAATCCAGTTTCCTGACCCAGCCCTCTGGCGGCACTCTGACATCCAGTGGAAACCCTGTTTACACACAGGACAAGGAGTTTTAGGTCTGGGCCGCGGTTTTTTATTGGGGCAGTTTTTTGAAAAATGTCCAGGCTGCTGACAGCCAAAGCACAACTTATTCTGGCTGTTCGCTGGTTGAATGGCAAGTTGTTTGAAAGCAGCCCCTATAGCAAGCCCTATTTTTTGGGTGGTGGGATCAACATCAGAGCATAGGCAGATGTATTCTGAAAGAGTCTTCCCACGCTTATGGGGGCGAAGTGCGGCCTGGCAGGTGGAGTTAGCATTCTCATAGGCCAGGTGGCGGATCAGCTCATTATCTGTCTCTTCGCTTCCCATAAGTTTTTCAGCTGCCTCCGTGAGGTGCCCAATGAAATCACTATAGGGCTCATTAGCTCCCTGATGAACCTTAGCTAGGGATGTTACGACTGACCCTTTAGAGGGAAGCCTCCTCCAGGCCCGGAGGGCAGCTGTTTGTATCTGGGCAAGTAGCCCTGGGGGAAATTGAGCCTGCACCTCATTAGAATCGAATGGTGCTTGGCCCTGAAGTTTAGCAAAGACCCAGGATGAGGAAGAGCCTACTGCCGCGACATTGCTGCGTGCCATGTCTTGGCATTGATCAGAATTATCTGTTTTCCACAAGAGATAGTCTCCTCTACTCAGGACAGCCTTAGCGACTGAGAACCAGTCGTTTGGCGTGAGCCATCCCTCACTAAGGGAGTCCAAGAGGCCAAGCGTAAAAGGAGCAGTGGGGCCGCAAGAAGAGACAGCAGCCTTAAAATCTTTCAGGTCCCCGAATTTTCATCTATTGTAGCTTTGGCGGATTGGTGCTTGAGGAGTTACGTCCTGAGGGGGATTTACCTCTTCAGGATGTGCCCCTTCCTCAGGCTGATAGGCCTCCTCAGCTTCTCTATCTGAGGAATCATCATCGGGTCGAGCCGTGGTGGAGGTGGGGTAACTGAGGGCCCGAGAATGGGACCTGGTAACTGGGAAGGCAGCCACGGGTTTTAAAACTAGAGTGTGGTGGGGTGAAGGAGAGACTGAGCTTTTCTTACTAGGCCCATGAGAGAGGCTAGGTCCTCGAGAGAGGGTAGAAGGCTGCAGGGCACTCACGAGTTCCTTATCCAGCTGCCTTATTTGAGTCAAAAGTTGGACATATTCCTGCTTCTGTTGGAGAACTGCGCATAAAGCGGCAGTGTCCCGGGCAAGCTGGCGGACTGTCTCACTGGTGTCATAGGAGGAATTAAAAAAGGCAGTGGCGTGGGACAGATAAGGGGGTGGCTGTTTTCCTGACGGGGGCCAAGGGGCTGAGGGCTCGCCACCTCATTTTCCAGGATAGCCCCGTCCTCCGGGGGCAGGAATTCGGATTCTGGAGGGGGGGGATCAGAGATGCCAGAAATCACAGGATAAAGTCTCGGAGGCGCCTTTGCTTGGGAGGGCTCAGATAGGGGAGCAGGATGGTCAGAGTCTATAGTGGCAGAATTTGAGGAGTCAGCCTCCTGCATGGGAGGGGCCTCATTCCTACAGACTGAGGGAGCCTTAGAAATCTTATACCTTTTCCTCAAAAAAATCTCACATTCGGAAACAAGGTGCTGGGTCTCTGGCTGTCTTTGTTGCCTCTTAAGAGTCTCATTTATTAAGTTCCAATAAGAAAAAGCAGAAGTAGGGATTTTTTCAGGACCATACTGTTTATAATAATTTTCCATACAATCACCTACTCTGGCCCAATTCTTTTCACTAATAATCCCCTCCTGAGGGAACCAGGGGCAAATATCTTCTATAAAGAGAAAAAATTGCACTAGGTCTTTTTTCTTTACTTTTACTCCACGGTCTTTAAGGAAGTTTTTCAGGGCTTTGACAAAGGGCTCCTTTTTAGAGAGTGTTTGTCCCATAATTTTAGGAAGTAAGGGAGTGGAATTTATCTTTATCAGCGGGAAAAGCACCTTTCGAAAATGCAAATAGTAATAAAAATAAGGATAGTGAGAAAAACGATGCAAATAACGGGGATTTCCCAGGGGTGAACACAGACCAAGGAAACAGAAGATAAGCAGGCCATAAAACAAGAAGAGAAAAAAGAAAGGGGCACTGGCAGGCTGTTTCTGCCAACTCGGCAGAAATGAGAACACAGGAGAAAGGGATTCAACCTTCCACCAGTGACTGTCTTCACTGGGAGGCTGTTTCTGCCAACTAGACAGAAATGAGAACACAGGAGAAAGGGATTCAAGCTTCCACCAGTGACTGTCTTCACTGGGAGGCTGTTTCTGCCAACTAGACAGAAATGAGAACACAGGACAAAGAGATTCAACCTTCCACCAGTGACTGTCTTCACTGGGAGGCTGTTTCTGCCAACTAGACAGAAATGAGAACACAGGAGAAAGGGATTCAAGCTTCCACCAGTGACTGTCTTCACTGGGAGGCTGTTTCTGCCAACTAGACAGAAATGAGGACACAGGAGAAAGGGATTCAAGCTTCCACCAGTGACTGTCTTCACTGGGAGGCTGTTTCTGCCAACTAGACAGAAATGAAAGCATAGGACAAAGAGATTCAAGCCTTCCACCAGTGGCCATCTTCACTGGTAGGTTGTTTCTGAGCTAACTCGACGGAAATTAAAGTACAGAAAGAAATGGTCACTGGCAGGCTCTTTCTCTAACTCGGCAGAAATGAAAGCACAAAAGACACAAGAAGGGTGGGGGGGACGGGGACACTCATAACAAACCACTCAGATGCATGTCTGGCCGGTGAGGAACTTAGCCATAGTGGATCAGCCTGAGAGGTGACTTGCGGCCGGTGTCTAAACCAGCACCACCCTAGACCATATGTTCCTCGTGGAATCGCAGACAGCCCACTCGGACTCCGTAACCTTAAAGGGATCTTAAGGATGCCAAGTCGTGGAGCCACAGACTCAGTACAAGGACGAGGACGTCCAAGACTGCACAATCACTCACACATACACACACACACACACACACACACACACACACACACACACACACATAAGACAAGGGAATTCAAGACTTTCTGCCAGTGACCGTCTCGTCCTTGACACTATACTGTCAAGTCTGGTCTCATGCCAGGGTGTGACGAGACTATATTCGAGCCCGGTCCCAAACCAGGGTGTGCGCCAAGAGAGAGGCGACCCTCAGAGATACTCACTTCTTCGTGAGTCCGTCGGCCGACGTGAACTTGACCGGGCGTTCGGTGGTCCCCTATTGCCCCACGCTGGGCGCCAGGTGTGAGGGTCCCGCCCTGTCCAGCAGGTAGGACCCTTGGTGGGGCTGAGGAGGGGACGCAGCCGAATGAACAGACACAGAGACGGAAGGAGGAGAAAAGGAGAGAGAGAGCTTTATTCACTGGCAGCTACAGCATTTTATACTTGCCTGCTGGGAGGCAGGTAGTGGTATGCGTGCCCGGACCCCGTACAAACAGTAGTCAATCACAGATTGTGACATGTTCATCTATCATGTCAGGCACGGGTATCGGCTAGTGGAATGGTAAGGTCAGTAAGGTCAGTAACGGCGACCTTGTTAGAGAAGTTTTAATTAGGCCCCTGTTTGAGAAGTGCCAGGCTCTGTCTTATTTGAAGATAAGAGCCAGGATTGAAATATGGCTTCCTACAAATCATATATATATATATATATATATATATATATATATATATATATATATATATACACTAGCCCCGTCTCTTCCATTTCTTCCCTCAGGTAAAGTATGAAGCATAGCTGAGCTTTAGTCTGGTTGATCTATTGAGAGGTGACAAAGAGGGGTTGAAATATCCAACTACTAATGTATTGCTATCCATGTCTTTCTTCAAGTCTATTAGCAGTTGTTTTAAATTCTTTACTTGTCCCTATTAGGTGCATAGTCATTTAGGAATGTGACTTCTTCCTGATTTACAGATCTCTTGATTATTAAGAAATGACCTTCACAGTCTTTTCTAATCTTTAGCTTGAAGTCTATGTGGTCTGATACTACTATGGCAAATCCGGCTTGTTTGAGGGGGTTGTTTGCTTGTAGAATTGTCTTCCAGCCTTTGACTTTGATTCTTGTTTGCTCTGATTGTCAAGATATGTTTCTTTTAGCTGACAGAGTGTTTGGTTCTATTTTCTAATTCATCCTCCCACTCTGTGTCTCTTAATTGGTGCATTTTTCCTATTGACATTGAGAGAGATTATTGTTACAGGGGTTTCTACTAACTTTCTGCAGGAGTTTGGCGTTTTTGAAGGGCTTCTCTTATCTTAAAGGAGCCCTTCAGTCCTTCTTATAACAATGGTTTTGACTCTGTGAAATTCCCGAGTTGTTGCTATCTGTGAAGCTGTATACTGTTCCTTCAAATATGAATGCGAGTCTATCTGGGTAAAGTACTCTTGGTGAGGTGTTCATTTCATTGAGTTTTTTCACTATATCCCACCACTGTCTTTGGGTAGGAGGATTTCATCTGATAAGTTGGCTATAAGTCTAAAGGATGCTCTTTTATAATTTCTTCCTTTGATCTTGTTGCTTTCATTATTCGATCTTTATGGTCTTTCTGATTAGGATGTGTCTTGGAGTATTTCTATTTGGATTTCGTTTAGCTGGCACACTTTGGGTCTCATAGATCTGTGTGCCATGCACTCTTCAAGTCTGGGACCTTCACGGCAACACTGCCTTTGATGCTTGCTTCATCAGGGTTTTCTTCCTGCCCCTTTAGTACTCCTATGATTCTTATGTTGTTCTTCTTAAATTCATCAGAATGTTTCATTGTCGTCTGTGGTTTATCTCGAGGCTCTTTTCCATCTCCTGCTGGTGTCTTCAGTTTCTGTGCCTCTCATCTTGGAGGTCACTGCTTCTGTGCTCAGCTTCTGCTACTCTGCTGCTGAGTCCTTCCAGTGAGTTTTTCACTTCGCCTACCAGTTTTTCCAGATCTGTTATTTCTGTTTGTATTTTCATTTGTAATTTTTTCATTTCTTCTTTCATATTCTCTTGTATTTTATTGGCAGTGCGTTCCCTTATTTATTTGAGCTCCTTTTGCATCCTTAACAGTTCCATTCTAGATTCCTTGTTGGAGATTTTATATTGCTCATTACTGCTGGTTAGGTCAACTGGGCAAGTTTCTTTGCTAACTAAGCCTGGTGAGTTTCTGCATTGCTTTACCTTTGTGACCTTTGCAGTTTGGATTCTTTCCCTCAAGGTTGCTTTTTTTTGGCAGGGGTGGGGGTGGGGGCACATGTCCAGGCTAATGGCTAATGGAGTATTGACCTAATATGGTTGGGGTGGTCACCCTGCCCTAGTGAGTTCCAAATAAGAAGCTAATTTGTGGTTCTTATGGGATATGATGGGGGAGATTATAATGGCAGCCTCTTGCTTCCTGAATGCCCCCTGGCTTTGTTACCTGCAGTGTTCAAATATTAGGACCTTGCAGATTGCATCAGTGGTTTGGAGCCACTGCCAGCTCGTGGTCCATGCTACCTTGGAAAGCTCCTGTGTCTCCTCTCTCTGCATCTTCCTGCAGTTCATTCCTGCTTTCATGGCGTTGTGACCTGATAAGTTAGTCTGTACAGTTTCTATGTTTGTAAATTTATGTAGGTTTCAGCTGTGCTTGAGATGTCATCTATCCCAGACAGTATTTCCTATGCATTAGAGAGGAATGCATATATTGGTCCAGCAATCCCAATGTTCGGTCTGGTTTATCTGTCTAGTGGGGAAAGTTGTGTGTTTTGAGTCTCCCATTATTATTGTGATTCTGTCAACGTGTTTCTTTAGGTTTGTGACAGAAGCTCTATAAACGTTGCTGAGTCTTCATTTGGTGCATAAATGTTGATGACAATATTTCTCTTTTTATTGTTCCCTTGGCCAATAAGTAGTGTTCATCATTTTCTCTAACTGCTTTCCTTATATTGAATGGAATTCAGTCTGATACAAGTATGAATGCCCCAGATGGGTTTTTTGTCTTTCACTGGCTTGTATTGTTTTCTATACTTTGATGCTAAGTCTTGTGTTTATCTTGTGAGTTTAGGTGTGATTCCTGTAGGCAGTGAATGGCTGGATTTTCTTCTCTGATTCATCCAGCTAGTCTCTGCCTTTTTATAGCAGAGTTTAATTTACTGACATTCAGAGAGATTATTCACATAAAGGGCTATGGTGCTGTGTGTGTGTGATCCAGTTATTTTTGCAAAAGTGTTATTTTTTTTATGAGGCCTTTCAGTAATTCTTGCAGAATTGGTTTAGTTGTCACAAATGCTGCCAACTCTTGTTTGTCTGAAAAGGTTATTGTCCTGCCCTCAAATTTAAGTGATAGCTTTGCAGGGTAGAGGACAATAGACCAGAAGTTTTTTTTTATTCAGTTCTTTGAATTTGTCATTCTATTTGTTCATTCCTGGCTTCTAAGATGGATATGGAAGGTCTGTTGAGATTTTTGTACTATCTCCCTTGTATTTGAGGGTTTTCTCTTTTGCTGCTTTAAGTGGCCTGTCTTTATCTTTTGATTTTATCATTTTGATTATTATATGTCCTGGCATTCTTTTGTTTGAGTCTATTTTGTTTAATACTCTCTGAGCCTCTTGAAATGTGCAGGAGCTTCACAAGATTTCAGGAAATTTTTGTTATTATTTCTTCCAATACTCTTTCTTCCCCTCTACCCTTTCCTCTCCTAATATTCCTATGATTTGAAGATTGTTTCTTGTGTTATTCTCTATCACAAATCTTACATCCTCTTTCACACATTTCCTTTTCTTTCCTTTTCTTTTTTCACTTTGTTAATAATTGCTGGTGGCTCATGTTTTGTCTTCTATATACTGGCATGTAAGTTTCCAAAGAAAACGTGTGGTGGGCACTTAGGGGACTTGAGCAATCAGTGGCCGAGAGTTGCCTCCTCAGGCCAAATGGTGGTGGCAGACAGACAGAAGACCAGGGGAACAGAGAAACTGGAGAACTGGTACCCAGGCTGGTCAGTAGTCAGTTTATTTCTCTCTCCTACCCGACTTAGTCGATCTCTCCTGTTATGGCACAACCGTAGTCATAGTCTTGGTCGTAGTCCCAGTCATCATAGTTCCATCATCCTGGACTCCTTGTAGATCTCAAAGTCCTCTCCCTCATTATGTTTTCCTCCTTTTCTTGTCATAGTCCCATAGTCCTCTACTTTTATTCACTGTTGCCATCTAGTTCTCCTTCTAGTCCTTGTATTTCATCATAGTTCCTCGTATTCTTGTATTCAAAGTCCCGAAGTCTCCAAAGACTCAGTCCTCAACCTCTCCTCTTTCCCCTTACAGCCTAGTTATATAGAAATCATGAAGAATGGGGATACAAAAAGGTGGAGTTGAACATTATCATAACAACAAACAGATGTAAAGATATTCCTTCAGGAGATTGACTCAAGGACAAAATCTCATCTGAGGGTTCAACACTCCAGATTATTAGGAGATCCACTCAAGGGCGGGATTCCATCCAGGGTGTACTGCTTTCTCCTTTCCTCAGCTAGTAATACATTTGAACAATCATAGTAAATTTACATTTTATAATATTTCTAGCAATGTCAAATTTTAGGAACACAGTAAGAGATATATTACACTTAAAAAACTAGCTCTTCCTGGGAATATCTCGCTATGTATTCCAGACCATAGTCCTCAGGCCAGGTTACTCTTTCCTAAACCCAGCAGGGTCCTTATTCAGTTACCTCTTTTTGGGTCATGACAGAGTTTGTCCATGACTATACTCTTAACTTATTATACTTATGGTGCTTAGATTGTCTCCTTTCGATATCAGGGTAGCTCACAGCTTGCCCAGGGTCCATCCAGTCCCTTCGTTGGGACCCCACTTTTCGAGTCCTAGGAACTAAGGGAAACTGAGGCTTAAGTCAAGTACATATAGATGCCCAGGAGTAAATATTATTTTGGAGTCAGTTAACTCCCATGTTACAAAGCATAGCATGAACTGTCTTTCTGTGTCTATACAAAAAGGACATTGCTAAATAAACCATACAAATGACATAAATAAAAGAGAAAATCAATATAGAATTATTAGTGCCTGATAGTATTGGGTGTACCTCAAGGGCACTGTTGTGGGAGTACTTCAATAAACCTAAGCTCCCTGCAGGAGGAGCAAGGACAGCCCAATGTTATCCAACACTAACACAGTTGTCTGCAAGTTAAATTCTGTTGCTGTGACTTGCTATTTTATTTTTAACTCCTTCAGTTCCATTTGTATACACTCTTTGATACTCTGGAACAATTCATCTTTAATTTCATTGAATTTTTCTTCCAGTATTTGCTTTATTTACATTACCATTCATTTGATTTCCTCACTGTGAGGCTTGAGGGTTTATTTGAGTTCAGTGATTTGCCAGAACTTCTGTCCATGTCTGCCAAAACAGATGAAATTCTTTGTTTCACCATTGTTCCTAAAGAACAAAGGGTACTATATTTTGAGTTTTAGATTGCCAGATATCGAAGGTCTGATATAATTTATTGTTTTTCAGCTAGCATAACTCTTCATAATTGATTTATACAACAATGTCTACCCTAAGGATATTGCTTCACTGGTCATGCAGTTCAGTATAAAATATATTATTTTATAGAACAGTTAAAATAGACATGTTTGAGGAAATATATAAGGTCCAATGACCCTTGGAATTGGTGGGAATGAAATGGTGGTATTATAGCATCTGAGCAGTATTGGGATCTAGAGAGTTTGGAAGGGGCTTCCTCAGTCTGGGGGTTCCAGGAAGAGGTTGCAAATGGTGTAGAAGCCAAGGGGCACAACTGCGGATGAAACTTTTGACACACCTGGATCATGAAAGAGGTCAGCGTCAGCTTCCTGAATCCTTGGGAGCATGCCCTGGTACTAAAGGGGTTTGGGAGGGGCTCCCTCAGTCCAGGGACCCAGAAGTGGTGGCAGATGACTCATAAATCCTCTAATACTATTTTTGAAAGTGGGACACTATTTGACTTTTTTTTCCATAATAAAATACCAATTTTATGCTAAAATCACTGTACACTGTATCACTGTCATCCCGTTGATCATCAATTTTTGCTCAAGTGGGTGCCAGTAATGTCTCCATTAATCTCATGTCCTGAGATTTTAGCAGCCTCTCTTTACTGGTTCTTCCCAGAGATGCCACATTTGAGGTTCTTTCAGGGTAAGGGGAATGAGACCCATCATTGTTACTGTATTTGGCATATCAAATACACCACGGAGAGCTTGCCAGACTGCCATGCAGGCAGGATGCTTTCGGTACCTCTCAGAGGAGAGGGAGAACTAGGCTAAAAGAGGTCACATGGCCGCAAATATAGCCATGTGCTTCCGGGAGTGTTGTTTTATAGTCTCTGGATCTTGGTCATTAATGGGATTACAGTGTGTGGTGTGGCTGCCAAGCTACTGGAAAATGGGGGATCTAGGTGGAGGAGGCTCAGTCCCAATCCTTGCATGCAGCTAAACGGTCTGGATCCCAGCACCTCTGATGTGATCCCTGAGCACAGAGTTAGGAGCACGCACTGACCACTGCTGGGTGTGCCCCCCCACACCAAAGAGAGAACACGACTGTATTTCTAAAATATATAATTTATATTGGTATTTTAGCGTAACTGGAAAATAGGGGGTCTGGGTGGAGGAGGCCCAGTCCCTATCCAAGCAAGCTTGGAGATCTCAGCCCCAAGTCCTGCACACCGGGGTTCCTCTGCCAGTTCCTTCATGAGTGAGGCTGGTCTGAATGTGTGGATAGTGGCCTTGAGCATGGCTGTAGCTGGTTTCTGAAGGTCTTTGGCAGCCAGGGCTCTGCTCAGGCCAGGGAGGGAAACTCAGCCACACCCACAAACTGCCCCTAGTTCCGTGTAATCCCATTAATAGCCAAAGCTCCCAGAAGAGAGCAAGGCAGCTCTTTTGCCCCTGCTCCTGACTGTCTTCACTGGGGCCTCTTGGAGGGAGGTGGGTTGAATTTCCCTCCCCACCCTGAAGACCTCCAGAAACCAGCCACAGATATGCTCAAGGCCACTCTCCACATGTTCAGATGATCCTCACGCATGAAGGAACCAGCAGAGGAACCCAGGTATGCGGGACCTGGGGCTGAGATCTCCAAGGTAGATTTCCCTATCTGCTCAGGTAGGGACTGGGCCTCCTCCACCCAGATCCCACATTTTCCAGTTATGTAAAATACCAATATAAAATATATACTTTAGAAATCCAGTCATGTTCTCTCTTTGGTGGGGAGGGGCCACACCCAGCAGTGGTCAGTGCTTGCTCCTAACTCTGTGCTCAGGGATCACATCGGTAGTGTTGGGATCCAGACTGAGTTTAGCTGCATGCAAGGCAAGTGCCTTAATCCTTGAAATAGCTGTCTAACCCAATCGTACTTTCAGTTAAAGTGTAATAGCTTCATTAATAAAAATTAGATAAGGTCAGTTAATTTTAGTTAGTACACTCAATTTCTCTTTTCAACATCATTTTACATTATCTTAAAGTGTAATCAAACAAATTTTAGATTCACTTTGTTAATTTCAGAAAAGAGCTAACATAATTTTAAAATTGAATTAAATCTCTAAAACAATTTTAGGGATGATAAATATCTTAGTTCAATGTAGCAATTAATGAATATAGCATGAGTTTTCATTTACTTTATGTCATTATTCTGTGCAACATATTGTAGATTTTAATATAATTTTTTTCATATTTTTCACAAAATGTACTGCTAATTATTTAATGTTTGGAGTATTATATAGTTATTTTGCTCAATTTATTTTATAATTATAATCAGATAGTGAAAGAATAGAATTTTTGACTCAATTCTAATCGTTATGGAATTTTTTAGTAAATCATCAGTAAGTATGACATTAAGCTGTAAGTATCAGTAGGTATTCTTTAGCAGACAGGAAGTTCCCTTTTACTTCTAACTTGCAAAAAATTTTTTATCAGAATTTTTCTGAATTTCCTGAAGGAATTATATGAGTTATATGTTTTTCTCCTTTATTATGTAAGACTAATATCCAATGAATGTTTTTAAAAATATAATGAAGAAAGCTATTGTTTGTTTTTTGGCCACACCTATCTGTGCTACCACTGCTAGTGGTATCAGTAATTGATCCTAGAGGCTCTCACATGCAAAGCAAGTACTCTACCCTGAACCACATCCTTTGCTCTAGTAATACAGATGAAACCAGATAAAAATGCAAAAAGAAATAATAAATTAATATCATTCATAATCATATTTTAAAATATCTTTAAAAAATAGCAAGCCAAAATTTTAATATGCACACACAGAATACTATGATCAAGTGTGTTATGACTGTTTCTTTCTAATCTTGATTTTTGTTCTTCCTGAAGTGTTTGTGTGTGCTTGGATGTGTTGACTGCATATGCAGTGCTCAGTATGTCATAGCACTGGTGACTCAGATAATTCAACCTGGGATTCCTGCATACAAAGCATATGCCCCAGCACTTGGAACTGTTTCCTTGACCCAGTTCCTCCCAGTTCCTTATATGTTTGATAAAATTTACCAGAGAATAGTTCTGGGTATGGGTATTTGTTTTGGGTCAAGCATACAATAATCATATGTTTTATAGATAACTATTTAGAGTTAATTACATATACTGTTTTACAACAGTTACATAACAGTATGTAACAATAGTTACATAAGCTGTTTTATAAGACTACAAATGCTTATAATTTAGTGGTACAGTGTTACCACCCCCACACCTGTCACCAAACTGTCAATATTTCTTTCCCTTTGTCTGTAAGACCCCTTATATCTACTCCTCTTCCTTGGTGATGACAGTTCTGTTGTCAGAAGCTAAGGATTAGTTTCTGGGTATCAGACATGAGTGAGATATGAGATGATCTTGTATTCTTGTATTCATCTTTCTTATTCTGATGTATTTTGCTCAACCTTAGTTCATCCCTGTTATGGCAAAATACAAAGTTTTGCCTTTCCTATAGCTGAGTTGTATTTATTCTGTATAAATTTTGACATATAACCTTAACTCAGTTGTGTAACTTATTTCTATCAAGGACTTAATAATTTTTATATGTAAATATCAAGCTCATTGTAAAAAGTCATTCACAGTTATTTCTTACTATAATCATGTTTCTGTGGAACCTGTAATGATGTTTACTTTTTAATTCCTGATACTGACTTCAATAATTCTTTTACTCAATGTTTTTCTAGAACATTTTTCAAATAACTGGTTTTTAAAACTATCCTGTTTTTGTATCTGGTAATGCAGGGTGGGTGGGGGAGCATCGTACACAGCCAACATCACAGAGGCCACTAGAACTCTATGGCTGGTATTGAGGAAGTCAGAGAAAACTAGGATCAAACCTACCAGCTGAGCCACATCACAGGCATTTGAAGAACCAATTTTTTTTCATTTTCTCTTTTATTTCTTCCTTCCCTGCTTTTGTCATCCTTCTGGTCGTAATGTGCAGGGGTCACACAATTGTGATTCTCACTTACTTTTGGCTGCAGTGCACCAGAGGTCATCCACAGTGATGATGCTCCCTGTACAACACTCACCCGTGTGCTGGGGCTCTAGTGCATAGGCGCTCTGCTACTTTGTTATCTATATGTTTCCCTGCCCATTTGTTTCTGTCATTAATTATTTCTTTGCAGTTGATTTAAAGTAAATTTGCACATTTTTTTTCTAGCTCTTGTTAACTTTGTTTTCTTGTTCATTGGTTTCTCTCATTATTGCTTTCCTAGCTAATTTAAGGGAATCTGCTCATTTTTTAGCCTCAGGGTAGAAACTTAAATATTAATTGTAAGTCTTTTTCCACGTCTATTTCAACAAGTGGGTTTGTACAAAATTCTATGAATACTTTTAAAAATTTATATTTATTATTTAACAATTTTAGTCATAACAATATATGGTTTTACAATACTGTTAATAATAAGGTTTTATGCATGCAATATTTAAACACCAGCCACTCTACCTCAGTGCCTGTTTCCCTCCACCATTATCTCATTTCCCCTGTTCTCCTCACCCTGAACCTCAGCTCATCATCTCCACTAGAGCAGAAAGGAACAGTACTGTTCAGGGCTTATACAGAGCCTGAATTAAATCATACTACTACTCACTTCATAGGATATCTCTAAGTAGATTAGTTCAAGATGCATGCTGCACCATGAATGGAACTGGAAGTTATCAGTGTTAAATTAAGTAAGCCAGAAGAAAGATAAATGCAGGATGATATCATTAAATGAGGGTATTTAGAGTTTTAGGATGAGGAAATGCAAAGATTTAAAAGAGAGAAGCATAGCTCACCCTTGGCCCCATACTATAGGAAGGAGAAGAGAAAGTAGAGTAAAGGGAAGCAGGAAGGGATGGAAGAGAAGCAGCAGTGGCAGGGGCCAGAGAGATCCAGGCACACCCGTGATATTAAGGAATGAAAGAACTAAATCCCCAAGTCACAGAGACCAACGCTGAAATCATGAGACCCAAACATTAATAACCAAACTTAAAAGATGCCTGCCAGGGGCGGGAGGGAAAGAAGGCTGGGAGGGTGTGAGGGTGTGGCCAGGAGAGGAGATCTAGGGACACTAGCAGGGAAGAGTGACACTGGCGGTGGGGTCAGGGATGGAATTTTATATGTCCAAAGCTCAAATATGAATAACTTTGTAACTTACAGTCATTTGAAAATATTTTTCCAAAGGGAACGCTGAACCATAGAACAACCATTGCATATGTAGTACAACATATGTAGTACAACATACAAGGAAATACTAAGATGCTAATTGAAAAATTAAAACTAATACTAACTCACATACTAAGAAAAAGAATGAAGAAAGAAAGAACAGAAAGAAAAAGAAACAAAAATGACAAAAGAAATAGAAAACAAATAGCAAAATCCTAAAACTAAACTAACCATCACTGTCACTGTCACTCTCATCCCATTGCTCATCGATTTTCTCGAGCAGGCACCAGTAACGTCTCCATTGTGAGACTTGTTTTACTGCTTTTTTTGGCATATCAAATACACCATAGGTAGCTTTCCAGGCTCTGCTGTGCGGGCAAGATACTCTCGGTAGCTTGCTGGGCTCTCCGAGAGGGGCGGAGGAATCAAACCCGGGTCAGCCACATGCAAGGCGACCTGCAAGGCGAACCTGCAAGCCCTACCTGCTGTGCTATAATTACACAAAGTGAGGTCAAACATTCCCATCAAGGCTGAATTATTACTTTTTATTTAAGAAAGTAAGTGCTTCTTTTTATATTCCACAAATGATTCTGGACATGTCCCTCTCCCTCTGGCTCATTTTATTCAGCATGATACTATCCTGGTTCATCCCCATAGCAGCAAATTTCATGACTTCATCTTCCAGGGGTGGGAGTGGGGAAAGGACAGGGAAGGAACCACTATGACAATGATAGGGGGAAGTGGTCACTGGATGAGAACTCAGTGCTGAGAGGAGGTAAAGGGATATGCCGGATGCCCTTTCAGTAACAGTATTGTAAAGCAGAAGTGCCTAAAAGGAAAAAGAAAAACAGGTAAAGCAAAAAGTGCATGCCATAAAGGCAGGCTGAAGGGTGGGAGGGAAACTGAGGACATTGGTGGAGGGAAGGGGACACTGCTGAAGGAACTGGTACTTGATTAGTTTATATCATAAACTAATCATACTTGGCTAGCACTGTAGCACTGTAGCACTAGTCATCCTGTTGTTCATCTATTTGCTTGAGTGGGCACCAGTAACGTCTCCATTGTGAGACTTCTTGTTACTGTTTTTGGCATATCAAATACGCCAGGGGTAGCTTACCAGTCCCTGCCATGCGGGTGGGATACTCTCAGTAGCTTGCTGGGCTCTCTGAGAGGGATGGAGGAATCAAAACCCGGTCAACCATATACAAGGCAAATACCCTACCCGCTGTGCTATCGCTCCAGCACATTTTATGCCTAAAACTCGATAATTAATAACTTTGTAACTTTGAAATTCAAAGTGATTCAATAAATTTAAAATAGATAAATAACTATGTGGTGCTGGAATGATAGTACAGAGGGTAGGGCTTTTGCTTTGCATGCAGCTGACCAGGATTTGATCCCTGGCATCCCATATGGTCCCCTGAGCACCTTCAGGAGCCAGGAATAACACCTGAGCATCACCAGGTCTGACCTCCAGAAAAGCAATAAATAAATAAAAGAAATTAATAACCACGGAGGTTGGTGAGAGTAAATGGTATATAAAATAACTGGATGAGATAATGTATTGTAGTAAAGTACAGAATCAACAACACTGAAAACATGAGTTTTATTTTTTTCATTGTTAACAATTTTTTTACGGTAGTATCTTAAAGGCTAGATTTCACATAATTTTTGTGAAATAATGGGCTAAATTTTTAAAAAATTTTTTATTGAATCACCATGTGGAAACTTACAAAGTTCTCAGGTTTATGTCTCAGTTATACAATATTCAAACACCCGTCCCTTCACCAGTGCCCATATTCCACCACCAAAAACCCCAGTATACCTCCTGCCCCCTCCCCTTCACCCCCAACTGCATAACGGATGAATTTCACTTCATTTTCTCTTTACCTTGATTACATTCCATATTTCAACACAAAACTCACTATTGTTGTTGGAGTTTACCCCCAAGAAAGACAGTCCTACTACCAAGGAAGCATTTGATAATTAGTTTTTCATTGCTTAGAATGAAGAGATATGTAGCCCCACTGCTCCAAGTACATAACTCTTTTTTATCTTTTTTCTCTTCCTTTTTTTCCCCTCATTCCCCCTTCCCGCACCTCATAGTATGGTGGATGCCACACCGCATTTCTCCTCGAAAATGGGAAACAACCGGGAAAGAGGGATATTTCCTCTTCTCGGCCGGTGTGGGGCCATTGCTTAGTTCAGAGTCTAGAGAAATGGCTGCTACTTTGATTACCTTCAATATTTCAACAAAAAACTCACTGTTATTGTTTGGAGTTTCCCCCTAAAGTCAGACCTGCTAAAAAGGAACCGTTTCACATTGCTGACAATTAAGAGATGTTAAGTCTGCCGTGGCCACGCGGTTTTGGATTTCTGTATAAAGTCCAGGGAAAATTCTACCAGAAATTGCATAGCCCAGCTCACAGTCCCAGTGCATTTCTGTAAGAAGCTGTGCTGGATGCCAAAATGTGTTAGAAGTTCTCTGGAATCAAAGTCTTTAGGAGCAGAGGGTCCATTTCGCTCTCAGCTGCTCCCGATTTATCTGGGCCGAGGGCGTGCCGGTAACACCCACTTCCCATGATTGCCTATGAGCCCCAAAGTGTAAAAACCATATACCTCTGGGTTAGGAGTCTTAGGAGGTGGCTCCCGCCACGTGAATATTGCTGCCGCTGCCATTTTCCATGCAAAAAAACAGGGTGGAGAGGAAAGATCCCTCTCTGGGCAGCACGGAGTTTTAGCCTAGCTCACAATCCCAGTGCATTACTGTAGGAAGCTGCTCTGAATGCCAAAATGGGTTAGAAGGTCTTTAGGAGCAGAGGGTCCCTGAAAACATGAGTTTTAAAGTACAGCCACTAAACTGTGAAATGCACCTCTCAGGCTGGCAGGCGGGAAGTGGGGCAGAGTGTGATGGGGCACAGGAACACTGGTGGGGTGAAATGTACGCTAGTAGTGAGATTGGTGTAGAAATATTGTATGCTTAAAATATCAACTTTGTAATTCCAGTTTTTTAAATAATTTTAAAAATGCCAGTAAGTTTCTATTATGCATTGTTTAGAAGAAATTTGGATCCAAAGAAACAAATGGGTAGAATGTAAAAAAAGTGGGAAAAGATGGATAATGCAAAAATGTAGTAATAATCTGTTGTGTTAGCTCATGGAATACAAAAACTGTAGTAACGGTTCACTTCAATAGTTTCATATACACCCACATATTCACAATTTCCAGATTTTTTCTTGCTTATGCAGTACTGAGTTATCATCTGTGATCACTTCTATTCATCCTAAAGAACTTTCCTTAGTGGTTCTAGAAGTTCAGGTTTGCTAGTGGTATATCCTTTTAATTTTTCAAAATGTCCTTAGTTCACCTCTATTTCTTTGAAGTAGAGTCACACTGAATATATAATCCTGTAAAAATGATCTTACTTTTTTCTTAAATATCATTTTGTTGTTTTGTACCCTGCAATGTTTCTGATGATTTGTCAGCCATAATTTGTATCTTTTTCCCTATTATGTAGTGTTTTGTTCTCTTAGACTGCTTTTAATATGTTATTTTCTAGTTGTAATTTTTCCTTTTGACTATAATTTTCCTTAAAGGGTTTTCTTTGTATTCATTCTTATGATTTCAAAAGCTTATTATTATGAGTTTCTTTTTTAAAAAAATTTTATTGAATCACCATGAGGTAGTTACGAGCTTTCATATTTGGGTTACAATCACACAATGATCAAACACCCATCCCTCTACTAGTGCACATTTCCCAGCACCAATTTCCCTGGTATACCCCCCTTCACACCCTCCCTCTGCCTTATACTTCTATTATGAGTTTCTTGAGTGTGTGTTTTATACCAAATCTGAGGAGCTTTCATCGGGTTATGACATTTTATTTGAAAATTGCAGCATCTATTAACTGCAATATATCTATATTTTTCATTCATAAAATAAATTTCTTGAGTGAAAAATAAGTACATCTGGTAAGAAATTTGTCTTGAACACAGTTGGCCTTGGTTTGGTTCCTGATACCCCAAAGGTTGCCCCCATTCTTGCCATGAATGATCCTGAATCAGAGTCAGGAGAGCCCTGAGTACCAAAAACAAAGTAACAAAAAGCCTAGAGAAGAGGCATTCCAGACTTGATCCATACCAACTGGCTTAAGAGCTTTCTGCATATTTTTGATTAGTTTCTCTCAGTTAAGTATCAAATTTTCTGTTTGTATATATAATAGTTTTATTATATTCTGTATTTGGGACTGGAGCGATACCACAGTGGGTAGGGTGTTTGCTTTGCATGTGACCAACCCAGGTTTGATTCTTCCATCCCTTTTGGAGAGCCTGGCAAGCTACTGAGAGTATTCTGTCCACATGACAGAACCTGGCAAGCTACCTGTGGCGTATTTGATATGCCAAAGACAGTAACAACAAGTCTCACAATGGAGACATTACTGGTGCCCGCTCGATCAAATCGATGAACAACGGGACAACAGTGCTACGTGCTACTAATTAAAATATCCAAAACACCCAAAGAACAAGAGGGTTCTATGAAAAACAGAACAAAAAACCAAACCATTGTTATAAATGACATAAGAGTACTAATTTAGAATAGAACAGCTCATTAAATAGAATCTCCAGGGTCTCAACCAAAATTCTGTTATCTGCATCAAATTTTCATTATTTTTTGTAGGAGATTATCATCCTTCAACACTCTTTTGAGACCTACATATCCTCATTCAGTTTAGAGTCACCAATAATTGTTCTATGCCAGACTTTGCTAAGTCTTGTTTTAAAACCGCATTACTTAATATTCAGAGACTCAAAAAGTTGCAGCAGTATAGCCTGAACTTCTCTGTTTAGTGCTCCACTGTCCCAGGTGAGGCTCACCTCTGGCTAACAGGCTGTTGAGCCTATTCCAGATGGGAGGCAGAGTTCCAAACTAGAGTCAGAACCACCCTCTCCTGGGTGAATCCCAGCAGCCTCTATATACAGCCTGCATCATATTAAGGGCCCACACCACAACTCCTGAAGCACAAGACTGCCCAATAGAAAGTGGGAAAGAGTCTGAAGGAAACGAATGGCATACTAGAGAATTATGGGATGAATTCAAGAGGAACAATGTAAGACTTATTGGGCATCCCTGAAGAACAGGAAGGCAAATGTGAAGAAACAATATTAAAAAAAGTAGTTTAAAAAGCATTGATAAAGCCTTCCCAGAGCTGAAGATTACACACTGAGATTGAAGAGACCCAAAGGAACCCAGTGAAAATAGACTCAATTTGTTAAACACCTAGGCATATTGTGCTTGAAATGACAAAATCTAAGGACAGTGGCAGAATATTGAAAGCAGAAAGATAAAAAGGAACTTACATACAAAGGAAAGCCCATAGGTGTACAGTAGATCTATCAAACGAGGTGCCACAAACCAGAAAAATATAGAAGATATAGTACAAAAACTCAATGAATTAAACACATCACCAAGAACATTCTCTCCAGCGAGATTATCATTCAAATTTGAAGGAACTATGTAGAGCTTCATAGACAAGCAACAGCTCAAGGAATTTATAGCCTAGAAACGAGTTTTGCAAAATTTAAGAGTTTCTTTAAAGGACAGGAGAAACTTCCAATCATGGTATAGAATATGGTATCACTAATGTTGTATATAATAATTAACATCACAAATGGACTTATTGATATTTTCTCTAATAATTCTTTTTGCTTTTTTTTTGCTTTTTGGGTCACACCCAGTGATGCACAGGGGTTACTCCTCCTGGCTCTGTACTCAGGAATTACTCCTGGTGGTGCTCAGGGGACCATATGGGATGCTGGGAATCGAACCTGGGTTGGCTGCGTGCAAGGCAAATGCCATGCCCAATGTGCTATAGTTCTAGTCCCCCTATTTGTCACTCTTTTAAGATTTTAGAAAAGTAATATGAAGTAACTTTGTTATATGTATGTCAAGAGAGAAAATAAGCCTCATTTATAAAAAGAAAAATATAATTACCACAATAAGGCTCAAGTACAAAATAATTTTTTATTTTTAATACATATTTTTATTGAATCACTGTAATATACAGTTACAGACTCTAAAACTTTCATGGTTATGTTTCAGTCATACAATGATCAAGTACCTATCCCTCCACCAGTGCCCATTCTCCAGGACCAATGTTCCCAGTATCACTCCCACCACCCGCCACCCCCACCTCACCCCTCCATCCACCCAGTCTCTGTGGCAGGAACATTCCCTTTTACTCTCTCTGTCTCTGTCTCTGTCTCTGTCTCTCTCTCTCTCTCTCTCTCTCTCTCTCTCTCTCCTTTTGGGTGTTATGGTTTGCAACACAGGTAGTAAGTGGCCATCATGTTTGGTCTATAGTTGACTTTCAGCAAATATCTCCCATTCCGAGGGAGCCCTCCAAGCATCATTCACTTAGTGGTCCCATTTATATCCCAGCTGCATTTTCCCCCAGCATGTGAGGCCAGCTTCTAAGCCATGGAACGATCCTCCTGGCCCTTATCTCTATTATCCTTGGGTGTTAGTCTCCCACTCTGTTACTTTATGTTCCACAAATGAGTGCAGTCATACGATGTTGTCCTTCTTTCTCTGATTCATTTCACTTAGCATAATACTCTTCATGTTGATCCACTTATCATGGTTTCATCTTTTCTAATGGCTGCATAGTATCCCATTGTGTAGATTTACCAAAGTTTATTTAACCAGTAATCTGTTATCAGGTACTTGGCTTTTTCCCCCCAGATTCTGGCTATTATAAATAGTGCTGAAATAAACATACAAGTTCAGATGTCATTTCTACTGTATTTTTTGCATCTCTGGGACATATTCCCAGAAATGGTATTCCAGAGTCAAGTGGGAGCTCAATTTCTAGTTTTTTGAGAAACATCCATATTATTTTCCAAAAAGACTGAACCAGCAGTTCAGTCTTTGTAGTACAGTTTAAGGGTGGGGCAGGTGATGCCTCCCATCTTTTTTTCCCCACCAGCAGTGAAGGAATGTCTCCTTCTGTCTACATCCACAACAATACCGGTTGCTCTTCTTCTTTTGGATGTGAACCAGTCTCTGTGGTGTGAGATGATATCTCATTGTTGTTTTGATCTGCATTTCCCTGATAATTAGTGATAAAGAGCATTTGTTCATGTGCCTTTCAGATTTCTTCTATGAGAACTTTTCTGTTCATTTTATCACCCTATTTTAATGGGATTGGATGTTTTCCTCTTATAGCGTTAAACCAGTGCCTTGTATATCCTTGACATTAACCCCTTATCATATGTGTATTGGGTGAATATCCTTTCACATTCAATAGACTGTCTTTGTATTCTGGTCACTGTTTCTTTTGAGGTGCAGAAGCTTCTTAGTTTAATATAGTCCCATTTGTTTATCTCTCTTTCTACTTGCTTGGTCAGTGGCATTTCCTCTTTGAAGATACTTTTAGCTTCAATGTCGTGGAGGGTTTTGCCGACCTTTTATTCAATGTATTTATGGACTCTGGTCTGGTATTGAGATCTTTAATCCATTTTGATCTGGCTTTTGTGCATGGTGTTAGGTAGAGGTCTGAGCCAATTTTTTGCATGTAACTGAGCCGATTTTTTTGCAGTTTTGCCAGCACCATTTGTTAAAGAGGTTTGCCTTGCTCCACTTTATATTTCTTACTCCCTTATCAAATATTAGATGACCATACATTTGAGGGTGTGCGTAAGGGTATTCAGCCCTATTCAACTGGTGGGTGAATCTGTCTTTGTTCCAATACCATGCTGTTTTAATTACTGCTGCTTTGTAGTACAGTTTGAGGTTGGGGCAGGTGATGCCTCCCATCTTTTTTTCCCCAAGAATTACCTCAGCTATTCGTTGGGATTTATTGTTCTATATGAATTTCAGGAGTGTTTGGTCAAATTCTTGGAAGAATGCCATGTGTACCTTTATAGGGATCACATGGAATCTGTATAACGCTTTGGGGAGTATTGCCATTTTGACGATGTTAATGCTCCCAATCCATGAGCAGGGGATGTTTCCATTTCCTTGTGACATCTTTTATTTCTTGAGATAGCGTTTTGTAGCTTTCTTTGTATAGATCCTTTACCTCCCTAATTAAGCTTTCTCAAAGAACCAGCTCTTGCTTTCATTGATCTTTCAGATTTTTTGGGTTTTTTGGGGGGGGGGGATTTCCATGCCATTTATTTCTGGTCTAAGTTTTATTATTTCTTTCCTCCCGCCTGATTTGGACTTCTTTTGTTGTTCCTTTTCTAAGATCTTGAGCTGTCAAGTTATTTATGTGGACACCTTCTTCCTTCCTGAGAAATATTTGCATCTTTGGGGACGGAAAACCCTGTGTACATCTATTAGCATTCTCTCTTCCATTCTTCCTTGCTGAATTTTAATCTTGTTGATCTATCCAGAGGTGATAAGGCAGTGTGGAAGTCTCCAAGTACTATTGTGTTGCTACCAATGTCCTCCTTGAAGTTTATTAGTGGTTGTTTTAAGTACTTTTATGGTCCCTCATTAGGTGCATATATGTTTAGAACTGTGATTTCTTCCTGCTGTACATATTCCTTGATTATTAAAAACTGGCCTTCGGGGCTGGAGTGATAGCACAGCGGGTGGGGCATTTGCCTTGCATGTGGCCGACCCGGGTTCGATTCCCAGCATCCCATATGGTCCCCTGAGCACCGCCAGGGGTAATTCCTGAGTGCAGAGCCAGGAGTGACCCCTGTGCATCGTCGGGTGTGACCTAAAAAGCAAAAAAAAAAAAGAAGAAGAAGAAGAAGACCTTCACTGTCTCTTCTAATATTTTTCAGCCTGAAATCTATGTTGTCAGATATTAGTATGAACATTTTGACTTTTTTGAGGGAGTTGTTTGCTTGAAGGATTGTTTTCCATCCATTGATTTTGAGATTGTGTTTGATCTGACTGTTCAAATGTGCTTCTTGTAGGCAGTAGAATGTTGATTAGAAAGATTTTTAACCCTTTTGCCACCCTGTGTCTCTTAATTGGTACATTTAGACCATTGACATTGAGAAAGATTATTGTCTTGGGGTTTTGTACAATCTTATTAGAGGTTTATTGTGCTTGTAGGGGGTTTTCTTGTCTTACATAGCCCCTTTCATCCTTCTTTTAAGGTTGGTTTTGAGTCTATGAAGTTTCTGAGCTGTTGTCTATCTATGAAATGGTTTATAGTTTCTTCAAGTTTGAGTAGAGTTTAGCCGGACAGAGTATTTTTGGGGAGGCCTTCATTTCATTGAGTTTTTTTCACTGTATCCCACCATTGTCCTTGGACTTGGAAAGTTTCCTCTGATAAGTCTGCTGTAAATCTAAGGAATGCTCCTTGTATCTGATTTCCTTCTTTGACTTTGCTGCTTGCAGTATTGGTGTCTCTATCTGTGGCATTCATCATTCTGATTATAATGCCTTGGAGGCTCTTTATTAGTGTTTCTTTCAGCAAGTGCCCTTCAGGCTCCTTGTATCTGGATGCCTGCATTCACCACCTCTGAGAACTTCTCAGCAATGATATCTTTAATTGTTGCTACTTCATTGAGGTTGCCTCCCTGTCTTTCCTGTACTCCAATGAATCTTATGTTGTTCCTCTTGAGTTCATCCCCTACATCTCTGATTTGCCCTAAAGCTATTTTGAGGTCTTTTCCCATTGTATATTGTTCCCTGTATGCTTTCTGCAGCTTATCTTTAAGCTCACTGATTCTGTCTTCAGCTGTTTTCATTTTACTGTTGAGGGCATTCACTGAGTTTGTAATTTAATCTACTGAATCTTTTTTTAGTGACACTTCTGTTTGTAGCTTACTTATTTCCGCTCTCATTTCTTCTGTATTTTATTGGCTGTGTGTTCCACTGTTTCTTTCATGTCCTTTAATTTATTGTAAATTCATGGAAAAAGCCAACATGCTTGCTCCTTAGACTATAGTATATTTGAAGTATGAACATAAAAGGTACATATAACCATCTCTGTGATATTGTGATGAAGAGGTAGAACAAAGCAGTCACAAAGTAAGTTTTAAAATATAAATGTGGGCTGGAATGATAGCACAGCGGTAGGGCGTTTGCCTTGCATGCAGCCGACCTGGGTTCGATTCCTCTGCCCCTCTCAGAGAGCCCAGCAAGCTACCGAGAGTATCCCACCCTCATGGCAGAGCCTGGCAAGCTACGTGTGCATATCCGATATGCCAAACACAGTAACAACAAAGTCTCACAATGAGACGTTACTAGTGCCCACTCGAGCAAATCAATGAGCAACAGAATGACAGTGACAGTGACAGTGATATTTCATATAAAATATAAGAAGCGTACATATACATATAAATATATACAAACACTGAAAGCAACTCTGTTATCATTGTGTTATGACTTTATATCAGTAAGAAAAATTTACGTTCACTTAGGAAAGAAGTTGTAAGTAATACATTTTTAGTTTTATTGCTTAAAGTCAGGATCATACATTGTGTGATTGTAACTCAAACATGAAAGCTTGTCATTGTATCTCACTGTGATTCAATAAAAAAAACCTCAGGATCATAAGAAATTTTAAATCCCAGGAAAGGTAGAACATGCCAACATTTCCTAAATAGATGTGATTTTACTAGAAATATGCATTTTAAAAGTGTTTATCGGTTTTTCTAAATATATAAGATAAATGGAGGGTTGCTATTAAATAAGTTTAGTAATGAAAATGGTGAAAAAGAAATGGAATGTCTGTACTTGCCATATCAATGGGTCAGAGAGGCAGGCATATTTCTATATTTTTCTAAGCCACATGGCATGATAAAGACTTTTATTTCATATTGAAGATGATCAGATCATTTCTAAGAATTATCCAGGCAATCATTTACTTACTCAAGATATACATTTCTTACAAAACTAAATCGGAATACCTTCTACCCTTAATATTTCTTCCTCTACCCAACCTAGCTTCCTTTTGTGTAACTTCTTTCACATTACATTATCAGTCAAGATTACATCATTCAAACATTACATCAACCAAATCACGTATTACTCATTACATATTACTCAGTGAATTAAATTACCTCAATCAATCACATTACATCATTTCAATCAGCATAAAATGTACACTGCATTCATTAACATTCCTCCCATGATGGTTGCTGACCCTTTTCTCCTTCCTCAGTAATGGCAAGGTACCATATTTCCTTTATTATCCCTGGCTCCTTTCAATCAAGTATTGTACCTACTAGGTAATATGAATTTGGCATACATGAATAAAAAATTACATATAAGAATAATTTTATGTTGTTTTTATTCCTTTTAATGGCAATTTTACCAGTTTTTTATGTGATCATATATGTTTTTCACACATTTTTCATCTTATAGGAAAACCTGGGTCTGTTTTCAGCTGACTCAACCTCCAGTGCCTGGAAGACATATATTGATTACATTGATAATATGTTGCTGGATGGATTCTTTCAAGCCATTGAGTGTTCTCTCAAGTACCTCCTGGAAAATACTGGTATTTTCTGGATTATGAATGTGTGTTGACATTGTGAAGATTATAGTGATAGCTTTTGAAACCTTATACTAAAGTGAGATTTTTTTCTAAAATGTGGTAAATATTTTGTGATTAACACATAGTTTGATAGCAAAGGTATAATTATTTTAAGATAATAACTGTTTTTTTTTGGTCACATCCGGCGATGCACAGGAGTTACTCCTGAGTTTGCACTCAGGAATTACTCGTGGTGGTGCTTAGCGGACTATATGGGTTGCTGGGAATCAAACCTGGGTTGGCAGCATGCAAGGCAAACATCCTCCCTGCTGTACTAAGGCTCCAACCCTAGATAAGAACTTTTGAATCTTCATAGCATAAGTGATAAGCAAGGCGGTCAGGTAGTGAATCGTATAGTAAATGTAAAAGCATTTAAAAGCAAACTAATTCATTTGGAAAAGTGGGGTCCCTCGAGTTGTGCTCAGAAGTCTGCAGTTACTTCCAGTGATACCAGTATATTTAGCATGGGCCAAAACAGGAGCAATTACTAGTTGGTTGGGTCTGATAGTGCATGAACCATCCCAGAGCTGCCCTGGAAAAATGCTGTGTGTGGACATCTGGTGTTAAGAATAAAATGAGACCTCACACATGCAAGGTATATGCTCCACTCCTTTGAGTTCTCTCCCTAGCCAATAAAGTCTAATTTCACCTAAGGAAAGTTTTGCCAAATGAAAGTGAGTAAATTGGGGATGGAAAGTGTAGGAACTATTGGGGGCTTATCTGAAATACACTCATGACAATGGGATGGGGACATTCTAGACCCACAGCCAGTATCTACTTTATCACTATAGACTTTTGGGAATATGAAGAAATTGTACTAGCTAGGTTAAATGTAAGAAACAGAAGTTTTTTGATGTGAAAGAGGCATGCGGGGAGAATGGAATAAATGGTGGGACAGAGATTGGAATAAATGGTCACTGTTCACCAACCAGCTTGCTGGCCCCGTTCCCTCCTTCCTGTGTCTGCTGGTGGCAGCTGCAGGCTGGAATGGGGAGCCACTCATGGCCACTGAATGCACGGGGCAAGAGAGTGCATGCACTTACTTATTGAATGCACAGGAAAGAACGGAGGACTATTAGTCAATAATAGGTGGAATAGCAGAAGTAAATATTTTGAAGCCTACAAATGAAGACAAATAGAGTTTAAGACATATCATGGGGGTGGGGTGGGTGGAGGGTTTTCACGTGCATAGTTAAATCAAATTAAATATTCATATATCTAGCTTATAAAAGAAGGCATGTACAGAACATTGGCTGAAAATGCAGAAGAAATAAGGACTAGTGCTAGATAGAACTCAAATGTGCCTTCAATAGTCTAAGATAGAGTAACTGAGAGAAAAGGCTTGTATTTTTGCTGTAAGAGAGCACAGGTACATCAGATCATGGTGACCTTGTAGCAGGAAACAGGGATTCCAGTAGAGTTGCCACAGTGGGAGATTATCTAGTCAAAGTAGGGCTCGAAACACAGAAACTCAGAGTCTATATCTGAATCCCTATGGGATTGAACCAGTCAGCAGAATAGAAGGCTGGCAACCTACAGTCCTCCTTGGGGATCCTTCTATGGTGTTAGTTGTTTAGTGGCCTCAGGCCTCCTCTGGAAATTCATAAGATGACCTTGCCACACGAGAGTACTCATTGCTCAAGAAATGGTTCCTCAAGGTAGTGGACACGCCCTTAGCCAATGGCCATCCAGGGCATGGTAGTGTTTCTCCAGCTTTGTCCATGTAATCTTCCACTCTTTGGGAGTAGGAATACATCTTCGTAATACAATTTACCTGTGCTAAAGACTTAGAGATAAAATTTAATTTATGCAAGATAAATTAGACTATAGTTTAAATTTGAATGACGTTACTTATCTTAGGGGACACTAAGGAAGAAACTTGAAGAGGATAACCTATAAAAAGAAAACCTCTGTTATCCTTTCCAGTAACTCATCAGAAATATATTGCCTTCTTAACTTCTAAAGTGATTTATTTATACCAATGTGTAGAACCACCTGGGAAATTTGATTAGTATGGTAATGATGGCTTTACATCTAACACAAAAATTTAAGTTCTTAAGTTGAAACATTGAGCCAAAATTTGTATAGTAGAAATAGTATGAAAAGTTTCAAAACTCTGTAAAGTGTATGTATACAATCCATTCAATTATAAATTT
This sequence comes from Sorex araneus, assembly GCF_027595985.1. Lineage (NCBI taxonomy): Eukaryota > Metazoa > Chordata > Mammalia > Eulipotyphla > Soricidae > Sorex > Sorex araneus. Next base: position 74,114,360 of record NC_073307.1, read on the forward strand.
TAAACAAACATTGTAATACATAATACATCAAAAGTACATTGCAAAGCATGTCTCTCATTTTTTGTTTTTATTTTGGGAAGCTATTTCTTGTTCAGGAGTGACCCCTGGTGGTGCTTATGGGACTGGACACATTGCCAGGAGTTGAACCTGACTCTTCAGCAGGATATGAGGCCAGCAACTCAACCCCTGTAATATCTCCCCAGCCCCTTAATATGCTTTATCTACTCTATAAATGTAGTATAGTTTCCATGATCTAAGTAAACTTTCATTCCTTTAAGTATGAATTTTATGTAATTCTGAGATGCAATGCAGATCTACCTTTTTTTTTTTTTAATTTTTGAAATTAAGTCCCAAGTCTTAGATTATCTTTGAAGAATTCAGGAATTTTTAGTTCGGGTGAATAACTGAGTTACAGTAACAACACTCTCATCAACTATGTTGCTTAGGGGACTGGAGATACAGTGCAGTGGATAGAGTGCTAGTTTTGCAAGTGACCAACCAGGATTTCATTCCTGGCATCCCATATGGTCCTTGAGCATTGTCTGGAGTGATTCCTGGGCACAGATCCAGGAGTAAGCCCTGAGCAGTACCTGATGTGTCCCCTGCAAACAAAATGTTGTTTGAAGCAACATTTATCAACTGGGGGATATTACAAGGAGGACACAGAGAAAAATAGTGTAAATGAGGAAAGAGGCATGACACAAGACGTGGATTGACATGAGAAGGGAACAGGACACAAAAAAGAAGTAAAGATTAAGATGATCTGGTCAGAAAAAGTTGAGCACTGACTTAAAGAACAGATACATCTGTCGGCCAATGTATTAGCCCAAGGTCAGGATAACAGGCTAGTGTGCAGCTTTCTTTTCTTCTGTGGTTCTGTCATTCATTTCCATGGTCATGTATCTTCATTTGTGAGTTAATATTTTGGTGGAAGTAAGGGAGGAAGTGTGTCAGATAATCAAATAATCCAATTGGTCATTTTAAGTTTCACTGACATGGGGTGTAGCCAATTAAGCAGCAGAGATAGCTAAGGATCAGTATAAGTAGAACATCAAAGGGGGCACCTGATGGGTATATTCCTCCTTCTGACTCCATGTGTAAACATAGGGCAGAGAGACACAACAGCTTTTACACACATGCAAAGAAAAATAACAAAGAGATAACAGATACCAGAAAGGAAAGACAGACCACAAGAGGCCTCTGAGCATCAGGTGGCACAGACCAGTGTGCTATTTTTCATACACAAAGCATTGCAGACATTCAAGAAGCCATATAAGACTGGATCAGGGTGAAACCGAAACAGTGTGAAACTAGTATACAACTGAAGACAGAAGAAGCTTGCAGAAGAAGCTGAAGCTGTATAACAAAGAGCTGATAAATCCCCCAAACATCTGGAGTTCTACGATTTAATCTTACATATAAATCCCAAGGACCCACAAAAGCTAGCTGACATATGATATAAAATTGCTACAACATCCGGGATCTAGAGTATGGGGTAGGAAAAGTGAGAACACAGATAAAATGCATTTGTTTCAAGAGCTTCAATACCTAAAATGGGACCCATGATTTCTGGTATGAATATGAAATGTTGCATGCCTAGTCATAACTATTTATTAGGGAAAGGAATTTCAATGCTACTTATGGGTATCCCCCACACAACAGTCTCATAAATATTTCTAAAATGAAGAAAAATAAGGGAATAGGATAAATTTATTTATCTTATACTTGCATTATCTTATACCACCTCATATTTTTATTTAAATTTAATAAGACAAGTTAGTTGAGCAAGTAATAAAAAATGTCATCACTGAAGGACTGCAAAATTGAAATAAAGTTTAATATATAGAAATAGAACAAAAAAAGGATAATAGCTAAAGTGTTTTTTCATGACCAAGCCACCACTCTTGGACCCCGACTAGTGCCAGCAGAACTGTAGGTTTTGTGCCAAGGAAAAGTAGCTGTTTCCAAGAAATTGACCTTGCAAATTCAAACAGAGGCTGTAACTACCAGTGCCACCTCCAGCCAGGAAGCATTTGAAAATGTGGAAGAAGCTGCCTTACTCCACAAGGCAATTACATAGTGATCTTGATCGCATAACTGCCCAAGAACAATTAGTTGAACTTGATCTCTGAACTTGAAGAGAGGTAAATGTTGCATGGACTCCTTTGTATAAGAATTGGCCTGTTCAGAATTTCAATGGTTTCCCAGTTTGAGTACTGCACAGTAGTTACTCTTACTTTTTCTAGAGTGCTAGCAAATTTCACATTTATATTTCCTATTCCAGGTAGCTTATTTAAATAAAAGAAGTTTTCTGGGTGCTTTAAAATGGTGCTTTACTCTGTCCATTTTATTCCATTTTTGTTGTATTTTCCTTGGTTTTCAGAATGTAAGACAGGACTCACACCTCTATTTGAAGCACAATTGAGTCTAGCAATACCAGAATTAGTCTTCTTTCCATCTATGGAGTCTGAAGTGAAGGGGGGCTTCCATGACATTGTGGAAAGTCTTGTTACCAGCATTTTTAGAATTTCATCTTTGATTCCACGACTTTCCCCACAAACTGGCTGTCCTCACTATCAGGTACCTGCTTCATAGCCATTCTGCTTCCCATTTAAATATGCCACTTGCTGTGTGTGTAATCAGCTTGCTCTTCTTTTCTCCGCGAGGTTGCCGTGGAGGGTGTGGCTGACTTGGCCAGCATGCGGAGCACACTCATGGAGAGGGTGCAGGGCATGGCGACCCGCTGCTGCGGCTACAGGAACACCTTTAGCCAATATTCCTATCTCTACGTGGAGGACCGGAAGGAGATTCTGAGTCAGTTTCTGTTGTATGGTCATGTCCTCACACCGGAAGAGATCGAAGCCCACGCTGAAGACGGCATTCCAGAGAACCCACCTGCTCTCCAGCAATTTAAAGAACAAATTGACTCCTATGAAAAACTGTATGAAGATGTTTGTAGGCTAGAGCCCATCAAGGTATTTGACAGCTGGATGAAGATTGATGTGCGGCCCTTTAAAGCGTCTCTGCTGAATATAATTAAGAAATGGAGCCTCATGTTCAAACAGCATCTTGTTGATTATGTCACTAACAGGTAATTTGATTCTTCTAGTTGCTTTCCAGCATCCCAAGATTTGGAAACACCATGGCTTTAATTTTTTTTCAAGTTTTCTCCCTTGGAATTATTGGTTAAATTAAAAAAAATCAAAACAGTTGATGGAGGCTTTTAGGCACCAGTGATAACTTTATTCCTGCATTTATTTTGTTCAGTAGACATGACCTCATTTTGCTTTCTATTTTGTGCCCTGTGTGTGAAAGCACACAGTAGATGATAGATAATGTTCAATACAGTAATAGCAGACCCAAACTCCTCTCACAACTCTGTGAAATTTTGTTAAGCCTGAGAAGAAGTGGGGGTCTAATGGGCCTCTGAGATTTTATTTCTGTACCACTCCTTGTCCTAAGTTGTCTTGTTGTGCTGTAGAAGTAACAAAATCCCCATATTCGGCGTCGTTCCAGCTGATCAACAGACTGGGTCTGAAATGTGTCTGTTTCCTCCTGACACACACTGTCTATCCTGGCACCAGACTATCTTATCCCAGGACTCTGGATAAATAATCAGGTTGTTCACCAAACACCTAATCACCTCACCTCAACTTGTCCTAATAGATCCCCTACCCCCTCCTCAGAGTTCTGCCATTCAGTGATCACACTTCAGTGTATTAGTTGATGTTATCAGGGAGTCAAATTGACCTCCTCCCTGAGTCCCATGTTGTTCTCTCCTTTCCTCCTATGCTCTCCTACCCTCCTCTCCTCTCTTTCCCCTTTCTTTTAGGTTTTTGATCAAACACAGAGGTATTCAGAGGTTATTTCTGGCTCCCTAGGCCTTGCAGTGCTCAAGAGACCATACTTGGTACATGGATGTATAAGTCAGCAATTATAGCTGTGATTATATGGAAGGAAAGTGTCTTACCTCCATCCAATACTATGTTTCTGGTGCATTTCTTAATGCTGCAGTTGCATTTCTCAGTGATCTTGAAAGAACAAACCAAATCAAAGATGTGCCTATCTATAAGTAAAGTCCGAGGGGATTTTGCAAGAATATTAGATAACCTCATTAGAAACTCCCAGAGAAGTATGGGGAGATGTTTCATATAGACCTTCCTAAGTCTTGTTTAAGGAAAAGGAATTAGTTTTCTGTATTCAGAAATGAGCAGGGGAGGTGTGGTGGGAGAAGAATCATGCTAGAGACACCCCTGAGTGGTGTGCCTGGCCAGTAGCAGGGATGGCTGCCCTGCGCTTCCTCTCGTTACTTATCTAGTGACCCAAAGACAGTGCAGAGGATGTTTCAAAATATAAGTTTTATTATTGTTTAGTTCTGGCAGCACAAATAGAGAGAGTAGATAAATATTATTGAAAAGAATGTGTTTAGTTACAAGATTCAACTGGAATAGATATATCATGGCACTCTAGTCCAACTGGGGAAATACCAACTATCAGGAAAACATAAATAAGAGCTTGTCTTGTGGTTTCTGCAGGAAGGACTGAGAATAACAAGGTAGACATGGATTAATAGGGGCTGTCATTAGTTGTTGGTACTTGACCTTGGCATGTTTAAGGCAGGGGAACTAAGTCCAGAGTACTAAAACTTAATAAAGGAGGTGGTGAGCAGGAGAGTTCTCAAATGGCTGATTCACATGTGCTTGGGATGCTCCATGCCTTCTCTAGTCCTGGAAGGGTCAGTTTAGCACCAGGCGTCAGAGTATCAGAAAGATGTAGTTTGTAGTAAAAGCATATATGAGATATAACAGTTGGAGTAACAGACCAACAAATGGTAAAGCAGTAAAAATACCTGAGTTCTTGTCCTGAACTCGCATTCCACAATGTCAATAGAACCGGAGTCTTCTAAGGTACTTCAACTTTTATCAGTTGATGATTCCATAAATTTATAACTTTGTCAAACCTAAGGAGAATATAATAGCATTTATTCTCAAGGATTAAATGAATACAAAGAACAATTCAAAACTATTTATTATGGAGTGTCTGCTATGGACTATCTATGAGTTTCCACCATCCTTTAGTAGTTTAGAACTAATTACACCTTACCATGCATCTTATATACTTCATAAGATGTCAAAAATCTAACCCTTTTTACTATATTTCTTAGCACATGCTGCTTACATAGACATTAGATTTTCACAGTCCTGGAAGCCAAAGATCAAGGTGCTAGCCAATTTGTTTAATTTTCCTGGCTTGCAAATGATACCACCTTTTCATTGTTTCCTCACATGGCCTTTTCTATGTGTGTGCCTGCATGTGAGTGTGTATTTATGTGTGTATATGTGCATGATAGAGAGAGAGATCTTATAAGACCATTAATTCCATCATGAATGGCACATCATCGTGGCCTTAATTAATTCCCAAGTTCTACTTTCAAAAATAACCCCAGAGGGTTTAGGGACTTCAATATATAAATTTTTGCAAAACATAAATATTCAGCCCATGGCATCATCTAAACTCTTATCCCCATTCAATTCTTCTCAGTAAGTAGTAGTGCTGGGGATGGAATCAGAATGAGGACAGGAAAATAAACATTGGGTATTAGGGATTGAACTCACAGCCTTACACATGTTGGGCATATACTATACAACTTGATCCATCCTCAATTCCCTGACTCAATTCTTAATGCCTTAATGTTGTCAACTGTTTTGCCCTCACAAAGCCTCTATCCCAATTTTCAGAACTTTTTAAAAAAATCATCAAATACTCATTGCTCCCTTCTTTTAATTTCTTTATGCTCTAACTGAATATATTTGATATGACAAAAACAGTAACAGCAAGTCTCACAATGGTGACATTACTGGTGCCCACTTGAGCAAATCAATGAACAATAGGACAACAGTGCTACAGTACTATGCTCTAACTGAAACCTCTCTCTTGAAGATATTTCTTTCCCTGAAGCCCTCCCAATTAAAGGATGATTTTTATCTTATATACAACTCTATATCCTTGCACTTTAGTCTGATTTCTAGTCTCTGAACCACCTATGACATTATTTTACCTCACTTAACTGGCAACTCTGGCATAGAAAATTCTTCAGATCCATCAGTCAGGATGCTCTTCATTGGTCCATTTACTTCCTGTGTTGGTCGCTGTTGCTGCCTGTTACCAGTCTTCCTGAAATTCCAAAGTGTCACTGTAGCAACATCTACCCCACATTAACAATATTTACTTGTCTTTGCTGAAGTCAGCTTACAATGGTGAAGCCATTCTTCCCTCTCATTGAAGATCTTGACTCAGTGGCTCTTTCCCATGCTTCTGATGGTAACCATCATCAGTGACCCAGCCACAGTTGCCATAATATCTGCCTCTTATTTTTATTCACTTCTTTCTTCAATGTCTTTCCCCTTATAGCTTTATTGCACGCTTCCATGGTGTATTCTTAACAGATATCAGCCAAGATGTGTTATTCCTTCCAAATCTCAAGGTTAAGTATTCTAGTCTCTGAACCACCTCTGACATTATTTCACCTCACTTAATTGGCAACTCTAGCATAGAAAATTCTTCAGATCCATCAGTCAAGATACTCTTCATTGGTCCAGATACTTCCTGTGTTGGTCACTGTTGCAGCCTATTGCCAGATCCACCATGTAAAAACCCTGACTGTTTAAACCTACTTCTCTGAACCTGCACCTGAACAGTTCATCTTAGGCAAAAGAATAGAAAGTCAGGGGCTGGAGAAATAGCACAGCGGGTAGGGCATTTTCCTTGCATGTGGCTGAACCGGGTTCGATTCCCAGCATCCCATATAGTGCCCTGAGCACTGCTAGGGGGTAATTCTTGAGTGCAGAGCCAGGAGTAACCCCTGTGCATCGCCAGGTGTGACCCAAAAAGCAAAAAAAAAAAAAGGATAGAAAGTCATTCTTCTGACCGATCTCATATCCAATCTATCACCATAAAAATTTAATTTTAATTTAAATCACCACAGATATTCTAGGTACTTTTCAACTCTCCAAAATTTTATTTACATCTCTCCCTGAAGTTCAAGTGTCTTATTCATACTTGTAACCTTTCTTCTAATCTCACAAAAAAACTTAAAACCAACCAGAAATAACTATTTACAATTTCACCAACAAGTCTATGAAATGACTTGCATTTGATTTACATATGATATCCTTGCATTCTGAGTCCTGTCATTTTTCTCTTATTAAAGGTATAGCTCCATAAATATTCTCTGCCAGCTACATTGTAATGATTTTGTCCTTCATCTCTACCTCCCTCCCTCCCTTCCTCCCTCCCTCCCTCCTACTCTTCCTCCCTCGCTCCTACCCTCCCTCTCTCCTTCCCTTCCTTCCTTCTTCCTTCCTTCCTTCCTTCCTTCCTTCCTTCCTTCCTTCCTTCCTTCCTTCCTTCCTTCCTTCCTTCCTTCCTTCCTTCCTTCCTTCTTCCCTCCCTCCCTCCCTCCCTCTCCCTCTCTCTCTCGCTCTCTCTCTCTCTCTCTCTCTCCCCCCCCACCCCGTTTTCTTTTTTTCGTTTTGTTTTTGGCCCACACTTGCTTGTTGTGTTTAATATCACATTTGTTACCAGAAATCAAACCAAATCAAACTAGAAATCAAACCAGAAGACCACTGTACTCTCTCCAGTCCTACATTGTTAGTTTTCCTTCATAAACTTTAAATAGCACAAAAGTGTGTTATATCTGCTGTCTTCTTTTTTAAGCCCATGACCCCACAAGTCTTTCCAGCTAGATTACCACTTCTCTGTGTTCTTTATAAAAAAAAAATCTTTAAAAATTGTCTATACCTGTTATTTTTATTACTTCAGTTCTCTTTCTCTAGAAAAATTTTTATGACAGAACATAAATAAAATTTAAAATTATTAAAAATAATATTTCCCTCTTGTCATATAACTAAAGTTATATTCCTGGCTATGTATTTTTTGTTTTATTTTAAGTTAATTTTTGCATTGACTCACCATGAGGTAATTACAAAGTTGTTCATGATTGGGTTTCAGTCGTACAATGTTCCAATACCCTTCCCTTCACCAGTGTATATTACCCACCACACTCATGCCAACCCCCCACCTTTGTACCTTTGACTTGATGTCTGACACTTTTCTTCTCTCTCTCTCTCTCTCTCTCTCCTCTCATCTCATCTCTTCCTCTGTTTCTTTCTCTCCTTTTCAGCATTATGGTTTGTAATACAGCTACTGAAAGGTAGCTTTATATACCTTTACTTACTTTCAGCACTCACTTCTTGTACAGAGTAATCATTTCCAGGAACTATTGTCGTAGTGGTCCCTTCTCTCTCTATCCTGACTGCCCTCCACACCCTCCCATACACAATATGTGGCAAGCCTCCAACCATGAACCAATCCTTCTGGCTCTTGTTTCCTCCTCTAATATTAGTCTCATAGTATGTTTTTTTAATATCCTACAAATGAGTCTCAACCACCACCAGACTCCAGGCCGCTTTCCAGATGCTCGGACCGAGCCTCACGTATGAGTGAAGTCCCACAGAACCAGGTAATGCAGAACTTTGTGACCTTGGAATCTAGGCTCAATGGGATCTGGAAACGAAGATCCTCTGCTTGCTTCCCCCAATCGCTGGCAATCCAGTGGTCACACCCATAAGACACACACTGTCAGGGCCAGATAAATTTCTCATCAGCCAACCTCCACTACCCAACCACGGCCATACTCCAGGCCACTTTCCGGACCGCGCAGCCGCAAAGTGGCCGCATGACACATCATAAACATTTCCTACCCATTTTCCATAATTACTGCACCATATTTGATGGGGTTCAAATATGGTATAAACCATAGGAACCTCTATGATGGTTATTAGAGGCCACCCTAAAAGCCTCCATCTCTCTCAGAGAGCCTGGCAAGCTACTGAGAGTGTCCTACCGCACGGCAGAGCCTGACATGCTATCTGTGTCATATTCGATATGCCAAAAACAATGGGCCTAATTCCCCTAACCCTGAAAGAAACCCAAATACGGCAGCATTAATAAGGATGAACAAGGAGTGGCTGATAAAAATCTCAGGGCCGAACTAGGCTGCCAAAACGAAGCAGGACTAAAATGACTCTTTGCACTTACGTTGCACTTACACATGTACGTTGCTTCGGAAGCATTCATCGAGGACCTGATGGTGCAAGCACAGAAGGTCAAGTATGGTGTCATTGGAATTGGATTGACTAAGATAAGAAGGCATCAAACACATCACCCTGTTTTTGACACTAGACAAGAACTGTTCCTTGGAACATGCGACAGTAGAGGCAATGGTGGTGTCGGTGTTCTCATCAATATGAACTTGGCCAGGAGCATTGATTCATTTGAATGCCTAAGAGTCCGAATCAGATGCTGTGTTTGAATAGATGTGGCTCACTGCCGTCAGTTTCTATCTTCATCATCTACACACCAACATCCAACTACAATGAAGAAGAAATTGAGAAGTTCTACATGGAGCTGGAGAAGTTCTATCAAGAAGATCACAGCTTCTACAAGGTCATTGTCGGTGATTTTAATGCCAAGATAGGACTGAGAAGATTGCCTGAAGAACTCCACATTGGGATCCACGGCCTAGAATGGAATGAACAGGGTGAGAGAGTGTCTGAGTTTATCATGTTGACCAAGACCATCCATGGTGAGCCACAGTTCCAGAAGGCTGAATCTAAATGTGGGACATGGGAGTCTCCCCGTGGACAGTTCCACAACAAAATTAACTACATCATATTCAATTGATGGTTTTGCCTGGCTGATGTCACTGTTGTCCCAAAATTCCAAACAGAATCAGACCACTGTCTTTTTCATGCGAAATTCTACTTCATGGAAGAGAACTCCCAGAACGACCACCAACTGGGAGCTCTTCGGCACTATTGCAGCAATATGAAAAGATGTTGTCGTTGACAACAGCAACAAGGAATACGATTGACTGGTTCAGCACCTCCATGATTGTGCAAGGAATGCAGAGAGAGAAAAAGCCACAAAAAGTCTCCTTTCTTCAGAAACCCTCGAGATCTTTTGACAATGTGGTCTGGTGCGAGCCTTAGGCAATGACAAGGTAACATCCGAACTTGCAAAACTGTGCAGAGAAGTGATAAAGGAAGATCTCAAAGAGAGAAGAGCAGCAGTGTTGGCCAGTGCAGCAGAAGCCGAGAAAAGTATTTGCAACACCCGTCTGTCCTTCGCCAACTATAAGACCAAGATGACTGCCCTCCAACGTCTGGATAGATCTATCACATCTTCCAGAAGGACAATGGAGAAGGTTATCCACGACTTCTACTCAGATCTACTTTGATAGCCACATCCACCTGCCCACATACCAAATTCTGCAGGATGGATATGTTGTTCCCAGTATTCTCCCTTCTGAAATCCGACACTCCATTTTGTTGGTAAAGAAGCATACAGCACCTGGCCCAGAAAAGGTCAGACTGGAACACCTAAAGAATCTGCCAGCAGTAGTTGTCAGTACACTGGCTCGGCTCTTCACACGCTACCTGTCTGAATGCACAGTTCCTTCACAATGGAAAACCACCAGGACCGTCTTGTTGTACAAGAAGGGAGATATACACGACATCAGAAACTATTGCCTGATCTGCCTGTTGTTCATCATCTACAAGTTGTTCACTCAAGTCATCCAGAATAGGATTGTCAGAACACTAGATAAAGGACAACCATGTGAGCAAGCCGGGATCTGAAAAGGATTCAGGACAATCGAACATATCCACATGGTGACCAAGCTTATTGAGGTTTTGTGAGAGTTCAAGATGCTGCTCTGTCTAATGTTCATTGATTTAAAAAAGGCCTTTGATTCTGTTGAGACTGAAGTGGTCATCAAAGCCCTAGCCTAACAGGGCATTCAAACTCAGTACATAAGGATACTCCATGAGCTGCATTATGGATTTACCATCAGAATCTTATCATTCTACAAAAAAGTGATCATCGACATAATGAGAGGGGTTTGGCAGGGCAACACCATTTCACCGAAACTCTTCAGTGCCACCCTCGAGAATGTCATGCGACGACTTGAATGGGAAGGAATGGGAGTGAAGATAGATGGTCGGCAACTACACCACCTCTGCATCATTCTAATAACACCAAATATTAGCCAACCGGCCTGAACGCTGGTGACTTTGACTGTGAGTGTGGAAAGGTCGGACTGCAGCTGAATCCCACGAAGACAATGTTCATGAGAAATGGACTAGTTTCTGATGTTCCATTTGCCCTCAATGGAATGAACATCTCCAAATGCAGCAGTTATGTTTACCTAGGTCAAGAACTCAACATGACAAATGACCAGGTACCTGAACTGCGCAGGAGGAAGAGAGCTGCGTGGAATGCTCTCAATAGTGTTGAAGAAGTGGTGAAGAGGACAAAGAGCCTTCGGTTCTGTGCACATCTTTTCAACTCCACTGTTCTTCCTGCACTAATATACGCGTCAGAGACCTGGGCCCTACAAAAACAGGATGAGAATGCTATTCAGGTATCCCAAAGAGTAATTGAAAGAGCTATGCTTGGAATATCACGTTTCACTCAAGTGAGAGAAGGAATCCAGAGTTCTGACATCCATCGATGATCAAGAATCAGGGATGCTGTCTCATTTGCCAAGGCATCGAAAATCAGATGGGCTCTACATGTAATGCGATTTAGAGACAACTGCTGGACTAGAGCTGTTACCAACTGGATTCCACAGGATGTCAAAAGAACGCATGGCCACCCACCTACGAGGTGGTTAGACTTCTTCATCAAGACCCTGAGTGAACGGTTTGAGGCTCTTCATGTTCCTGGAGTGAGCAGATGCCATTGAGCTATACTAGCATGAGACAGGAATGAATGGAGATGTTACTGGCACACGCTCAAGCAAATTGATGAACAATGAGATGACAAGTGTTACAAGTGATACAAATGAGTAAGAAGTAGAGGGACACACATAAATTCTCTCCTGACTCATTTAACTTAGCACAATATTTTCCATGTCTATTCTTTTATAAGAAAATTTCATGAGTTAATTTTTATTGTGACTGAATAGTATTCCATTGTACAGTATCACTGTATCACTGGCATCCCATTGCTCATCGATTTTCTTGAGCGGGCACCAGTAACATCTCCATTTTGAGACTTGTTACTGTTTTTGGCATATTGAATATGCCACGAGTAGCTTGCCAGGCTCTGCTGTGCAGGCGAGATACTCTAGGTAGCTTGTCTGGCTCTTGGAGAGGGGTGCAGGAATTGAACCTGGGCCAGCCGCATGCAAGGCAGACACCCTACCCGCTGTGCTATCACTCTAGCTCTCAATTGTATAGAAGATTGACCATAATTTCTTTATCCATATATCTGTTCTCGGGCACTCAGTTTTCCAGATTCTGGCTACTGTGAATACTGCTGCAATGAACATAGAAGTGCAGATGGCATTTCTTCTGCATTTTTTGGGTCCCCAGAGTATATTCCCAAAAATGGGTCAAATAGGAGCTCAATTTCTAGTTTTTTGAAAATTGTTTTCCAAAATGACTGGATCAGGCAGCATTCTCGCTAAGAATGAATGAGAGTTCCCTTCTCCCTGCATCCATGCCAGCACTGGTTGCTCTGTTCTTTTGGATGTGTACCAGTCTCTGTGATATGAAATGATAGCTCATTGTTTTGATTTGAATAACCCTCATGTTAGTGATGTAGAACAATTTTTATGTAATTTTTGGCCATTTGAATTTCTTCCTTGAGAAAGTTTTTGTAAATTTTTTCTCCCCATTTTCTGATGGGGTTCGAATTTTTCTTGTAAAGTTTAACCAGTGCCTTATATACCTTTGATATTAAACCCTTATCAGATGGATATTGGGTAAAATATTTCCCCATTCTGTGGGCTATCTTTGTATCTTGGTCACCATTTCTTTAGAGGTGCAAAAACTTTTTAGTTTAATGTAGTCCCATTTCTTTATCTTTGCTTCCACTCGTTTGATCAGTGATAGTGGTATTTTATCTTTTAAGATGCCTTTGGCTTCATTTTTTTAATTTATTTTTTTATTGAATCATCATGTGGAAAGTTACAAAGCTTTCAGGTTTAAGTCTCAGTTTTACAATGCTCAAACACCCATTCCTTCACCAGTGCACATATTTTACCACCAAGAATTACAGTATACCTCCCCCACCCCCTCACCTCCCCAGTCCCCTCCACCCCGCCTGTGTAACTGATAAATTTCACTTTACTTTCACTTTACTTTGATTACATTCAATATTTCAACAAAAACTCACTATTATTGTTTAGAGTTTCTCCCCCCAAAGTCGGACCTGCTGAAAGGGAAGCATTTGATAATTTGTTTCTCATTGCTGAAAATGAAGAGATATGAGGTCGAGCGGCCACAATAGCAGCCGTGAGATTTTGGATTTCTGTATTTTAGTATTTTAGTGACTAAGTCCAGAGAAATTTCTGCCAGAAATTGCACCATTGCAAGCTTATACCTCTCTGCTACTTTATATTCCACGTATGAGTGCAATATTTCTATGTCTGTTTCTTTCTTTCTGAATCATTTCACTCAACATGATACTTTCCATGTTGATTCACTTATATGCAAATTTCATGACTTCATCTTTTCTGACAGCTGCATAGTATTCCATTGTGTAGATGTATCAAAGTTTCTTTAACGAGTCATATGTTTTGGGGCACTCTGGTTTTTTTCCCGATTGTGGATATTGTAAGCAGTGATGCAATGAACATAGAAATGCAGATGTCATTTCTACTATACAATTTTTTTGGCTTCAGTTTTATGAAGGATTTTGCCTACTATATTTTCCTCCATGTCTCCTATGACTTCAGGTTTCATATTTAGGTCTTTGTTCTATTTTGATCTGACTTTTATGCATGATGTTAGACAAAGGTCTGAGTTCATGTTCTTTCATGTAGCACCCAATTTTCCCAGCACCAGTTATTGAAGAGGCTTTCATTGATCCACTTCATGTTTCTTTCTCCTTATCATAGATTAGATGATCATCTATTTAAGGGTATGTGTAAGAATATTCAACTTATTAAAGAGAGAGTATGCCACACATATTCTCTGCCACACAAGCAGGCTAGGAGGTGGGAGGGAAATGAGGACATTGGTGAAGATGAGGACATCGTGGGCACTGGTGAAGGAACAGGTGTTGAAAGACTGAAAATAATAAATATCTTTGTAACTTTGTAATGGTTCAATAGGAAAAAAACTCAAGGAAGTAAAAATCATCCAATTTCTAGATATGGTACCTTAGTTAGCATCAAAGAAAGAGAGAAATAAATAAATTTAATGTCTTTCTGTTATTGATTTATAACCTGTCACTTTATTGTAATTGGTTTATTAGTTCTCAAAGTTCATTGATGAAATCTTCAGGGGGTTATATATCTATCATATCACCTGTGAATAACAATAATTTGACTTATTTTTCTCCAATTTGAATTCTTTTTTTTTTTTAAATTTATTTATTTTTAATTAGAGAATCACCGTGAGGGTACAGTTACAGATTTATACACTTTTGTGCTTATACTTCCCTCATACAAAGTTTGGGAACCCATCCCTTCACCAGTGCCCATTCTCCACCACCCGTAAACCCAGTGTCCCTCCCACCCTCCCCAATCCCATCTCCCCCCCACCCCACCCTGCCACTGTGGCAAGGCATTCCCTTCTGTTTTCTCTCTCTAATTAGCTGTTGTGGTTTGCAATAAAGGTGTTGAGTGGCCGCTGTGCTCAGTCTCTAGCCCTCATTCAGCCCGCAACTCCCTTCCCCCACATGGCCTTCGACTACAATGTAGTTGGTGATCGCTTCTCTGAGTTGACCTTTCCCCGGAACGTGAGGCCAGCCTTGAAGCCATGGAGTCAACCTCCTGGTACTTATTTCTACAGTTCTTGGGTGTTAGTCTCCCACTCTGTTATTCTATATACCATAGATGAGTGCAATCTTTCTATGTCTGTCTCTCTCTTTCTGACTCATTTCACTCAGCATGAAACTTTTCATGCCCATCCACTTGACTACAAAATTCTTGACCTCCTTTTGCTTAGTTGCTTAGGCAAGGAGCTCCAGTACTGTAGTGAATAATGATGAGACTGGATATCTTTTATTGGAACTAATCCTAAAGCAAAGTTTTTTCATTTTTTTGCCATTGAGAGTTGTGGGTTTGTGATATATTGCATTTAAGTGTTTTTTTTCAGTTTTTAATATGGGTATTGGATATTGTCAAATGCTCTCTCTGAACTATGGATATGTTAATATAATTTAATATTTACTTGTATAAATCATGTATATCACAGTGACTTGCATATATTTAATCATTATTGTTCTTTGGCATAAATCCAATATGATCATGGTATAAAACCCTTGTGCTCTTTTATTCAGTTCAAAAAATTTTGCTGAGGATCATTGCATCTATAGAGGCATTTGTCTATAAATTAAAAAATGCTATCTCTAGTACTGGGGCAATAGTGGCGCTTGCCTTGCATAAGGCTGCCTTAGGTTCAATCCCTGGCCTCTACTATGGTTTCCCAGTACCACCAGAAGAGATTCCTGGGTTCAGAGACAGGAATAAACCCTCAGCACTGCCAAGTATGACCCAGAAGCAAGTAAACAAAAAAGATATCTCTATCTGCTTTTGGTATCAGGGTAAAATTGAGCTTACAGAAACTGTTCAGAAGATTTTGTTCCTTTGATTTTCTGGAAGAGACTGAGAACAGAAAATAGATACTCTTAGAAGGTTTGGAAGAATTCACAAGTGAATCTATCAGTGCCTGGGATTTTGTTTTAATAGAGAATTTTGATTAGAATTTAAAAATCATAAATTCATAACCATTCAAGTCTATCAATTATAAGCAAGAGAAGGTTAGGTCCGGTTTTTCATCCCATCTTAGCATTCTGCTTTTATATTGATAAGTTCAGGTGCCATTGACATTGAATGAGATTATTGTAATGAAGAATATTTTTGTCATTTTTACAAATTTTGAGTGTTTGGGAATTTTATTTTGATTCTTAGGCCATTTAAAAATTTTATTCTCTTACATATCTGCTCTTTATTCAGGTTCTTCTTAACTGCCTCTTCTTAATGTGTTCTCTAAGCCTGATCTGCCTGAGTACTAGCACAAGTATTTCTCAAAAGTTTTGAATATGTATCGTCTCATAAATTCAAAGCAAGTCAGCCTTATGTGCATTGTATAGGATTCATGTTATTCTCTTCGTTCCCCCATTTCATCTTTTTAGTATCTTCCACTACCAGTAGGATTTCTTAGCATTTTATTTATTAATTTAATTTATTTATTTGGGACCTACAACCGGTGATGCACAGGACTTATTCCTGGCTCTGCACTCAGGGGACTATGTGAAGTACTGGGAATTGAACCCAGGTTGGCCAAGTGCAAGGCAAATGCCTACTCACTGTATTATCTCTCTGTTGTCTTAACATTTTAAAGAAGATTCCTTAGTGATTCTTGCAAAGATAGGTCAATGTCCCCATTGCTTTTTACTTATTATTAGTAAGTAATATGGGTGGCTTCTATGAACACTATACAAATTTTCAACATAAATGAATGACAGTTGTTTATTTGTTTTATGTGATGTCTGTTTTCTAATGTTCTAATAGGAACACTATATTTTTTGTATTATGGTAGAATCCTATGCTATTAAGTGGAGAAAATAAATATGACTTATGAGAAGCAGAAGAATGGATCATCACAATTAATTTTTGTTGGTTTTTTTGTTTTGCCTAGCTTGGCTGACCTTGAAGCTTGTATAAGAAATAATGAGAGTGGTTTGCTCAAGAAAGTAGAAAAGGGAGATTTCAAAGGATTGGTTGAAATTATGGGACACCTTATGTCTTTGAAAGAACGGCAGACCAGCACTGATGAGATGTTTGACCCATTAAAGCAAACTATTGAATTGCTGAAGACATATGAGCAAGAGTTACCAGAAACAGTGTTTAGGCAGCTGGAGGTCAGTGATGTTCGTGTCTTGTTTATAAAAGAAATAAAATAAAATAAAATGTTTCAGGTTTTCAAAATGAAGTGAAACCCCAATAGAGTTACATTAAAATTAAAAACACAAAACCAAACTCAACTACAAAAATATGTAAAGTGAATTGAAGTAATTGAAAACATTTTTATGATCATCTAAATCCTTATTTTATAATTATATACATAGCATATACATAATATCTAGCTCATCCTTGAAACTCTAAATACAAGACAATTTAATAATGTTTGAGATAAGTGGGGGAATGAAGTGATGTTTTGGAATGTTTTACTTCCAGAATTTTGCACAAACCAATTTCAGCAGGACCAAAAATGTTAAAATGGTCTATGAGGAAATGTGGATCATAAAAGCAATAAGCAAGTACTTTTGGAAAATATTTAAAAAAAGTGCAATGTTATTGGGTTGAATATTGTGGATAAGAAGAATAGCTTTGAGTCAGAGTTGGCAGTCAATACCAGAGCAACAGTAAGTTAACAGACATTGCAGAGCATGTGAAAAGAATGCCACTCAAATTATGGTATCAATACGAGATTTAAAAAACTATCTGGGTATGTATATTTGACTCTTAGAGATGGAATGAGCACAATATGATCTGACCACATTGTGGTCTCATTTGTAGGAACTGCCTGAGAAATGGAACAACCTAAAAAAGATGGCTGTTACGGTGAGGCAGCAGGTGGCCCCACTGCAAGCAAATGAAGTGACCCTCCTTCGGCAGAAGTGCACAGCCTTTGATGTTGAACAGCAGCAGTTCTTGGAAAAATTCCATGATGAGGCTCCCTTCAGGTATGAACCCAAGTTGCCATCAATACCTCCTTTACCTTAAGATATGCAGTACTTTATTTTCTTATGATTTCATTTTTTAAATTTTATTCCAGCATCATACACAGAAAATTTATTCAGAGTAGAGTTTCAGACATACAACAATCCAATACCATCTCCACCACTAGAGTCAACAACCCTGTTCCAAGGTTCCCTCCAATCCCCAAACTGCCTTCTGAACAGGAACATTTTTAAGATTAATTATTCTAGTTTGTATACCATGCTTACAGTATTGGTGGCTTTGGTTTAGATATCTATATAAATCACACCTGAATATCTGTGTTAAATCCGCCTGACACTTGCCTCTGTTACCCTGTCCAACTCTCTGTAACTTCCCCTGCACTGCTGCTTCCCTACCTGTCTTTTCACGTCTATAGTCTAAAATCAATAGCTTCTCCATCGTTGGTACCTTGCATTCCCTTGTAACGTTATTCTCTATACCACAGACAAGAAAGAGCATCGAAACTTGACTTTCTGTCTTACTTCACTTTCCATCAAAGTTTTAGAAAATTAAATAATTTTATCATTTCTTGTAGATTCATAGTATTCCATCATGTATACATACCATATACGACATCTTTATCCACTGGTCTGTTTCTGGCTGACTCTGTATCCTAGTTGCTGTACTAAGTGCTGCAATAAACAATGGTGTGCATATATCCCTTTAAAGGAAAGTTTCTGTGTGTTATGAAAAGATACCAAGAAGTGCAATTGCTTGGTTATATGAAAGTTCTATTCTTAATTTTTACTTTTTAAAATTTATTCTTTTCTATTGAATCATCATGAGATACACAGTTACAAAGTTGTTCACCATTAGGTTTCAGTTATACAATGTTTCAACACCTGTCTCTTCATCAGTGTACATTTACCATGACCAATATCCCCAGTTTCCCTCCTTGGGTATTAGTTTCATGCTATGTTTTTTTTTATATCCCACAAGTGAGTGCAAACATTAAATGTCTGTCCCTCTTCCCCTGTCTAACTTCACTCAGTATGATTGTCCCCATATTCATTCACTTATAAGTAAATTTCATGACTTCATTTTCCTGGAGATTGCATAGTATTCCATTGCATAGATGCAACATAGTTTCTTTATCTAGTTATCTGTTCTTAGACATTTGGGTTGTTTTCAGATCCTGGCTGTTTTGGCTAGTGCTGCAATGAACATGTAAGTGCAGATGGCTTTTCTTCATTGTGTTGTTGGACCACCAATACAGAAGTGGTATTTCTGGGTCAAGTGCAATTTCTCTGGTTTTTATTTTGAGGAATGCCCATATTGTTTTCAGAAAGGCTGGACCAGTGGGCATTGCCACCAATAAATAAAAGACCCTTTCTCCCTGTATCTGCATAAGCATTGGATGTTCTTGTTCTTTCCCTAAAAGATGAATACACATTCTTCACCAGTGCATATGGGACATTCTCCAAGATAGACCATATGCCACAAAACATACCTATAAAATTAAAAAGATAAAAATTGATCAACTATCATTTCAGACCATGATAAATTGAAAATAGAAAAGAATCAGATACAGGGGCTGGAGCGATAGCACAGCGGGTAGGGCGTTTGCCTTGCACGCGGCCGACCTAGGTTCGATTCCCAGCATCCCATATGGTCCCCCAGCACTGCCAGGAGTAATTCCTGAGTGCAGAGCCAGGAATAACCCCTGTGCATCGCTGGGTGTGACCCAAAAAGCAAAAAAAAAAAAGAATCAGATACAGAAACAATCAAATAAACACCTGAAAATTAAATTAACACATCCTAATGAACATCCATTGACTTAGAGAGAAAAAAATCAAAGAATCAAGAGTCCTGGAAAAAAATGAAAATGAGGACAGAGCTACCAGAAGTTGTAGGTGAAACACAGCAAAAGCAGTGCTAAGAGGAAAATGTATAGATCTGCAAGCATAGATCAGGAAGGAACAAAGTACCCCCCCCCCACAGACACATACACACACAAAAATAACCAACCTCACAGCTTAAGATTTTGGAAAATTACCAACAAAAGGAACACAACCAGGGAGAAGAAAGGAAAGAAAAGAACTTTGAGCAGAAATCAACAAGCTGGAATCCCAAAATCTATCCAAAAGATCAATATAGAGCTGAATGTTTGAGAAAATTAACAAGATTGCAAACTACTAGCAAAACTCGCAAAGAAACAGAGAGAGTGAACCCTAATAAACCTAATCAGAAATGCAAGAGGGACATCGCAACTGAAACTATAGAAAGCCATAGGATGATCAGAAATAACTTTGAGAATCTTTTAATTTTTTTTAATGAATCACTGTGAGATACAGTTACAAAGCTTACATGTTTGAGTTTCAGTCTTACAATGATGAAACACCCATCCCTCCACCAGTGCACAATCTCCACCACCAATGTACCCAGCATACCCCCCTTTCCAATACTCCCCCTGCTTCTATGGCAGACAATTTCCCCCATACTATCTCTCTACTTTGGGGCATTATAGTGTGCAATACAGACACTGAGAGGCTATCACATTTGGTCCTTTATCTACTTTCATCACACATCTCCCATCCAGAACGATTTCTCCAATCATCATTGTCTTAGTGATCCCTTCTCTATTCCAACTGCCTTCCCCCAGCTCATGAGGCAGGCTTCCCACCATGGAGCAATATTTCTGGCTCTTGTTTCTATTGTCCTTGGGTGTCAGTCTCGTATTTTGTTATTTTATATTCCACAAATGAGTGCAGTCATTCTATGTATGTCCTTCTTCTGACTCAATTCACTAAGCTTGATACTCTCCATGAACATCCACTTATAAGCAAATTTTATGACTTTATATTTCCTAACAGATGCAGGGTGTTCCATTGTGCATATGCATCAAAGTTTCTTCAACCAGTAGTCTGTTCTCAGGCACTCGGGTTGTTTTCAGATTCTGGCTATTGTGAACAGCGTTACAATGAACATGTAGATGCAGATGTCATTTCTACTGTGTATTTTTTTGTAGTTACTGGATACATTCTCAGAGAGGTATTATGGCGTCATATGGAAGCTCAATTTCTGGGTTTTGAAGGAATGCCCATATCGTTTTCCAAAAAGGCTGGACTGGTCAGCACCTCACCAACACCCCACACCCGTACCAAAACTGGTGGTTCTTGGGGTTTGTTTTTTTTTTATGTGTGCCAGTCTGTGGACTGGAGCGATAGCACAGCAGGTGGGGAATTTGACTTGCATGTGGCTGACCCAGGTTTGATTCTCTCGTCCCTCTTGGAGAGCCTGGCAAGCTACCTGTGACGTATTCAATATGCCAAAAACAGTAACAAGAAGTCTCACAATGGAGACGTTACTAGTTCCCGCTCGAGCAAATCAATGAACAACGGGATGACAGTGCTACAGTGCTACAGTGCCAGTCTGTGTGATGTGAGTTGAATCCTCACTGGTGTTTTGATTTGCATCTCCCTGATGATTAGCAATGTGGTGCATATTTTCATGTGCCTTTTGGCCATTTGTCTTTTTTTTTTTTTGAGGAAGCTTCTGTTCATTTCTTCTCCCCTTTTTATGATGGGGTTGGAGTTTTTTTTTCTTGTAAATTTCTATTAGTGTCTTGTATATCCTGGATATGAACCCCTTATTAGATTGTTATTGGGTAAATATTCTTTCCCATTCCGTGGGCTCTCTGTATTTTGGGCACTGTTTCTTTTGAGGTGCAGAAGCTTCTCAGTTTAATGTAGCCCCTATTGTTTGTGTTTGTTTCCACTTGGTCAGTGGTTTCATTCTTAAAGATGCTGTTAGCTTCAATGCCATGAAGGGTGCTGCCTACATTTTCCTCCATGTGCCTTATGGATTCAGATCTGATATTGAGTTCTTTAATCCAGTTTGATCTGACTTTTGTGCCTGTCTTTAGACTGAGGTCAGAGTTCATTGTTTTGCAGGTAGGTGTACAGTTTTCCCAGCACCACTTGTTGAAGAGGCTTTCCTTGTTCCACTTCACATTTCTTGCTCCTTTGTCAAAGATTAAGTGATCATATATTTAAGAGTCTGTGACAGAATATTCAACTCTGTTCCATTGATCTGCATATCTGTTTCTATTTCAATGCCATGCTGTTTTAATTACTACTGCTTTGTAGGACAGTTTGAATTTGGGGGACATGATGCCACCCATCTTCTATTTTCCCAAGGACTGTTTTAGTTATTGGTGGAGGTTTATTGTTCCATATAATTTCCATATAATTTCCATATTGTTCCATATAATTTCAGGAGCATTTTGTCTATTTCTTTGAAGAATGTCATGGGTATCCTTATTAAATCTGCATTAAATAATCTGCATTAAATTTGCATTCTTATTAAATCTTACTGCATTAAATCTGTTTTAGTGCTTTTGGGAGTATTGTCATTTTAATAATGTTATCATCCTTATCCATGAACAGGGGATGTGTCTCCATTTCCTAGTGTTCGCTCTTATTTATTGAAGTAGTGTTTTTTAATTTTCTTTGTACAGGTCTTTAACCTCTGTAGTTAAGCTGATTCCTAGTTACTTGATTTTCTGAGGCACTGTTGTGAACGGGATTTTTTAAAATACCTTTTCCTTCTCTTTTATTATTTGCATATAGGAAAACCATGAACCTTTGGGTGTTGATTTTGTAGCCTGCCACTTTACTATACAAACCTATTGTTTCTAGGAGCTTTTTAATAGGAGCTTTAGGAATTTCTAAGTGTAGTATTGTCCACGAATAGTGATAGCTTGACCTCTTCCTTTCTTATGTGTATGCCCTTGATATCATTTAATTGCCTAACTGCTGTAGCAAAAACTTCCTGTATTATATTGAGTAGGAGTGGTGAGAGTGGGCAACCTTGTCTTTTCCCTGGTCTCAGAGGGAAGGCTTTTAGTTTCTCCCTACTGAGATTGATGCTTGTGGTAGATGGCTTTGACTATATTGAGGAAAGTTCCTTCAATGCCCATTTTGCTAAGAGTTTTCATCATAAATGAGCGCTGGATCTTTTCAAATGCTTTCTCTGCATCTACTAACATGATCATACAGTTTTTATCTTTTCTTTTATTTATATGATGGCTTAGGTTGATTGACTTGCCATTCTTGCATTCCTGGGATGAATCCTACTTGGTCATGGTGTATGATTTTTTGGATTAATTGTTGGATCTTTTTGCCAGGATTGTTTGTTGATGATTGGTTTATTGATGATCTTTGTGTGTATGTTCATCAGGGATATCAGCTTGTAGTTCCCTTTCTTTGAGGTATCTCTATTTGTTTCTGGTATCAAGGTGATATTTGCTTCATAGAAACTGTTTGGAAGTGTTTCTGATTCTTCAATTTCCTGGAAAAGCTTAAAAAGATTTGGGATTAAATCCTTTTTAAAGATTTGGAAGAATTCACTAGTGAATCCATCTGGGCCAGGACTTTTGTTTTGGGGGAGAATTTTTATTACCATTTCAATTTCCTTGATGGTGATAGGTCTGTTCAGGTATTCCAGGTTTTCTTGGTTCAGCCTCAGGAAGCTATAAGAATTCAGGAATTTATCCGTTTCCTCGAGAATTTCTTGTTTCATGGCATAAGGATCCTCCAAGTAATCTCTACTATCCTTTGAATTTCTGTAGTTGCTGTTGTGATATCCCATTTTCATTTCTGATTTGGTTTATTAGGGCTTTCTCTCTCCCTTTCTTTGTAAGTCTTGCTAGAGGTTTGTCGATCCTGTTTATTTTCTCAAAGAACCAGCTCTTGGTTTCATTGATCTTTGGGATATTTTTTTGAAAACCATCTAATTAATTTCTTCTCTAAGTTTTATTATTTTCTTCCTCCTGCCTGGGTTGGGCTCCTTTAAGACTCTCCGAGATCATAAGCTGTGAAGTTAGGTTCTTTTTTGTTGTTGTTTTCAGTGAATCACCATGAGGGTACAGTTACAGATTTACATATTTTCGTGCTTGTGTTTCAGTCATACAATATTCATGTATCCTCCTTCCACCAGTGCCCATTCTCTACCTCCAATGATCCCAGTATCCCTCCCATTCCCTTTCTCCATCCCCCAACCCCACCCCATCTCTGTGGCAGGGCACTCCCTTTTGTTCTCTCTCTCCTTTTGGGTGTTGTGGTTTGAAATAGAGCTATTGAGTGGCTATCATGTTCAATCTATAGTCTACTTTCAGCGTGCATCTCCCATCCTGAACGGATCTTCCAACCACACTTTACTTTGTGTTCTCTTATCTACCTGATCTGCCTTTTCCCCCAGGATGTGAGGCCAGCTTCCAAGCCGTGGAGCAAAACTCCTGGTACTTATTTCTACTATTCTTGGGTGTTAGTCTCCCATTCTGTTATTTTCTATTCCACAGATGAGTGCAATCCTTCTATGTCTGTCTCTCTTTTTCTGACTTATTTCATTTAGCATGATATGATCCATATTGATCCACTTATATGCAAACATCATGATTTCATCGTTTCTAACAGCTGGTTAGTATTCCACTGTGTAGATGTACCAAAGTTTCTTTAACCGTCATCTGTTCTTGGGCACTTGTGTTTTTTCCAGATTCTCCCAAACAGTTTCTATGAGGCACATATCTCCCTAATACCAAAAAGCAAACAAACACACCACTAACAAAAAAAAAACTATAGACCAGTATCCCTGATAAACACTAATGTGAAGATCCTCAACAAAATATTAGAAAATAGAATCTAACAACTCATCAAAAAATCTTACACCACGACCAATTGGGATTCATCCCAGGGATGCAAGGATGGTTTCACATTCAGAAATCAATAAATATAATCCATCATATCAACAAAAGTAAAGATAAAAACCACATGATTATATCAATTGATGTAGAAAAAGCATTTGACAAGATCCAACACCTGTTTATGATGAAAATTCTTACCAAAATGGGTTTTTTTTTTCTTTTTGGGTCACACCTGGAGATGCACAGGGGTTACTCCTGGCTCTCCACTCAGGAATTACCCTTGGCTGTGCTCAGGGGACCATATGGGATGCTGGGATTTGAACCCGGGTCGGCCGCGTGCAAGGCAAACACCCTACCCGCTGTGCTATCTCTCCAGCCCCACCAAAATGGGTTTTGAAGGAACTTTCCTTAATATAGTCAAAGCCACCACCACAAACCCATGGCAAGAATTATCCTCAATGGGGAAAAAATAAGTGTCTTTCCTCTAAGATGAAGGACCAGACAAGGATGCCCACTGTCACCACTTCTGTTCAATATAGTACTGGAAGTACTTGCAATAGCGGTTAGGCAAAAAACAGATATTAAGGGTATCCAGGTAGGAAAGGAAGAAATCAAGCTCTCACTATTCGCAGATGATGTGATACTATATCTAGAGAATCCTAAAGCCTCTACCAAGGAACTCTAAGAAACAATAGACTTGTACAGTAAAATCACAGGCGTTAAAATCAATATCCAAAAGTCCTTCCTATATGCAAATAATGAGACACAGGAAAGCAACATGAAAAAAGCAATCCCATTCACAATCATGCCTCAGAAAATCAAATTACCTCGGAATCAGCTTAACTAAGGAGGTAAAAGATCTTTACAAAGAAAACTATAAAATGCTACTCCACAAAATAAAAGAAGACCTAAGGAAATGGAATATCAACCTGCTCATGGATAGAAAGAATCAACATTATCAAAATGGCCATACTCCCCAAAGCATTATACAGATTCAATGCGATACCTATAAAGATATCCATGAAATTCTTCAAAGGAATGGATCAAGCAATTTTGAAATTCATATGGAAGAACAAATGCTCACAAATAGCTTAAACAATCCTTGGGAAAAAGATGATGGGAGGTATCATCTTCCCCAACCTCAAACTCTACTACAAATGGTAACAATTGAAACAGCATGGGACTGCAACCAAGGCAGAGCCACAGACCAATAGAACAGGGTGGAATATCCCTACACACAATCCCAAGTGTATGATCATCTAATCTTTGATAAGGGAGCAAGAAATGTGAAATGGAGCAAGGAAAGCCTCTTTAACAAATGATGCTGGCATAACTGGGCAACCACGTGCAAAAGAATGGACTTAGATTTCAACCTAACACCATGCACAAAAGTCAGATAAAAATGGATTAAAGACCTCAACATCAGACCAGTATCCATAAGGTACATTGAAGACAAAGTAGGCAAAACCCTCCATTATATTGAAGATAATGGTATTTTCAAAGATGACACACAACTGACCAAGTGGAAGCAGAGATAAATACATGGGACTATATTAAACTAAGAAGCTTCTGCATCGCAAAAAATACAGTGACCAGAAAACAAAGACACTCTACAGAATGGGAAAGGATATTCACCCAATACCCATCTGATAGGGGGTTGGTATCAAGGATATATAAGGCACTGGTTGAACTCTGCAAGAAGAAAACATCCAACCCCATCAGAAAATGGGGCGAACACATCCAAAAAAAACAAAAGCAACCGGTGTTGGCGTGAATGTGGGGAGAAAGGGACTCTTTTTCACTGCTGGTGGGAATGCTGACTGGTTCAGCCCTTTTGGAAAACAATATGGACAATTCTCAAAAAATTAGAAATTGAGCTCCCATTTGACCCAGCAATACCACTCCTGGAATATATCCCAGAGAGGCAAAAAGGTATAGTAGAAATGACATCTGCATTTCTATGTTCATTGCCACTCTGTTTACAACATCCACAATCTGGAAAAAACCAGAGTGCCTAAAAACAGATGACTGGTTAAAGAAACTTTGGTACATCTACACAATGGAATACTATGCAGCTGTCATAAAAAATGAAGTCATGAAATTTGCATATAAGTGGATCAACATGGAAAGTATCATGTTGATTGAAATGAATCAGAAAGATCAAGAGACAGACATAGAAATATTGCACTCATGTGGAATATAGAGTAGCAGAGAGGTATGAGCTTGCAATGATGCAACTTCTGGCAGAAATTTCTCTGGACTTAGTCACTAAAATACTAAAATACAGAAATCCAAAATCTCCCGGCTGCTATTGTGGCCACATGACCTCATATCTCTTCATTCTCAGCAATGGAAAACAAACTATCAAATGCTTCTTTTCCAGCAGGTCCAACTTTGGGCGGTGGCGGGGGGGGAGACTCCAAACAATAATAGTGAGTTTTTTGTTGAAAAATTGAATATAATCAAAGTAAAGAGAAAGTAAAGTGAAATTTATCAGCTACACAGGTGGGGTAGGAGGCTGGCGGGGGGCGGGGGTTGGGGGAGGTTTACCTTGGTTTTTGGTGGTGGAATATGTGCATTAGTGAAGGGATGGGTGTTCGAGCATTGTATAACTGAGACTTAAGCCTGAAAGCTTTGTAACTTTCCACATGGTGATTCAATAAAATAAATTTTAAAAAGGAAGAAAATTGGGCGAAGAAATGAACAGAAAATTTCTCAAGGTATAAATACAAATGGCCAAAAGGAATATGAAAAAAATGCTCTTCATCACTAATCGTCAGAGAGTTGCAGAGGTTAGGTTATTTATGTAGACTCGCTCCTCCTTCCTAAGGAATGCTTGTTGCACTATAAACTTCCCCCTTAACAGAGCATTTGCCGTGTCCCATAAGTTCTGGTAACTCGTGTCTTCATTCTCCTTTGTTTCCAGGAATCTTTTAATTTCCTCTCTAAACCATTCATTTTTTCAGTAGTGAGCTGTTTAATTTCTAGGTGTTTGATTTGATTTTCTGTTTGTGTGTGTGATTCACTTCTATTTTCAGCGCGCCATAGTCTGAGAAGATTGTTGATAAATCTCTATTTTCTTAATTTTATGGAGGTATGTTTATTTTATGGTTCAGCGTATGTTCTATCTTTGAGAATGTCCCATGCACACTTGAGATGAATGTGTATTCAGCTTTTTGAGGATAAAGTATCCTGAATAAATCTACTAAGGCTCTTCCTTCCATTTCTTCCCTCAGACAAAGTATGTCCTTGGTAAGCTTGAGTCTGGTTAATCTATCAAGAGGTGCTAAAGCAGTGTTGAAATATGCCACTAGTATTGTGTTGCTATTGTATCTTTCTTCAAGTCTACGTGGAGTTGTTTTAAGTATTTTGCTGGTCCCTCATTAGGTACATATACATTTAGGAATGTATATTCTTCCTGATGTATAGATCCCTTGATCAATAATAAATGACCTTCATTGTCTCTTGTGATCTTCTTCAGTCTGAAATCAATGTGGTGTACACCAGAATGGCCACCCCAGATTTTTTCTTTATTTTTTTAATTTTATTGAATCACCGTGAGATAGGACCCCAGATTTTTTGAGGGAATTGCTTGCTGTAGAATTGTTTTCTAACCTTTGACTTTGAGTCTGTGTTTGCTGATTGTTCAAATGTGTTTCTTGCAAGAAAAATAATGTTGGGTTGAATTTTTTTATACATCCTGCCACCCTGTGTCTTTTAATTGGTGCATTTATCCCACTAGCATAGAAAGAGATTTTTGTTATTGAGATTTTTTCCATCATTCTGCTGATGTTTGGTGTATTTGAGGGACTTGTCTTGTCTTAAGGTAGCTCATTTCATTTTTTTGTAACCATGGTTTTGAGTCTATGAAGTTCCTAAATTGTTTGTCTGTAAAACTGTGTGCTTTCCTTTCAATTTGAATGAGAGTCTAGCTCAGTAAAGTAATTTTGCTAAGGAGTTTACTTCATTGAGTTTTTTCACTATATTCCATCACTCTCTTCAGGCCCTGAGGGTTTCATCAAATAAGTTGGCTATAAATCTTAAGAATGTTCCTTTACAGGCAATTTCTTTGATCTTGCTGCTTTCTGAATTTTATCTGTGTAGTGTATGGTTTTTGTCGTTCTGATTAGATTGTGTCTTGGAATATTTTTATTTGGATTTCTTTTAGATGGCACCCTTTGGGCCTCCTGAATCTGGTCATTTGTGCTCTTCAGCTCTGGGAATGTCTACCAATGATGACTTTGACAGTTCCTTTTTTATCAGGGTTTTCTTCCTTTCCCTGTGGGACTCCAATGATTTTTATCTTATTCCTCTTGTTTTTACCCCGATTTTCTCTTGACATTTATTGGTTTGTTTTGAGGGTCTTTTCCATTTTCTGCTGTTGTCTGGAGATTCTGTGCACCTCATCTTGGAGCTCACTGATTCTGTCCTTAGCAGCTGTTACTCTGCTGCTGAGGCCTCTCACTGAGTTTTTCAATTCTCCTACCAGGATTTTCTGATCTGTCATTTCTGTTTGTAACTTTGTTTGTATTTTCCTCATTTCTGCTCTCAAATCCTCTTGTATTTTATTGGCAATGTGTTTCTTTGTTTCTTTTAGCTCACTATGTACCCACAACTACTCCCTTCTAAATTCCTTATTAGAGAGGTTGTCTAGCTCACTAGCACTGGTTGCATCATCAGGGCTAACTTCTTCAACTCACTAAGTCTGATGGTTTTATGCATTGCTTTACCATTGTGACCTGTGTGGATTGGACTTTCACACTCACCAATACTATTGTATTTTTGGTGTAGTATTAATGGAGGTAGGGATTAATGAAGTTTTGGCCTAATGGGTTTTGGTGGTCAGGCAGCCCTAGTGAAAGTTCCACATAATAAGCTTAATTTATGGTTCTTGTGGGGTACCGAGAGGGAGACTGACTCATGGCCTTAGCGCCCACAGCTCCGGAAGCCACTCCTACCAAGCCTCTGACCTGTAATTGGAGGTTTTAGGTCCTTGCAGCTGGGAACCAGAGTTCGGGCTGTCTCCTCTCAGTACCACCAGTCTCACAGAGTTCTGGCTGCAACCACAGCTCCACTTTGAGAATCTTTATGCCATGAAACAAGAACCTTGAGGAAATGGATGCATTTCTTGGCTGAACCAAGAAGATTTAGTATACCTAAACAGACCTATAACTATAGAGGAAATTGAAATGTTAATCAAATGTTCCAAAAACAAAATCCCAGGCCCAAATGGATTCATAATTGAACCTTTAAAGAGGACCTGATGCCAATACTTTTCCATATTTTCCAGGAAATTTAATAATCAGAAATACTCCCAGTTTCTGTTAGGCAAATATCATCGTAGTATCCAAAACATACAGAGACATTCACCAAGAAAGAAAATAACCTGATGAACAAAGATATAAAAATCTCAAAAATAGGGCAAATAGAATCCAATAACTCATTAAAAAGGATTAGACACCATGATTAAGTATGGAAAGCCTCTTCAATTTGTTCTGGGAAAACTGGGCAGCTACATGGAAAAGAATGAACTCAGACCTATTTCTGAAAACACCAGACACAAAAGTCATATCAAAATGTGTTAAAGACTTCAGTGTCAGACCTAAATTCATAAGGTACTTGGAGCAATATGTAGGCAGAACCCTCCATGACATTGAAGCTAAAGGCATCTTCAAGGATGAAACACCACTGACCAAGCAAGTGGAAGTGAAGATAAACAAATGGGACTACATTAAACTAAGGAGCTTCTGCACTTGAAAAGAAATAGTGATCAAGATACAAAGACAACCAACAGATTTTGAAAATTTATTTACCAAATATCCATCTGAAAAGGGGTTATAATCCAAGTTATATAAATCACTCATAGAACTTTACAAGAAAAAAAGGCCATCAAATAAATGGGGAGAAGAAATGAACAGAAACTTCCTCAAAGAAGAAATAAAAATGGCCAAAAGATATATGAGAAAATGCTCTACATCACAAATCATCAAGAATATGCAAATCAAAACAACAATGAGATCTCATCTTACACCACAGAGACTGACACTCATCAAAAAGAACAAGAGCAAGCAGTGCTGGCGTGGATGTAGGAGAAAGGGATTCTCCTTCTTTGTTGTTCTCCAGCCTTTTTAGAAAACAATATGGAAATTCTTAAAAAACCTAGAAATTTGAGCTTCCATAGGACCCAGCAATACCTTTATGGGAATATATACCAGCATCCCAGAAACACACAGCAGAAATGCAATCTGCATTTATATGCTCATCGCAACTCTATTCACAATAGCCAGAACCTGGGAACAACCGGAGTGCCTGAGAAATGATGATCAGTTAAAGAAACTATCACTGTCATCCCATTGCTCATCGATTTGTTCGAGCAGGCACCAGTAACTTCTCTCATTGAGAGACTTATTGTTACTGTTTTGGGCATATTCACTATGCCATGGGTAGCTTGCCAGACTCTGCCGCACGGGCTCGATACTCTCTGTAGCTTGCCGGGCTCTCTGAGAGGGGCAGAGGAATCGAACTCAGGTCAGCCTCATGAAAGGCGAACACCCAACCGCTGTGCTAAGAAACTATGGTACATCTAAACAATGGAATGCTATGCAGTTGCTAGGAAAAATTAAGTGAAAAATTCATTTATAAAACCATAATGCACAAAAGGAAAAAAAGAGAGCGAGAAGGAAAGTTCCTTCTATAGAGGGAACCTGAGGGTGGGTGTTGGGGGATGGCGGGAGGGAAACAGGGGATATTGTTAGTGGGAAATGTACACTGGTGGAGGGATGGGTGCTGGATCATTATATGACTGAAGCCCAATTATGAACAACTTTGTTATTAACTATCACGGATTTTCAATTAAAAATTTCTTTTAGAAAAAGTAATGTGGAGTTCATGCCACTGCAATAAGCTTAATCAATGGCTGAATAAATAACAGTACTCCTACATTAAAAAAACATTCCCTTATAAATGGATAGACGTGGATGATAATATGCTGAGTGAAATGAGTCAGAAGGAGAGGGGTTGCCATAGAATGATTGCGCTCATTTATAGAATATAAAAAGGGATAATATTAGACTAATACCCAAGGATAGTAAAAACAAGGGTCAGGAGGATTGGTCCATGGTTGAACTCCTGCCTCAAGTGCTGAGCAAGAAGGCAGTTGGGATAGAGAGGGGATCACTATGATAAAGAGAGCTGGAAATGTTCACCCTGGATAAGAACTGTGTGCTGAAAATAGGTAAAGGAACAAACAAACTTCTCAGTATCTGTATTGCAAAAGGAGAAAGAGAGAGAGAAAAACAGAGGGTGGTAGTGAGCAAGAGAGGAAGTGCCTCTAATAGATGCATCTGTTTTCACTAGGGACATCAACCTGTAATTCTCTAACTTTTTAACTTTTGTTTGTGTGTGTGTGGTTTCCCTGTCTCCTTTCGGTATCAGATGATAAACTGAAAGGAATTTATCCATTTCTCGGTCCTCATGTTTTGCCACATAAAGATTTTCAAAGTAATTTCTGATAATCCTTTAAATTTTTGTGGCTTCTATTATTATGCCCCCCTTTCATGTCTTATTTGGTTTAATAATGTTTTCTCTCTTTCATTGTGAATCTTGCTAACAGTTTATCAATCTTGTTTATTTATTCAAAATATAAGCTCTTGGTTTCATTGATCTGTTGGATTGTTTTTTGGGAATTTCAGATCATTTATTTCAGCTCTGAGTCGGCCAGCGTGGGGCTTTTGCTAGTTCACAGTCCAGAGGTGGCTGCTACATTAAAAACCTTCAATATTTCAACAAAAACTTACTGTTATTATTTGGAGTTTCCCCCCCCCCAAGTCAGACCTGTTCAAATGGAACCGTTTCACATTGCTGACAATTATAAATGTTAAGTTGCGCGGACGCTACCGCGTCCGCGCGGTTTTGGATTTCTATATAAAGTCCAGGGAAAATTCTGCCAGAAATTACATAGCCCAGCTCACAGTCCAAGTGCATTGCTGTAAGAAGTCTCTGAATTCAAAGTCTTTAGGCGCAGAGGGTCCGATTCACGCTCAGCGGCTCCGGATTTATCTGGGCCGAGGGCGTGCCAGTTACGCCCCCTTCCCATGAGTTCCTGGGAGCCCCAAAAGTAAAAACCGAATACCTGTGGGTTTGGAGTCACAGAAGATGGCGCCTGCCACATGGGTGCCACCAGGCCGCTGCTTTCCGTGCAGGAAGACAGGGTGGGGAGGAAAAAAATCCACCCCCGGCAGCACAGAGTTGTAGCCCAGTTCGGTGTCCCAGTGCATCGATATCGGATGCTGATGCTGGATGCCCGAATGTGTTACATCTCTGGAATCAAAGTCTTTAGGCACAGAGGGTCCCCACCCTAGCTTTTTTGAAGGAGTTATTTGTTTGAAGAATTGTTTTTCATCCTTTGACTTTGAGTCTGTGTTTGCTACAAATGTTCAAATGTGTTTATTGTAGGCAGTAGAATGTTGAATTAAATTTTTTGTTTCATTTTGCCACTGTATCTCTTAATTGGTGCGTTTACATCATTGACATTAAGAGAGCTTATTGCCATGAGGCTTTGTGCCATCTTTAGTTGGAAGTTTGTTTTGTTCATGGGGGTTGTATTGCCTTGCAGTAGTCCTTTCAGGTTTTCTTACAAAAATGTGTTAGAGTCTCTGAAGTTCCTGTGCTTTTATTTACCCATATAGCTATATATCATTCCTTCAAATCTGTATTAGAATCTAGTTGGGTAAAATATTCTTTGCGAGGCCTTCATTTCATTTTTTTAACTATACCCCACCACTGACCTCTGGCCTGGTCAATTTTATTTGATAGGTCTGCCATAAATCTAAGGGATGCACCTTTGTATGGTGTTTTCTTCTTTTATCTTGCTGCTTTCTATTTTGTACCTCTATGGTATTCGTAGTTCTGATTAGTATATATCTTGGGAATTTTTAATTAGGATCCCTTCTAGATGGTAAACTTTGGTCTCCTTGAATCTGGATGCCTGTATTCTTCTTTCTGCAGATTTTCAGCAATGATGTCTTTGATTGTTTCTTCCTCATTGGGGTTGTCTTCCTGTCCCAAAGGGATTCCAATGATTCTTATGTTGTTACTTTGAATTTATCCCGTAGTTTTCTTTTCCTGAGTTATTATGAGATCCTCTTTCATGTTCTACTATAGCCTGGATGTTGTCTGAGTCTCATCTTCAAGCTCACTTATTCTGTCTTCAGCTGCTGTTACTCTACTGTTGAGGGCATCCACTAAGTTTTTCATTAAATATACTGAATTTTTTCCATTAGTGACATTTCTGCTTATAGTTTCTCTATCTTCTTTCATTTCATATTGTATTTTATTGATGTCTTTTCACCCTTTCATTGAGCTCATCAAACATCCTCATCATTTATTCCCTGAAATCTCTTTTTCAGAGAGATTATATATGTGGGTATTCCTTATTTAGGTTTCGGAGCTTCTATCCCCTCCCCCCTACACACACACACACACACACACAACACACACACACACAGACACCACTTCCAGGGAGGTCTCAGGGGTGCTTGGTGGTGATGGTCTCTTCTTTACCCGTCAAGGTTGTTCCCTTTCAATTTGGTGTTCTTGTGTGTGTTCTTTGGCCGTTACTTTTGTGGTTTTTGAGGGAATGTTGATTGAGGTCGGGGCTAATGGACTATTAGGCTAATGGTTATGGTAGCCAGGCTGCCCTGGGTAGAGTTCAGTATAAGAGGCCAAGAAATGTATCTTCTGGGATATGGAGGGGAATTAACTGGCAGCCACTAAAACCCAGGTGGAAAATCACACCCGTCACTGGTCTGACCTGTGAGAGGAGACTGGTATTAGTGTTTTCAGTCATCATTGGTCACCTAATGTGTGTCTTTGAAACCACCACAAGTTTTACTAACAGTAAAAATATTCCTGCAGAGTCAAGGTCCTGCATGCAGGGTGTGAGTTCGTGCACTGGTGGGTTGGAGAGAGGATTAGCAACAGCAAAATCCACAGTGCACCACTAGTTGACCTGACTGCCAGTCTAGACCCTGTAACAAATCCGCATAGGTGAGAGGGAAAGATCTGGGAGATGCTGATATTGTTCCTGATGGGAAATCAAGGCAGTGTGGAGTATATCACTCCTTCACTAATGGTGTAGATGGTTGTCCTCTACTAAGTTAAGGAAGGTTAAAAAGAGATAGCAATGAATAATCACAAATTAACAATTATCTGCTAGCTGAGACACATCAAAATTAATTTGTCCTAAGTATACTTATAAAAGGAAATTATAAATATGATGGTAAACAACTCTCCTAAAATTGAATACAAATTATTAGAATAATCATGCATCTGATTAATATCTAATCATCACATTTAATATTTAGTATTTAATACATCTAATTAAATTTAATCACAAATTTTCTTTTATTAATTTTTCCCTTATAATTCTATTTGTTCTTCCTTTAAGTTTTATTGGACCAAGTAATATGAAATAAATTTGTTGTATTCCTGCCAAAGGGAAAGGCTGGAGATTAGTAGGGAACCTGGGGTATTGGTTGAGGGAAGGAGACATTGGTGGTGGGATTGGTATTGGAGCTTGTATGCTTAAAAAAACTCTATTATAAACAACTTTGTTATTAATGGTATATAAAAAATAAACATAAATAAGTAAACATACCTGAATATATAAAACAAAGTCAGAGAATGACTAAAATACAATGATAGATAACTGCATGCATGTAGAGTAAGAAACAATAAGTCAAAAGCTGAAAATGGAGTAGATAATTGGTCCCCTAGTGAGTAAAAAGAACATAATGAAGTGAGACAAAGGCGTATATGTTCTTTATAAAAGTGATTATAACATTTCAGGTGAAAAACTATAGGCTTGAAGTAAGGTAGTTGTAGTGAGAATGAGAGAGGAGAAGGGGACAAAATTGAAACATATTTAGAAGGGGGAATCAGCTCTATTAAGACAAATGAGGAGAGAGGATAGTAAATTCTTCATCTTTCAGTTTGGACAAGTAAGTGGAAGGTATCCCTGTCCTGACACTCACTGTGAAGCACAGCATAAAATGGGAAGAAGCAAAGATCCAAACACTTAGTTTTGTAACAGTGGGATATCGAGTGGAGTGTGTCATCATTCATTGTTTATCAGTACACCATACTAAGGTTAGCATTTACGTTTGCTAACTTTCTAACAATCATTCTAGCTTCACAGTTTTCTTCTTATTGCTCCTCCCTGGGCCAGCTCTGGTCTTGATTAAAATTGATTATAATTTTATAATCAATTATATTTCCAACATTACTCACTTAAGAATCATATTTCTACTTTCTTTAATTATGGTTTACTAAGCCAGACTTCCACTTATTTCTCTTTTATATTAAAATGCATTGCTTTATTACTTCAATGTCAAAGACTATAATTTTCTTTTTTTATACTATGTTGTTTCCCTATGGTTTGGAGAAGTGCTTCAAATTTATTAGGTATATTAATCAGATGTGTGATTATACTGCTTGTATTCAATTTTAAAAAGCATTGTCTAACATCATATTTATAATTTCCTTTCACTACTTAGGCCAAATTAATTTAGATGTGTGTTAAACTAGAGGAAATTACTATCCATAAATTCAAACTACAAAAAACCTGCATGCCTTAATGTAAATGAGGTTTGATAGGTTTGACAAATGATTACCTCATAAATATTTGAGGAACAAATAATGATTTAAAGACATTCATATGTTATTGAGGAAAGAATAGCTAGAAAAATCATTTGTGAACTTCTGTACAAATATATTAGACGCTATATAATATATCTTACCTAATGTAGTAATCACTAATTAAACATAAATAATAAATTTTTTTGTTTGTTTGGGGGCACATCCAGCAGTTCTCAGAACTTACTCCTAGCTTTGTGCTCACAGATCACTCTTGGAAGTGCTTGAGGGACAATATGCAGCACAGAGATCAAACCAGGGCCAGCACATGAAAGATGAGTGTTTTAATCCCTGGATTATCACTTTGGCCCCTCCATTAATAAATTTAAATGAACTGGACTTTTTAGAACTTGTTTGAATTTTATAGCTCTTATGTTATCTCTTGTCACTTGTAATCACTTGTCATCCCATTGATCTTCAATTTGCTCGAGCAGGTGCCAGTAATGTCTCCATTTGTCCCTGTCACGTGCTGTTGTAGCCCAGTGGTACCTGCTCGCTCCATGAACACAAAGAGCCTCAAACCATTTGTTCAGGGTTTTAATGAAGAAGCCTGACTATCTCGTAGGTGGGTGGCCAGGCGGTCTTTAGACGTCCTGTGGGATACACTCGGTAACAGCTCTAGTCCAGCGGTTGTCTCTAAATCACATTAAGTGTCCGGCCCATCTGATTTTTGACACCTTGGCAAATGAGACAGCGTCCCTGATACTTAATCATTGATGGAGGTTGGAAGTCTGGATTCCTTCTCTCACTTGAGTGAAACATGATACTCCAAGCATAGCTCTTTCCATTCCTCTTTGGGATACCCAAATAGCATTCTCATCCTGTTTTCATAGGGCCCAGATCTCTGAGGGATATGGTAGTGCAGGAAGAACAGTGGAGTCAAAAAGATGTGCCCACATGTATGTTCATCGCAGCACTGTTTACAATAGCCAGAATCTGGAAAAAACCCGAATGCCCCAGAACGGATGACTGGCTGAGGAAACTTTGGTACATCTATACAATGGAATACTATGCAGCTGTTAGAAAAAAGGAGGTCAAGAATTTTGTAGTCAAGTGGATGGGCATGAAAAGTTTCATGCTGAGTGAAATGAGTCAGAAAGAGAGAGACAGACATAGAAAGATTGCACTCATCTATGGTATATAGAATAACAGAGTGGGAGACTAACACCCAAGAACTGTAGAAATAAGTACCAGGAGGTTGACTCCATGGCTTCGAGGCTGGCCTCACGTTCCGGGGAAAGGTCAACTCAGAGAAGCGATCACCAACTACATTGTAGTCGAAGGCCATGTGGGGGAAGGGAGTTGCGGGCTGAATGAGGGCTAGAGACTGAGCACAGCGGCCACTCAACACCTTTATTGCAAACCACAACAGCTAATTAGAGAGAGAAAACAGAAGGGAATGCCTTGCCACAGCAGCAGGGTGGGGTGGGGGGGAGATGGGATTGGGGAGGGTGGGAGGGACACTGGGTTTACGGGTGGTGGAGAATGGGCACTGGTGAAGGGATGGGTTCCAAACTTTGTATGAGGGAAGTATAAGCACAAAAGTGTATAAATCTGTAACTGTACCCTCACGGTGATTCTCTAATTAAAAATAAATAAATTTAAAAAATAAAAAAATAAAAAAAAAATGTGCCCAGAGCCGAAGGTTCTTTGTCCTCTTAACCATTTCTTCGACGCTCTTGAAGGTGTTCCATGCTGCTCTCTTCCTCCTGCACAGTTCTGGTGCCAAGTCATTCCTCATGTTGATTTCTTGACCCAGGTACACATAGCTGCTGCATTTGGAGATGTTCGTTCCCTTGAGACCAAATGGCACATCAGGGACTAGTTCATTTTTCATGAACATTGTTTTGGTGAGATTCAGCTGCAGTCTGACCTTTCCACACTTGAGATCGAAGTTGGCCAGTATTTGTGAACAATGTCATCCCGAAGCAGAGGTGGTGTAGTTGCCAGCCATCTATTTTCACTCCCATTCCTTCCCATTCCAGTCATCATATGATGTTCTCGAGGGTGGCACTGAAGAGTTTCAGTGAAATGGTATCACCCTGCCGAACCCATTTACGTCAATGATCATTTTTTTGTAGAATGGTGAGATCCTGGTGGTGAATCTGTAATACAGCTTGAGGAAGATCTTAATGCACTAAGTTTGAATGCCCTATTTGGCTAGGGTTTCTATGACTGCTTCATTCTCAACAGAATCGAAGACCTTCTTTAAATCAATGAATGTTAGACACAGTGACATCTTGAACTCTCGCAAAATTTCAATGAGCTTGGTCACTGTGTGGATATGTTCAATTGTCCTGAATCCTTTTCAGAACCCGGCTTGCCTGCATGGTTGTCCTTTGTCTAGTGTTCTGCCTATTCCATTCAGGATGACTTGAGTGAACAACTTGTAGACAATGGACAACAGGAAGATTGGGCGATAGTTGCCAATGTTGTGGATGTCTCCCTTCTTGTACAACAGAATGGTCCTGCTGGTTTTCCATTGGGATGGAGCCTTGCATACAGACAGGTAGCGTGTGAAGAGCCGAGCCAGTGTATTGATGAGTACTGGTGGCAGATTCTTCAGGTGTTCAGGTCTGACCTTCTCTGGATCAGGTGCTACTGATGAAATGGTGTGTTGGATTTTGGAAGAGAGGATGTTGGGAATGACATACTTATCCTGCGGAATTTCACTTAAGCTTACTTTAGTCCAGATTATAAGGAGAAACTAAAGACTACAACAGTTAATCTTTGAAAATCAACATTAAGCATCCCCATTTGATGATCTTTTCTGCTGGATCATTTTTCCATGAGTTGGTTACCTTTTTTTTCTTTCTATGTTTCCCCCCTACTCTCATGTTGTGAGAAAAAAATACTGCCTATATAGACACTCTTTTCATCTCTGAGAACTCCAACCTCATGTTCAGTTTTGAAGCACTGGAAATTGGATTCAATGATAGTCTATTTTACTCTCTTAAAATGTAAATCCATAATCAGAACGTATAAGCTAAAAACACTTAGATGAAACAAACTAAAATCAAACGTAGCAACATTAAAGTTAATCTGATTTAATGCATAACTACTACTCTATCACATGATAATTAGGCTTAAGTGGTAAGCAGTTCAGGTAAATGGCTTTAATTAAGATCACGTTCCATCTGCCAAGTCAAATGTTTCTAATGACATCTCAGAGAGTCGGCAGCTCAAGAAAAGTAATATATCTTTCCCTCTCCTCCAGACTCCACAAGCTAACCAGCATCCAAGCACACACATTGGAGGCAATTGTCAGTTCTCTACTTAATTTTTTTTCAAATTTCCCTGATGAGCCCTGTGATTGCCTTCACCTGATTCTCAAGGAATGTGTGGTATAAACCCTTAAATTATGGCACTCTAAGCACATGGTAACACGGAAACATAAAATTGGTTATGGTACAAAAGCCAACACGGAGTTTCGGGGAGGAAATAAGAGGCTCCTTGAACACTTAACTTTTGGGTACTACTGACCAAATTCCTTTCTCTGCACATGCGGTTTCCTCTGCACATAGAGTCCTTATATATATATATATATACATATATATATATATATATATATATATATATTTTCCTCGGGTCACACTGACAATGTGCAGGAGTTACTCCTGGCTCCTCACTTAGGAATTACTCCTAGCGGAGCTCGGGGGACCATATGGGATGCTGGGAATCGAACCCGGGTCTGCCACGTGCAAGGCAAATGCCCTACCCGCTGTGCTATTGCTCCAGCCCCTAGAGTCCTTATCTTAAAGGTGAGAATCAAAAAACAACTCACGTATGGACTTCGAGCAACAGGAAGACAGTAACAATAGGAGAGAGTATGAGCATAGACAGAGAATGGATGCCATGAACATCAGAGAGAAGAGGATGAGAAACTCAAACTGTGAAAGTAGATAAAGTACTTATGGGTCAAGTACAGAACCAGACACTGCCCTGGGGTACAGAAGGAGGTCAGGGAAAGATTGGAGAGGACTAGAAGACTTTGAGGTATACAGTAAGGGAAAGTCCTAGCGATGGTATAAAATCTTGGTTTTATGCTGTAGTTTCCAAGATCCCTCTGAGAGGTTCTTAAAGTTGAAGTTACTTTTGCCTGAAGGTGACGCAAGCTATAAGCATGTGATTTACCAAAGAAAGGGACATCAACTTTGCATGTTGGTAGCACCTGGGGACATCGAAACTGCCATTCCCTCAGTTCATACTCCAATAATTCTGATTTAATTGAACCAGAGAACATAGGGACATGGAGCTCATTTGAAATTTACTGAAAATACTAATAAATGACCAAGAATGAGAGCTGGTAGTTTAGAGGGAGTAATGTTACGTATAAGAAGTAACATATAATGTTACTTCTAAGAGTCAGCTCTATCATTCAGAGACTAATAATATGCTACTGGTAGCTCATGACAGAACTTTGGCTTACATTGTTGTCATGTGACAGTGCTACTTTGTTTCAAGTGATCTATAAGATAAAAGTGGAACACTGTCTAGAGCAGACTTAAAAAATAAATAAGGTGTTCTGTACATAATGAAATAGCAGGCAGCCAGCAGGAAAAATGAAGTCATGAAATTTGCTTGTAAATGCATGTACATGGAGAATATCATGCTGAGTGAAATGTATCATAAGGAGAAGGACAGATATGAATGATTGCACTCCATAAGAGTGGCATATAAGAAAACATAGTATGAGACAAATACCCACAGGGAGTAGAAACAAGGTCCGCAGTTGGAATCCTGCCTCAAATGGTGGGGGAAGAGGGCAGTTAGGATAGAGAAGGGATCACTATGACAAGGATAGTTGGAATGATCACTCTGGATAAGAACTGCATGCTGAAAGTCGGTAAAGAAACAAACATGATAACCTTCAGTACCAGTCCTACAAACCATAATGCCCAAAAGGGAGTGGGGGAGGGAGGAGAGGATGGAGAGAGAGGAGAGAGAAGGAAAGTGCCTGCTATAGATTCAGCTTCTGGGTAGTGGTGGGAGAAAAACTGGGAAATGTACACTGGTGAAGGGATGGGTGTTGGAACATTGAATAGCTGAAACTAAATCATGAAAACTTTGTAACTGTGTATCTTATGGTCATTCAATAGAAAATTAAAATACATTTAAAAAGTAAGATGTTCTTTCACACAGACACATGTGTTGGATAACATTGGGTTATCCTTGCTCTTCCTTCAGGGAGCTTAGATTTATTGAGCTACTCCTGCAACAGTGCCCCTGAGGCACACCCGATACCATCAAGAACTAATAATCCCATATTGTTTTTCTCTTTTATTTGTGTCCTTTGCATGGTTTATTTAGCAATGTCTTTTTTGTGTAGACACAGGAAGACATTTTATGCTATGCTTTTGTAACATGGGAGTTAATTGACTCCAAAATAATATTTACTCCTGGGCATCCATTATATTTACTTGACTTAAGCCTCAGTTGCCTTTTATTTCCTAACACCCCCCAAAAAAGAGGGTCCCAGTGAAGGGACTGGATGGACCCAAGGCAAGCTGTAAGCTACCCTAGCATTGAAATGGGACAAGCCAAGCACCATAAGTATAATAAGTTAAGAGCACAGTCATGGAACAAATTCTGTCATGACCCAAAAAGAAGTAACTCAATAAGGACCCTTCTGGGGTTAGGAAAGACTAATCTGACCTGAGGACTGTAGTCTGGCCTATGTAGTGAGATATCCCCAGGAAGAGCCAAGAAGATGTATTTAAGCTTAATACATCTCTTACTGTACTCATACATAATGACTAGAAATAAGAAGCAAATTCACTATGATTGTTTAAATGGATTACTAGCTGAAGAAAGGAGAAAGCAATATGCCCTGGATGGAAACCCACCCTTGAGTGGATCTTCCAGTTATCTGGAGTGCTGAACCCTCAGATGAGGTTTTGCCCTTGAGTTAATCTACTAGAACTTACCCCAAGAAATGGCTTTACATCTATTTGTTTTTATGACAATGCTCAACCCCACCTATGTGTACCCCAACTTTCATTATTTCTACATGACTGTGCTGTACGGGGAAAGAGGATACTAGCAATATGCTGACTATGAGACTAGGAAGAGAAGGACTGGACTGGAGGATGAGGAATAAGAGGACTAGAAGAGGACCTTGAGGTCTACGAGGAGACTGGGGTGATGGAATACAATGACTGGGACTACAACCAAAACTACGGCTATGATTGTGCTGTAACAGAAAGATTGGACTATGCTGGGGAGGAGAGAGAAATAAACTGACTACCAACCAGCCTGGGGCCAGTTTCTGTTTCTCCATCCCCCCAGTTCTTCATCAGTCTCCATGCGTGAGCCGGGGGAATGGTTCTCAGCCACTGAACGCTTTTGTCCCTTGCCCCAAAGCCCTGCTTTTGAAACTCACGTATGCACACCATTATTCATTTCTACACTTAGTTATAATAGCTAAAACATAGAGTCAACCTAGGTGTTCAATGAGAGCTGAGAGGATTATGAAAATGTGGCATATATACACAACGAAATGCTACGAAGCTGCAAGAAATGATAAAATCATGCAACTTACTGCAACTTGGTTGGGACTGGAAGATATTTAGTTGAGTGAAACAAGCCAGAAGAAGATAGACAAACACAGGATGATCTCACTTATCTGTGGTGTATAGAATACTGGATAAGGTGCATAGAATACTGGATGTGGTGTATATAATAGTGGATATTGCAGTCAGAGGGTGAGGGTGATTTCTACATCATCCTTGACCCCAGTATTTAGAGAGGAAGGAGAAGGAGAGAGAAGGAAAGAAATCATGAAAGAGGAAGAGGGTTTCTGTTATGCTGTGATATGGGTGAGTAGTTTAGCCAAATATCCAAAACACAGACTCAAGAACACTGAAACCATGAGGTCTAAGCTGCAACCATTGGAACTTTTTAAGGTGCCTGTCAAGTTGACAGATGGGGGTGGGGTGGGCTTTAGGGTTGGCTAAGAATATGGGAACGCTGGTGGAGGGAAGTTGACACTGTCGGTGGGATTGGTGTTGAAATATTATATGTTTAAAACTCAACTATCAATTTTATTTTGCAAGTCATAGTAAATTTTGACTTCAATTCAATTTTGTAATTAAAAAAACGTTCTCCTCTACACCTGTCTGGTGAAGTTTAAAGATGAGAATAGTTTTGCCTTCTTAGATGTGAAGAAAAGATTCATCATAATGTTCTTCCAAACACTTATATTCACCCCAGTTCAACCTCTCCAATATTTCTTTGCTTCCTATCCTTTTGTGAAATGTACTGCTCTTTGATGGAATGTTAAGCATATAATTGTTTAAACTGATACTCTCTTTTTGACTCTAGAAAACGAATCCCTGTACTCACAAAGGGCATCTGCTATGTTTTGTAGGTTTGATAGCCATGACCCTCATCAAATGCTGGATGAAAGACACTTTGACATCCAGCAAATGGAATCCACCATGGCCTCCATTTCTGAATCTGCCAGCTTGTTCGAGGTCAATATTCCTGACTATAAGCAGCTGAAACAGTGCAGAAGAGAGGTCTGCCAGCTGAAAGAGCTCTGGGACACCATTGGGATAGTGACCTCCAGTGTCCGTGCCTGGGAGAATACCAGATGGAGGGACATCAATGTGGAGGCAATGGACTTGGAGTGCAAACGGTTTGCCAGACACATCAGGAATCTTGATAAAAAGATAAGATCCTGGGATGCATTCACGGGCCTGGAAAGCACTGTGTTGAACACTCTGTCCTCCCTACGAGCAGTAGCTGAGCTGCAGAATCCTGCCATACGGGAGAGGCACTGGAGACAGCTGATGCAAGCCACAGGTGTCAGCTTCACCATGGATGAGAACACAACCCTGGCACAGCTCCTGCAGCTCCAGCTGCACCACTTTGAAGATGAAGTCCGAGGCATTGTAGATAAAGCTGTGAAAGAGATGGGAATGGAGAAGATGTTAAAAGAGCTGCAGGTAACCTGGGCTGGCATGGAATTCCAGTATGAGTTCCACCCACGAACCAGTGTTCCCCTACTACAATCTGATGAGGACCTCATTGAAGTTCTGGAGGATAACCAAGTCCAACTTCAGAACCTAATGATGTCAAAGTATGTTGCTTTCTTCCTG
This sequence comes from Sorex araneus, assembly GCF_027595985.1. Lineage (NCBI taxonomy): Eukaryota > Metazoa > Chordata > Mammalia > Eulipotyphla > Soricidae > Sorex > Sorex araneus. The sequence continues at coordinate 74,158,602 of NC_073307.1, forward strand.
GAAGAAGTATCTGGTTGGCAGAAGAAGTTATCCATAGCTGATGCTGTCATCTCGATCTGGTTTGATGTTCAGCGGACATGGTCTCATCTGGAAAGTATATTCATTGGATCTGAAGATATCAGGACTCAACTGCCACAGGTACTGGTTTAAAAAATGCTTCTCTCATTGCTTTCTTACCCAAGTCAAGAGGAAACCACCTCTTCAGGCACCTCTAGTTGTCTTTCGTGTTGGCTTGGCTGCTTGAATTCACTCGAGCACTTGAGTATTGAACTTGCAAGTCACAAGTCAGGTTAGAAAAATAGGAAAATTCATGTCATTTTTTTAAAATAAGAATTTTATTTTATTGAATCACCATGTGGAAAGTTACAATGTTTTCAGGCTTAAGTCTTAGTCATACAATGCTGAAACAACCATCCCTTCACCAGTGCCCATATCCCACCACCAAAAAATAAAAAACCACAGTACACCTCCCATCCCGCCCACCCCCGCACCCCTTCACCCCGCCTTGTAACTAATAAATTTCACTTTAATTTCTATTTACTTTGGTTGCATTCAGTATTTCAACACAAACCTCACCATTATTGTTAGGAGCACCCCACTAGAGTCAGACCTGTTGTGAAGGGAAATGAGGTCTCTTCACATTTCTGAGGCCATGAGGTTTTGGATTTCTGTGCTTTAGCAACTAAGTCCAGGGAGATTTCTTCCGGATATTGGATCATTGCAAGCTTGTAAACCCCATCTGTGGTCATCATAATATGGCGGTCCGCACGCCCTTCAGCCCTGGGAAGGGAGAGGCGAGAGAGAGAAATACCTTTCCCCTCCTGGGCGGGCACGGGGTCGAGGCTTAGTTCTCAGGATGCAGACATTTTGCAAGTAGCTGCCCATGTCGATAGTGGTTTAGCTGGGTCTAGATTCACGCTTGTGCAGCTGCGGAGGGGCCGCACATGCGTGCAGCCCCTGGGATCACGTCTCGGCAGTGGCGATGTCAATTTTTTTTTAATGTAGGAGTACTGCTATTTATTCAACCATTGCTTAAGCTTACTGAATTGGACATGAACTCTACTTTACATTTTTTAATTCAGTATGTTAATTTTATTTTATTATTTTTTAATCACAGCGAGATACAGTTACAAAGCTTTCCTGTTTGAGTTTTAGTCATACAATTACTGATCACCCAACCCTTCACCAGTGCTCATCTTCCATCACCAAGGTCCCCAGTATCCCCCCCACCCCTTGCCTCTCTGGTGGACAATCTCCCCATAACTCTCTTTTGTATTGCTTGTTATGAATAGCATAAGATGTTGTGCAGCCATGAGAGTGACCACATGCTACTGGAATTCTAAAATTTTAGATTATTAGGGTCTGGAGAACTCTCTGCAGCGAGCTGCTTGGTTCGGAGAGTCTTTTATGTGTCTCTGGATCATGGCTGCTAAGGAGCTTAAATAGCAGCTGGAGGCAGTTTGTGGGTGTGACCTCCAGGGTCCCACGGGAACAAGGCATGAGAATGACCGGCCCATCCCCTGTCCCTTGAGGCCTGGAGTTTTCCATCATTGAACTTGTGTACCTGCACTTCTTACTGGATTCTGGAAGTTGGCGGCCACTGGGGTTCTTAGGGGACAGGAGGAGAGACGTCGCCTGCCCCTGTCTGAGGCACCCAGTGAAGTCGGCCTGGCCTTACAGTCCAGAGGCATCTCTGCAGCTAGATGCTCGGCTCAGAGATTCTTTTGTGTGTCTCTGGATCATGGCCCTTGTTTCCATCTTTTCCAGAGAAATAAACTATTGGCGTATATCCTACAGGGAGTGCATACTCTCCCTCACAGTGCCACATCACCAGGCCTAACTGCGATTTTCTTATCTCTTTTGAGATTTATGGATCTCTGAAATAAGACCAATACATGAGCTTGTATAGCTGAGACAGAGGTGGTTTGTGGACATGGCTCCCACCTACCTAACTTTTGGCCATTTAATTTCTTGGTAAACTTGGCCCAAATTTGTTGGGTCTGGACAAAGACATAGTGGCAATTTTGGGATGTCGGGAAGTCTGAGGGCACCATCAGGCTGCTGATGCCCTTGACCCACAGGTTCAGGTTGTCCTGCCGGCAGTACCATACCTACTTATGTCAATATTTTTATTTCTAAATAAGCATTAAAAATAAGGAGAGCCAGGTATATATACTTTTTAATTTAACTCTATCCATAGATAAAAAATAGCAACTTCAGTTGGGTTGAGCTGTTTGTAGTATGCTCTATGGATAACTACCATGAAGGTGGCAGCTGAGAGTAAACTTTATTCCTAATAAAATTCAAGTTCCTTCATTGCCTATTTCCTATCATTGCCTGTACTACAATACTAAACACTCCTTAAAAGTATACTCTACTTGACATCCTAGATTCCGTGTGATAATTTTGGAGAATGGGATCATGGGGCAGTTAATAATTGAATCATTAGGATGAAACCCTTTTGAATCAAATCTTTTTGAGGTGAAAATATGTTCTTCTCTGATGTTCCCCATGAAGAATTAGGGAACAAAGGTCAGCTACATACTAAGAAGTTGAGCCTCATCAAACACTGAAGACCTTGGTGTTTTGATCTTGAATTTTTGAACCTTTGGAAGTAAAATTTATAATTTTTATTGTTTAAGCTATCATGTTCTTGTTAATTTGTTAAAGCACCTGAATTAGGATACCGTATATTCAAACTATATATTTTATACTAAATTCATTATTTCATAAACAACTTTCTCTGCCTTTATGGAATTAAGTACTTTTATTTGTCCTGTAATACAGTTAGAGCATTGAAAATATCATTTAATTCCTATAATAAATCTCTTCATTAAGTATAAGCATCTTATACCTTACAAATGAGAAAAAGTAATGGAAATAATAGAAAATTCTCAACATCATTCAACCCTAAAAAATGATAGTTGTTTTTCTTTTTTTTTTTATAATTTATTTATTTTTAATTAGAGAATCACCGTGAGGGTATGGCACTGTCTGACATTAAATACAATCCTTTATCCACTTTGAGGGAAATATGCTCATATTTCAGTAAGTAGTTTGAAATGGTGATGGCTTTCAACATTGTTAAGTTAGCTGTGGCAAGATTAATACAATATTTCATCAAGTTCCATTGCTTATGCTAATGACGATATGTCATTTCTTCCTCATTATGTTTTCTGAAGTTTGACAATAAAGTTTTATATCTATTTTGAAACTTTAGAACTATTAAAAAGATAATTTTAAACTTTCAATAGAATGTATAACAGAGTAATAACATTTTAATATAATTAGATCCACTATATAAAATATACAAAACAAAATCCTCAATTAAAAAAGAAAGAATGAAATGGATACAGTAGCTCACATCATTGTTTCATTGTTTCATTGGTTCATTGTTAGGTGCATGCACTTTTAGTGTAAGATTCTTTGAGAATTCACACCTTTTCCCCCCTTGCTTAAAATTCTGTTTTCTGAAACAAATTTAACTACATCTACTTATTTGTGTTGTTTTACTTTGTTTTGACAACAACCAGTGGTATTCATGGACCACTCCTGACTGTGCTCGCTATATAAGCAGTCAGGGGTACAACCTGGGTCAAACTCAGTCAGGCAAGTTTCCATTCCTTATATTTAGTTTTTGTGTATACAGCTTTATATTTATAAGGTGGTGCCTTTATAAATACGTTGTTGCTGTTTGAAGTACTTTTACATGATCAGTCTTGTCAGTGTTATCAATAAAGTGACTATTGATCTTAAAAAAAAAAAGTATACTCTACTTTATTGAAATGTTTTTTCATATTCTCTGTATTCCTACAATTTATTTGTTTATACATAAATTTGATTTTAAAGTGCCACATGTCCATACCACTTTGAATGTTAACATAATCTATAAAAATATTTTCCAGCCATAAAGTATTTTTAAAAGGATAAAGAAGATTAAAGTTGTTCATTTGCAAAGAAAAATAATAGGAAACAGTTGCTAAACCAAACTGAATAATTTATATAATATTCATCTTGATACTAGTGTTTGGAAACAGGTTTAGTTAGGAGAATGCAAAGATATAGGATGAGATATATAAATTTATTTTATTTACTTTTTATCAAATAATCATGTATTACAGAGTTGCATTATTAAGCTTCAGGTGTTCAATAGCTCAACACCAGCCTCTTGGCCACGGTCCCCTCCCCTCAGCCTCCCCAGCCCTTCTCTGTCTGACACCTCAGCCACTGTCTCCAGTGATAAGCACCTACTGAAACTGGTTCTGGTCTTCATGTCTGTTGTTTTTGTTAGAAAAAAACCTTATTATGTCAGCATAGTGTGTTTTTTGTTGTTATGCTTTAAATGAGTTAACAAATATTTTTCAAATTAACTTTAGCTTCTACTATAAAAGATATATTATTAAAAGAGATATTTCTTCCATGCACAAACTCTTCATTCTCCAATTATTTTAAAAAGCATAACTGAATTCTGAGACTAAATGCATTAATGCTGCTGTCTTAAACTAAAGGTATTTTCTTTTTCAAGTTTAATCACTGTATCAGATAACATGGGAGCTTCTAACTTATGTAAATGAAGCTTCTTGAAATTGAAGAAGGCTGTAGCTAATTTTTCTATACATTTTATTTTGCAGGATTCTAAAAGATTTGAAGGCATTGATGCTGACTTTAAGGAACTAGCTTATGATGCTCAGAAAACTCCAAATGTAGTAGAGGCCACCAATAAATCAGGACTTTATGAAAAACTGGAAGATATTCAGAGCAGGTACCCTTTTGTAATGAAAAGGGCAACATTCCCTTTTCTCTCTATGGTTGAAATCTTTATTTAAATGCCCAGTGAGTGAGTATTTACAATGATTTCCCTGTGTATCTGGGTACTGTTACATAAGTATGTTAATTTGACATAAATGTATTCATATGTACATATTTAAACATTCCTGAGTCTCTAATTTTTTTGTTGCATATATTGCATATGTTTGCATTTAAATGACATAAATATACCTATCATTCTAACAATATTACTTAGGAAATTCTGTCTGTACCCCCAGGTTACACCTGTGTGAGAAGGCCTTGGCAGAGTATCTGGATACTAAAAGGCTTGCCTTCCCTAGGTTTTACTTTCTCTCCTCTTCTGATTTGTTAGACATCCTTTCCAATGGCACAGTTCCACAACAGGTAAGCCCTAGAGGGTGTTGTGTACATCCGCACAGACTAAGGCATTCCCAACAGGAGAGAACCCCAAGTTCCCTATCTGCCTCCTCTCTTAGTATGTATATTCAGATGCTGTTGTCATGTTGCTCTCATGCTTCACCTCAGAGCCTCCCTCATGTCTTTCAGTACTTATTCTTAAATTGCCATCCAGACCATCAGGGGCTGTTGGTTTGTAAAGTGGGTTCGAGAAGCTTTGTTGTTATATATTACTGGGAGAAGGGACTACGCCTTTGCAGACAGTACTTAGATCTGATTCTAACTAATGATCCCATGAGTAACAGTTGAAAGTTGTAGCTAAAATTTCCATGAGGAGCTAGGGTTGTGATTTGTATTAATTAAACATTGATGTGGCTTCATTGAAAGAGTACATATGAAGCATACACAATTTTTGAACTACCTCCTTGCTTATACAGTGGCTTTAGTCACTTCAGTCACTTAGTCATATAGAATTGAACATATCATTTTTTTTGTAATAGATTTTTTTCATCTCTAAAATTCTTACCTTGTTATGTGGAGCCACAGTGTTGTTACCTGTAGCTACAGACTTCAGAAACCTCAAGTTTTCAAACAATAATTATTTGGAATGCTTATTAAAATGCATAGTCTTAGATTCCACTCTTAAGTGTCAGGCACCGTAGTTCCAAAGGGGCTGTATAGTTTGCACTTATGAGGATTTCCCATTGAGGCTACTTGTGTAAGCACCATAATTTGAGATTCACTACAGTAGACCATAGAGTCCAAAAATGACATATAGGAGGAAGACATGCTGTTTCTACTGCATGTCTTATGTCCTTTAGTTTTCCTTCTTTCCCACCTTACACTAAAAGAATTCATTTGTCTATAGTTCTCTTATTTCTCTTCGGATTATAGTCAAAATACTATATTCAGAAGTAACTTGGATGACTTCTTCTGCTTCTATTGTTATTTTATCACTTATTTGATGGATATTTGGGTTATATATTTATATTTCCTTTCAAGTTTTTCTTATTCTATTTGATTTTACAGTTTAAGCATATACAATTTTAAGCATCAAACTAAACAAGAATATATATATATAAATATATGTCTAGAGAAGTGTATATGTTCTTTACTTACTCCATTCCTGGTATTACTATCTCCCCACTAACACCTGCAGATAACCAGTTCCTTAAGTTTCTTTTTTATTTTTAGTTTTTTAGGTTCAATTATCTTATTTTTTAACAGATACAAAGTTGTTTATGCTTGGATTTCAGTCATACAATGTCCAACAACACCTGTCCCTTCACCAGTGTATGTGTCCCACCACCAATGTCCCCAGTTTCCCTCCTGCCACTACCCACCACCTGCCTTTATGACAAGCACATTTCTTCTCTGTCTGTCTCTGTCTCTGTGTCTTTCTCACTCTCCTCTCTCTCTATATATATATAATATATAAGATATATGTCTTTCTTTTGAGGCATTATGATTTGCAATGCAGGTACTAAAGGGTTACCATGTTTGTTCTTTTACTGACTTACTTTCAGCATGCAGCTCTTGTCGAGAGTGATCATTTCCAACTATCATTGTCATAGCGGTCCCTTCTCTGTCTTCACGGCCCTATCCTCACCCTGCCCCACCCACAGACATACTTATGGCAAGCTTCTATTCACTGAGTAGTCCTCCTGACCCTCATTTCTACTGCACTTGGGTAATTAATAGCCTCATACTATCTTTTTTATATTCCATAAATGAGTGTTATCATTCTGTCTGTTCCTATCCTTCTGATTCATTTCACTCAGCATGATACTTTCTATGTTGATCCATGTATAGCAAATTTTCTGACTTCATTTTTTCCTGGTGGCTGTATAATATTCAACTGTGTAGATGTACCATTGTTTATTTTTCTGGTCATCTGTTCTTGGGTCCTAAGTTTATTTACAGATTCTAGCTATTGTAAATAGGGCTATTGTAATTAGAACACAAAACTGTAGATGGCATTTCTGCTGTGCAGTTTTGGTTTCCAAGAGTGTATACCCAGAAGTAGTATAGCTGGATATAATGAAAGCTTAATTTCTATTTTTTTGAGAAATGTCCATATTGTTTTCCAAAAAGGCTGGACCAATCAGCATCCCATCCAACAATGAATGAGAGTCCCTTCCTCCCCTCATCCACACCAGCTCTTGGTAGCTAGTAAGATGATTCCATGGTACTTGATTTTCTGAGGCATAATTGTGAACTGGGATTTTTTTAACCTTTTTTAAAAAATTATTTGCTATATAGGAAAGCCACGAAGTTTGGGTATTGATTTTATAAACTGCAATTTTACTATATAAAACTATTGTTTCTAAGAACTTTTTTTGGTAGTCTTTAGAATATTCTAAGCAGAGTATCATGTCATCTGCAATGAGTGAAACATTGGCGTCTTCCTTTCCTATCTGGATGTCTTGATATCTTCTTCTTGCCTAACTTCTATGGCAAGTACTTCCACTACTATATTGAATAGGAGTGGTGAAAGTGGGCACCATTGTATTTTTCCTGATCTCAGAGGGAAGGCTTTTAGATTTTCCCCATTGAGAATAATGCTTACTATGGGCTTTTGGTACATTGTTTTGACTATAGGGTGGAAAGTTCCTTCCACTTCCAAAAACCACCCAGAATCTTCCCCTGCTGAGTTGCGTCTTTCTTGCTTCCAGTTTCACTAGTTTCTGATTTATCTTTCTTATGTTTATCTTTGCAAAAATAAGTAGATATTCATTTGCATTTAAACATGTATGTTATATAGTTTTACTTTCTTATATACAAAGAGTAGCATGCCTGTATACTTTGAGGTTGTGCCAAGAATCTAATGCATAGCCTCATGCCTATATATAATTTATACTTATATTTTACAAATTTTTCACTATTATCTCCTTTTTATTTGAAATGTTACTAAAAATGATTGGCCTTCTGACACGGACAATTTATTGGAAAACATTTTACATTTTCCTCCTTACATTTTCCTCCTCCAACTTCTTGCATAGTTTTAGTTCTTGGCTAAATTTTTATACCAGATTATCAATTTCAGAATGAACATAGCTGGTATTTGAGAATTACAGTATGATCTACTTTGTAGTATACATATTAAAAAATAATCTACTTATAAATCTACAATTATATATTCAAATCTACTGGATGCAGAGAGAATTCAAAGGCCTGGAACACATAATTTACATGCTGGAGCTTCAGGTTTAATCTCTGGTAGTGTCTGGTCTCTGAGCAATGACCCTATGCCACATTTATTTGCTCCAAATCTAATTTAATTAGTCAAGGTTGATCAACCTGGTGATTTTTTTGAAGGCCACATAGGTGTGGCCACTTACAATATTTAACGACTTATGAATTGATTAATAGTGAAAATAACACCAATAATAGTCTTTTTTGAGCTATACTTTTTAATTTTAGTAAATTGAAATGAAAAGTAAAAATATGTTATTTCATTTTAAAGCAATAATATTGCCATATATTTTACATATTTATATATTTATATATACATACATGTATTCATATATTCTAAACCTCAAATTAGCATTTCTATTCTTTTTATCTGGAATTTTTACTACAGATTGGTTATAGTTCTATAATTTTTTTTTTATTGAATCACCATGAAAACAGTTACAAAGCTTTCAGGTTTAAGTCTCAGTCATACAATGATCAAATCCACATCCCTTCACCAGTGCACATGTTCCACCACCAAGAACCCCAGTATACTTCCCATCCCACACACCCCCACCTGTGCGGCTAATGATCTTTACTCTCTCTATACTTTGATTACATTCAATATTTCAACGGAAAACTCACTATTATTATTTGGAATTTTCCCCAAACAATCAAACCTGCTGAAAAGGCATCATTAGATAATTGCCATTGCTGAGAACGAAGAGTATATGAGGTTGCACGGCCACTGTTGCAGCCTCATGGTTGTGGATTTCTGGTATTTTAGTAATTAAGTCCAGAGAAAATTCTTCCAGAAGTTGCGTCACTGCAAGCTCATACCTCCGGTTGGTGAGCACTATAAGATGGCGGTCACTATGAGGCCACCGCCGCCGCCGCCCCACCACCGTGGAAAGGAAAGTCCAAGAGAGAAAAACCTTTCCCCTCCCAGGGTGGCATGGGGTTGTAGCTAAGTTCAGAGTCTAGAGGCATTTCTATAAGAAGCCGCTGGGTGCCGAAGGTAGTTAGTGGGCCTCCGGGATCATGGTCTTTTAGGAGCAGAGGAGCCATTCGTGTGCGGCCGCTCCGGGTCTCATCTGGGCAGAGAGCGCCAGTTATAGTTCTATAAATTAAATAATATTTTTATTGTCTATATTACTCCCCTCATGTATTCTTACAAATATTCACATATTCAAACATCTATATATAATTTTGTTAGTTTTATTTGGAATTATTCATAACAGTTTTAATTGTTTACCATTTTAAATTATCTATATTTAAATAATTACACAAATTTGGTACATTAGTATTAAAAATACTATTAACTCTGACATGCTATTTGCTGGTTTTATTTTCTCTGTTTTCTAAATCATCTTTTACCTCATATTTTATAAAGTTCACCTTTCTTTTATCTCACTTAAAATATTCCAGAGTGATGTTTTTAATAATTATGTTTCTCCCTTGAATTCTGTTTGATTATCCTTTGAAGTTACAGCATGATTTCTGTATTTTTTAATTTTAACATTTTTTGTTTTGGGGGTCACACCTGGATGGTACTCTGGTTTATTCCTGGCTCTGTCAGAGACAATTCATGGTAGGACTCAGGGTACCACATGGGGTGCTGAGGATTGAACTTGGGTATGCTGCATTCCAGCAAGTGTCTACCTGTTGTGCTATCTCTCTGGCCTCTTAAGTTGCAAGATGATTTCACAGGTCTGATTTTGATTGATGTTGGATATTGCTCCATCTCATTAAGTTATTTCTCCCAAGTCACCATATCTGGGGTGTTGTCAAGTACCTTGATGTTAGGAACTCTTCACATTTTTTCTCTCATTTAAAGAACTGGTTAGAAATATAGAATTTAAAACTCAGAGTACAAACAGTATTAAGCTTCTTATATTTAAAAAGGCGCTACATAAGGATAGCTTTCTGTTTATTGTTTATTCTTCGGTCTTCTGTTTTCTTTACCTCAGACCACAGAATAGCTATATCTGGTATCTCTATGAGAACTTCTGCCCAGACCATCACTGTAAGAGCCTCTGCATCATGAGTGATATAGTCAAGAGAGATTCTGACATTGGTTAAGCTTCCTGCGTGGTGTTAGTATGCTATATCTTCCTATGGACCTGTGAATGTTGATCTGTTGTAATTATGTGGTTCCAACAACCAGACAATGTATCCATATGTTACTGACATCACATCCCTTGACTGGACAATCTAAATATGTAACTATTATTCCACAGATTATCTGGTATTTCTCCTGCCACAGTATTTTCTTAGGAAGAGAGTTTATTAATTAACTTCATTTATACCTCTAATATGTTCACATCTATAGTAGATAAAACATAAATTAATCAAACTTCAGTGTCATCATTAGTTTATAGAAAGTATGTGATTCACATTCGTTGTGTTTATTTGGATACAACTATCCAATTCAACTGGTCTATCTACTCAAAACACCATTATATTCACAAGCTTTCTATTAAATATTTTGTATTCAACATTATAATGATTGTCACATAGGTACCCTATAAATAACTTTAATAAGTAGCATTTTGAACATGATCACCACTCTTTTCACATGTATATCTTTCATAGGTTCAACGTCACCTTTCCAAACTCTTTGACAATATAGCCAAGATGCAATTTCAGCAAGACACCAGTGAGAAACAATCGAAGATTAGTCTTGGTATGTACAGCAAGGAAGAAGAATATGTGGCTTTCAGTGAGCCCTGTGACTGCAGTGGACAGGTAACATAAAAAAGTCCCTTTTTACTGTACCTATCTCTCTTTCTCTCTCTTTCATACGTTCAAGTAACGGTCTTTAGGATGGCCTTTCTGAGTCTGGACTAGAGATTTTATCTGTACCTTGGGACTTTCAACTTCCCTTAACTTGTTTTGAGGACACACTTCATATTCTCAGGGTTGATTCCTGGCTTTGTGCTCAGGTTACACTTCTGGCTGGACTGAAGGAACCATGTGGGATATTGGAGATAGAACCTGGGTTGGTCACATGCGAATAAAGTGCCCTACCCTGTACTATCTCTGTGGTTCCCAATTACACTTAACTTGAATGACCGCAAGTGTAGTTTCATGGGCCTTCTCTCTTCCTTGTGGGAGGAGCACATGCCAACCTTAATATCTCTTTTTAAACTAAATGCCTATGAACAGAGGAATTAAAAATCATATGTATAACTTTCTGAGTCCATAAGAAATAAAAAGTGATAAGGGTAAGCAGCATCAGAAAACTTTAACATAACAATCCTTGGAACACTTCACAAAGGAATCTGAAACACTGAAATCTTCTCTAGGAGAAACTGTCCCTATAAATAAAGCTACTTCCCAGAGATGTCACTTGAATATTCAAACATCCTCAAGAGTCACTTACTTCTGCTGCTCTATCTGGAGATCTACATGACACTGCTTTAAGAAGTACAGTTGTAACATACCTCAAGTACAATTCAAGAAACACAAAGCATACTTTTTATCTTTAACCTCACCAACTAAAGGAGTTCTTCCTGGATCCTCATTTTAAATAATCCAACAAAGAATTGTTTCAGGAGTTTTAATCTAGTTCAAAATAACATCTGGAAAAATAGTATTTTATAGAGTTCTAGCTTCATCCACATGTTTACTGCAAACAATTTCTGATACAATTAAATAACCAGATGTTGTTTTCACTTTATCAGAAGGGACCATTAGGTTGATTCAGAATGTGTTCTTTTTGCAAACCAGGAAATAGTTGGTAAATATAATCCTGGCTTTAACCTACATATATATTGTAGATGAGATCATGAGAATCTATGACCTGTTTACTCCCATCTCAAACTAAGTTAAGTTTATTTCATAAGAACTCTGAATATCAGTACTTTCATCCACCTAATCTTTTATTACATTTCACTTGTTCCAAATGGAGACATCCTCCTGTTTTTTATTGATTCTAGACCTTACTTATATGTCTAAGTTATATTAACAAAATGACCCCTTGCTTTGTTTTACAGATATTTGGCATTGTCCACAAGCACAGACCCTTTTTCTACTCCCTCTGATTAAGTGGAATAAAATATGTAGCATTTAGCATGGCTTTTTTATGTTTTAGTGCATTTTGATAGTATAGTTTAGGCATATGCTGTTTCAAGACCACTCCCACCACCAGTGTCAATGTCCTTCCACAAGTGTTCCAATATTCCATCCCAACCACCAACCCCTGTCCTATTCCCTGTCTGTCAACTTGACAGGCACATTACAAAATACTAGTGACTGCAGCTTAGATATCATGATTTTAGTGTTGTTGAGTCTGTTTTGGATATGTCTCTATACCACTCACCCATATCACTAGTATAACTAAAACCCTGAACCCTGTTACCCATTATCCTATGCTCTTCTTCCCCTTCTCTGTCCTTTTCCTTTCCAAACACTGGGCTCAAGGGTCATCTAGACCCCCTTTACTATTGTACATTTCCTCATCCATTCTGTATCCAAGAGATAAGTGAGACCATCCTGTTTGTCGTTTTTCCTTAACATGATATCTTCCAGTTCCAATCAGGTTGCAGGTCTAGATTCAGTCTTACACCTCATAAAAAAGTTAATTAAAAGTGGACCAAAGACCTTGAGATTTGACCAGAAACTATAAAGTACAAGAGAAAAATGTAGGCAGAACACATAAAGATTTGCTCTTCAGGTGTGTCTTCAATAATCTGATACCCCAGGCAAAGTCAACGACAACAAAATAAGCAAATGGGGCTGCATAGCTTCTTTAGAAAAAAACAATTTGATACTTTATTTAAACACTGTTATCTTCAAAAGTTGTTGATAAATTAATGGTTTAAGAATTCAATATTCCAACACCAATCCTACAACTATTTTAACCTTTTCTTACCCAATGTATGTAGCTTCACACCCACCCACCAAGTCTGTCCCTTTAGTGGATACAAAATAATTTACCTTATATTGCTTGATACCAAAAACAGGCAAACAAAATTATCAAAATATAGTTCAGTAAAAGAACATTTGTGAAATTGTTATATCTCACAGTGGTGTTACTAAAGTTGTTATCTGAGGATTTACCAAGCTGTTTGGTGCTAGCTGAGACTTCAGTTTATTGGTTTTTTTCTCATTGAGCCTTGTGAGCTACTAGGTAACATTCCCATGTAACTTGCTGCACAGCCATTCAACTATCAGTATTGTGAAAGTTGGAAGTTGTGTGCACATGCATATGTGGCTACATGCTCTGGGAGCCATAGAACTGGGATGATTCATTGGCCTGATGTCTCTTTGAGATTACTCATGATGTGTGACACTGGGCCATTTATATACTGGAAGTTGTCGAGTGTAAGTAGGGTTTCTGAGCCTTCTATAGAGCATGTTCTTGGCCTGACCCATCCTGAGAAGGCCTTAGAGTTCTCAGTCTTGAGACTGGTCTACCTGGGAGTTTCATCAGCTAGACATCTCTTTGATGTTAGTCATCTACCATAGCTTCTTAAAAATTGATGTTTAACAGAGTTGCTTGCTATTTTGTTTTGTTTTTAAGGTAGAAATATGGTTGAACCATGTTCTTGCTCACATGAAGGCCACGGTGAGGCATGAGATGACAGAAGGTGTAACTGCGTATGAAGAAAAGCCAAGGGAACAGTGGCTCTTTGACTATCCAGCTCAGGTACTCTCCTGACTGGGCCTTTCATGCGCTTTCATGCAACTCTAGACTTGCTTCCTCAGTGACCTTGATTGGTGGCTTTATAAGATGCCACATATCAAATTTATTAGGTTCTCCAGAGTAAGGAAAGACTGGTCTGTAGGTTTAGATGGAGGGAGCAGGATGACTGTCACGCATGATGCTATTCAATTATTACCTTGGAAAATCCAGGATTATCCATCTTATCATTATTAGTTAGCACTAGTTAAAATAAAGTGTAAACAATTCAACTGGTTGGACCAGTCTATGCCAAGCTCTGTATGAATATAGAGGACATTAGCCAAGAACTAGACAAAGAAATCCCTTCCTGCTAGGGTTTACAGGATTGTGTGGAAGTTAGTTACTTGCTAATAACACCTGATATGATAATAATAAAGTCAGTGTACTCATTCATATATTTAGTGACTGGGGGTTACCTCTCTGAAGAATACAATATATAAGTTTATACATGCTCCTTTTTAAAATAGGACTTAACAAGTCAAAGTTGGAGGTATAGAACAACCAAAAACAGGGAATCACATGGCAACAGACCAAAAGCAAGGATCACAATGTCTTTAAAGAATTGAGAGGAACAAAGAATATCTGAAGCAACAGTAAGGGCCAGAAGAAACAGCAGCAGCAGATGGATTCTGGAGAAGGAACTAGATGCCAGTTCTTACCAGACCATAGTAGGAAATCTTACTAGAGTCTTTGATATATTTAAATAATTTATAGGATTTTAGTGAGAATAAAAGGAACTAAAAGAGAACTAATAAGAATTTTTAGAAATAGACAGGTTGCAATATTGTCCTCCCTTTTGTTAATAGCAGAGTTTTTATATTTGGGGATTAAAATCACTTGATGGTAATTGAAGTCTTAGGAGTACATGTAGTTAGTTACCTTTGTAAAGTATTTAGACTTAGATGAGTGTATAGAATTTGTATACCCTCATATATAAATATTTTATTCTTTCTTATTTATTATTAAGGCACTGAGGTGTTAAGGAAGGGCCATGAAAGTAGGAAGAAAATGTAGTAAGATAGAAGGGAAAGTAGGAGATGGTAATCATGAAAGTAAAAAAAAAATACCAAAAAACTATTGAAGTAGGTAAGAATAAAAATTGCTATGTACCTTTAAGAGATAAAGACTTGGCTTTAAAAAGGCTGAGGAATGTCCATTAACATGGTGAAGCTGTTTCAGTGGAAATGTAGATAAGAGACTACATAACAAAATGATGAAAAGATGTGGGAAAATGTTGGGGCTGGAGCGATAGCACAGTGGGTAGGGCGTTTGCCTTGCATGCGGCCGACTCGGGTTCAATTCCCAGCATCCCATATGGTCCCTTGAGCACCGCCAGGAGTAATTCCTGAGTGCAAAAGCAGGAGTAACCCCTGTGCATCGCCAGGTGTGACCTAAAAAGTAAAATAAATAAATAAACAAAAATAAAATAAAATAAAAAGATGTGGAAAAATGTTGATGGCAAGTATAACTTGAGAGGATGACAGAAGGGAATGCAAACAAATCTGAGTTGCAGACAGGAAGATACAGGCACAAATATATGTGTGTGTATATATAGATATTTAACAACTGGCAAAGCTACCCAGGATTTCAGTGCAAGAACAATTTCTTTACCTTAGCCAATGCATCTAAATCCAAAGCTAAAACCAAAACCCAAAAACAAAATATAAAGACTTATTTTGTACTACTTTTCCAATGAGTCAATATTTCATGAAAGGAATAATTATCTAATTTTTTTTACCTAAGCCAGATTTTTGAGGCAAGAAATTGTATTGCCTCTTAATCTCCTTTGTCTGTTTTTGGCGAGCACACCTGGTGATGTTCAGGGGTTATTCCTGACTCTGCATTCAGGAATCACTCCTGGTGGTGCTCAGGGGACAATAAAGGATGCTGAAAATTGAAACCGGGTCTGCCTCATGCAAGGCAGGTGCCTTTTTTACTTACTATCACTGGCTCCAATTTTCTCTTACTTTCATTATCTCTAGAGCATTTTATTTTTAAGCAAATAATACTATATATGATCACTGTATTTAAATTCTCAATAACTAACAATAAAACTATTCTATATTATTTTCTTTGACCACTTTCTTTGTACCTATTTTAAATCTCTGAGAAATGCAAATAATATCAATCATATTGTGTTTTGGTATTACTCATTTTTGTCTTAATCGTAGACATATTGAGGTTATTGGTTTTGATAAATAAGAAAGTAAATATTTTCAACATGTAAAAGTATGCCACAGGTGATCATTAAATTAGATGAATCACTAAATGGGAATGCTTGGACCAAAATAATTTCCAGAACAGATTTTCATTAAAATGATCAGTCAACATATTATTGTCTCCTCAAGCATGAGAAAGATGGCACCCTTAAAAAGTAAAAGTGATTAGTGTAACAAGTTCTAGAAATCAGTGATATTTAACAGAGTTAGTCCTTAATCATTGTCAGAGCAGAGTTCTTTCTCTATTTCTGGTTTTCCAACTTGACTACATCAAGGATATTTAGTACATGTAATTCACATAATCGGTGCTAGTGGAAGAGAAAGGGAAGGGGTGTATGCCATTCAGCTTAATAAATTCTGCTTTTGGGGTCACACCCGGGGGTGCTCAGCAGTTACTGCTGCCTCTGCACTCAGAAATTACTCCTGGCAATGCTCGGGGGACCACATGGGATACGGGAGATAGAACCTGGGCCGGCTACATGCAAGGCAAACGCCCTACCAGCTGTGCTATAGCTACAGCCCCTCAACTATCTAAATTCTGAGGTGGGAGATAAGTGGGCCAGTTTTGGAGGAAGTTCTTTTGTCAACTTTGCTATTGAGTGTTTCTTGGTGCCATAGGTGGCTCTGACCTGCACTCAGATCTGGTGGACAACAGAGGTGGGCATTACATTTTCCAGACTGGAGGAAGGCTATGAGAATGCCATGAAAGACTATTACAAAAAGCAGGTGGCCCAACTTAAAACACTTATCACCATGTTGATCGGCCAGCTCTCCAGGGGAGACCGGCAGAAGATCATGACCATATGTACCATTGATGTGCATGCCCGTGACGTAGTGTCCAAGATGATTGCGCAGAAGGTGAGTTTACACATCTAGGAATGTCCCTTTTTAAAGTGAAGGGTTAAACTATGAATGGTGAAGTTAGAGAAAAGCTCAAATATGGCCCAAACACTAAGTTCCCAGATTTTCTACTAGCCAGAGAGTTGAGATGGGATCACATTGACCACTCATTTAAAACCTTCAAAAAATGGTAATCAGGGCAACTCATACTTTTTTTAAATGATAAAGGAAAATATTTTTATATTATAGAAATATGTTTTCCAGGTAGAATTATTGAGGAAAAGAGTGTGCATGTAATTTTTGATGTAGTATTTCTAAAAGAATTCTAAGAAAGGAATTTTTTTTTAGGTTTCATGCCTTCTATTTTAGATTTGATTTTTTATATTGAGATTTGATTTTTTATATTGAGATTCAATGATTTACAATGTTATCAATAATGGTTTATCACACACATAATTCCAATACCACACACATCATCAGTGTACCCCTCCCTATCCTAAGGATCCTAGAGTCCCTTTTTCCCAATCCACTGCCAATTCCATTTTATGGATCAACTGTCCCCTTCTGTTGCCTTGAGACCATTGTTGCTACCCTACTGTATATTTTGAAGTTCCACACATGAGAGAGATCATTCTATATCTATCCCTTCCCTTTTTTCTGACTTCACTCAGCATGTTATCTTATAGTTTCATCCATGTTGCAGCAACTTGCACAGTTTTGTTCTTTGTAACAGCTACATCACTGTATCACTGTCATCATGTTGCTCATAGATTTGCTCGAGCAGGCACCAGTAATGTCTCCATTGTGAGACTTGTTGTTACTGTTTTTGGCGTATTCCATATACGCTTGCCAGGCTTTTTCATGTGGGCTGGATACTCTCGGTAGGTTGCTGGACTCTCTGAGAGGGACAGAGGGATCGAACCCGGGTTGGCCACGTGCAAGGCAAACACCCTACGAGTTAAATAGTTGTTCATTGCGTATACATGCAAGCACAGGGGGCAGGGCATTTGCCTTGCACATGGCCAACCTGGGTTACATACCTCCGTCCCTCTCAGAGAGCCTGGCAAGCTACCGAGAGTATCCAACCTGCACGGAAAAGCCTGGCAAGCTACCCAGGGCATATTCCATATGCCAAAACAGTAACAACAAGCCTCACCATGGAGACATTACTGATGCCCACTTGAGCAAATTGATGAGCAACGGGATGACAGTGACATTGATATAGTGATACAGCATGACTTCTATATCCATTCATCTGTAATTTGGCATTTGGGTTTTTTCAAAGAGTGACTCTAGCCCGGGCTGGAGCGATAGCACAGCAGTTGGGCTTTCACCTTTCACGGGGCCGACCCATGTTCGATTCCTCCGCCCCTCTCGGAGAGCCCGGCAAGCTACCGAGACTATTGCGCCCACACAGCAGAGCCTGGCAAGCTACCCATGCGTATTGGATATGCCAAAAACAGTAACAATAAGTCTCTCCATGAGAGACGTTACTGGTGCCCACTCGAACAAATCGATGAGCAATGGGATGACAGTGACAGTGACTCTACCCCACTTACCTTTAACAGATGATTCTTTATTAAAGGCCTATTTTTATATGCCCTTGGTCTTACATTATCATATAATTTTGGTAGTATGTATTCATCTTTTGATATATGCACATGTTTAATAAATATACATGCATCCACACCAAAGTTCTAGTTTTATGGCCATCGAAGTACTCTATTCCTTCTTCCAAATATCCTTTCTCCTCCCCCTATTTTTTTGAGACTGAGTCATTTTTGTTGTGTTTGTTTGATTTGGTTTTCATTTCTTATTTATATTTTGCCTTTTATTTCTGACTTATTTTACTGAGCATAATCATCTCCAGTTAAGATCATGTTATTGCAATGTACAAGATGTTAATCATTTTTAATGGTTGAGTAGTGATTTATTAGGTATGTGTGCCAAAATTTCTTTATCCACACATCCATCAATGGAAATTATATTTTTTAGTATTGTGAGTAATGCTGCTGTGAAAACATGAATACACATTTCTCTTATTAGTATTTTCATATTATTTACAAAATATGCAGGAGTCCAATTTCTATGTTATATGGTAGTTTCTTTCTTTGTCTTTTTTTATTATTATTAGTGAATCACCGTAAGTTACAGTTACAGACTTACAAACTTTCATGCTTACACTTCAGTCACACAATGGTCAAGTATCCATCCCTCCACCAGTGTCCATTTTCCACCACCAATGGTCCCAGCATCCCTCCCACCATCTCCATCACTTTGCCCCTCCCTCACCCCGCCTCTGTGGCAGGGTATTACCTTCTGTTCTCTCTCTCCTTTGGGGTATTGCGGTTTGCAATAGAGGTATTGAGTGGCCATCATGTTCGGTCTATAGTTTGCTTTCAGGGTGCATCTCCTATCCCAAGCGGATCCTCTTAGGACCATTTACTTGGTGATCCCTTTTTTAACCGAACTGCCTTTTGCCTCAGTATGTGAGTCCAGCTTCTAAGCTGTGGTGTAAACCTGCCAGTCCTTATCTTTATTAATCTTGGGTGTTAGTCTCCCATTCTGTTATTTTATATAACACAAATGAGTGCAATTTTTCTATGTAGGTCCCTCTCTTTCTGACTTATTTCGCTTAACATACTTTCCATGTTGACTCATCTATATGCAAATTTCATGACTTCATCTTTTCTAACAGCTGCATAGTATTCCATTGTCTAGATGTACCAGAGGCTGGAGCGATAGCACAATGGGTCTTGCACGCAGCCGACCTGGGTTTGATTCCCCTGCCCCTCTCAGAGAGACTGGCAAGCTACTGAGAGTATTTTGCTCTCCCAGCAGAGCCTGGCAAGCTACCTGTTGTTACTGTTTTGGGCATAGTATTCATTATGCCCAAAACAGTAACAACAAGTCTCACATGGAGACGTTACTGGTGCCCGCTCGAGCAAATCAATGAACGATGGGATGACAGTGCTACAGATGTACCAGCATTTTTTTAGCCTCTCATGTGTTCTCTGTCACTTGGGTTTTTTCCAGATTCTGGCTATTGTAAACAGTGCTGCAATGAACATACAAGTGCAGATGTCATTTCTACTATACTTTTTTACTTCTCCAGTGTATATTACCAGAAGAGGTATTGCTGGGTCAAATGGGAGCTCAATTTCTAATCTTTTGAGAATCGTCCATACTGTTTTCCAAAATGGCTAAATCAGTCAGCATTCCCAAAGCAGTGAAGGAGAGTCCCTTTCTCTGCACATCCACGCCAACACCGGTTGCTTTTGTTCTTTTGGATGTGGGCAAGTCTCTGTGGTGTGAGGTGTTATCTCATTGTTTTCTGATCTATATCTTCCGCTGGATGATTAGTGATGAAGAGCATTTTTTCACGTGCCTTTTAGCCATTTGTATTTCTTCTTTGAAAAAGTTTCTGTTCATTTCATCACCCCATTTTCTGATGGGGTTCAATGTTTTATTTTTGTAGAGTTTAACCAGTGCCTTGTAAATCCTTGATATCAACCCTTTATCGGATGGATATTGGGTGAATATCCTTTCCCATTCTGTTGATTGTCTTTGAATTCGGTTATCTGTTTCTTTTGCGGTGCAGAAACTTCTCGGTTTGAGGTAGTCTCATCTGTTTATCTTTCTTTCAACTTGGTTGGCCAGCAGAGTGTCCTCTTTAAAGATACCTTTAGCCTTGATGCCGTAGAGGGATTTGCCAACCATGTTCTCAGTGTACCTGATGGGCTCTGAGTCTGAGCCCATTGTTTTGCATGTAGCTGTCCAGGACATGATACTATACTTAGAGAACCCTAAAGCCTCTACCAAGAAGCTCCTAGAAACAATAGACTTGTATAGCAAAGTTGCAGGCTATAAAGTCAATACCCAAAAGTCCATGGCTTTCCTATATGCAAATAATGAGAGAACAGAAAGTAACTTGAAAAAAGCAATCCCTTTCACAATTATGCCTCAGAAAATCAAATACATTGGTATCAGCTTAACTAAGGAGGTAAAAGACCTATACAATGAAAATTATAAAACTCTACTTCAGGAAATTAAAGAGGACACAAGGAAATGGAAATATATCCCTGCTCATGGATTGGGAGAATTAACATTGTTAAAATGGCAATACTCCCCAAAGCACTATACAGATTTGATTCAATCCCTATAAGGATACCCATGACATTCTTCAAAGAAATGGACCAGACACTCCTGAAATTAGTATGGAACAACAACCCACCAGGAATAGTAAAGCAATTCTTGGAAAAAACAAGATGGGAGGCATCACCTTCCCCAACCTTAAACTCTACTACAAAGCGCTTATAATTAAAACAGCATGGTACTGGAACAAAAACAGAGCTTCAGACCAATGGAATGGGGTGGAATATCCTTACATGATCCTTATATGATCACCTAATCTTTGATAAGGGAGCAAGAAATGTGAAGTGGAGCAAGGAAAGCCTGTTTAACAAATGGTGCTGGTAAATCTATGTCTTTTTTCACAATTACTGTACCAGTTTATATCATTCCAACCAACAGTGTATGAGCATGCTCTTTTCTTTACATTACTGTACTTGTTTCCTTTTTATCTTTTCTTCTTTTTTATTGAATCACTGTGAGATGTATCATTCCAAAGATATTCATAATTGGGTTTCAGTCATACAATGTTCCAACACCCATCCCTCCACCAGTGTATGTTTCCCACCACCAGTTTCCTACCCAGCACCCCTTACCCTACGCCCCTCCTTGCCTGCTTCTATGGCAGGTACTTTCTTCTTTCTCTCTCTCCTTTTGTGCATTATGGTTTGCAACACAAGTGCTAAGAGGTCATAGTGTTTGTTTAGGGTGCTTAGTATTTTTATTGTAAAAGTGCAGCTGGAGTAGCTTTTTTTAACAAGGTGGTGGCTTTGGGGTTTGAGTGTGACTGCCAGGGCTTCTGGAAATACAGGTAGGTGTGGAAGGTAGCCACTCTGATCTTGAGAAAACCCAGAGTGTTCAGTCACAAACCCCGCATACCCAAAATTTCAACAGGTTAATATTTTGGTGACATCCATCCCAAGATGATAGATTCCCGCCCGGAGTATGGTGACAATTTTGGATTGTGGGAGAAAACGGCTGCTGAGGTCTCAGTCCAGGCCGGCACTGGGCCAACCCACTCCCCTCCAATGTGCAGCTTGTGTGTAGCCTTGCGCAGCTCCAATACTAACTGTGGGTTTTGATGTCATTAAGTGATCTAGTGAGTTGTTTACGTGTCACTCTTCCTGTCTCCCGGCAACACCTGTTTATTGAGGATGCGTTCTTTTCCTCTTTGCATACTCTTGGCTCCTTTGTCATTAACTGTCCATATTATACAAATAGTACTTTCTATGCCCAGATTTTCCACTTTCCCTGCTTTTTACCAGCAAACAACATACAATCATCTAAACATTTCTGTATTCTGAAATTATAGGTTAAAACTTCCTTCCCTTTTTAATGGTCCTGTGATTCACTCACTTACTCTGATATTTTCTTTGTAGGTAGACAATGCTCAGGCCTTCCTCTGGTTATCCCAGTTGCGTCATCGCTGGGATGATGAGGATAAACATTGTTTTGCCAATATCTGTGATGCCCAGTTTCTATATTCCTATGAGTACCTCGGAAATACACCACGCCTAGTGATCACACCTCTGACAGACAGGTGAGTACTGGTATCATCCGCAGACAGAAAGTCCTACTGTTACATCTAGTTTAGGTTATCCAATGGTCCTCCAGGGTTAGGACAATAGTCGCATTGTCCTATTTTTCTACTATTTTTCTACAGATTAAAGTGTGTGTGTGTGTGTGTGTGGAGGGGGAGGGAGCTACATTAACACAATACGTTTAAAATAAAACCAAAAGGACACAGAGTGAATTCCTTCTCAAATTGCATAAATTAGTAAGTCACGATTTTATTAATTTTTTCAGTGAAGCAAAACAGATTTTTTTGTTTATTTTTTTCTTTATTTTTCGTGGTTGTGTTTCCGTCATACAATGTTTGAGAACCTATCCCTCCACCAGTGCCCATTCTCCACCACCAATGATCCCAGTATCCCTCCCATCCCCCAGTGCCATCCCCCACCCCACCCCCACCTCTGTGGCAGGGCATTCTCTTTTGTTCTCTCTCTCCTTTTGGGTGTTATGGTTTGCAATAGGGGTATTGAGTGGCCATCGTATTCAATCTCTAGTCTACTTCAGCATGCATCTCCCTTCCTGAGCAGGTTCTCCAACCACATATTACTTGGTGTTCCCTTCTCTATCTGAGCTGCCTTTTCCCACAGTATGTGAGGCCAGCTTCCAAGCCATGGAGCCAACCTCCTGGTACTTATTTCTACTACCCTTGGGTGTTAGTCTCCTACTCTGGTATTCTATATTCCACAAATGAGTGCACTCATTCTGTCTGTCTTCTCTCTTTCTGACTCATTTCATTTAGCATGATACTTTCCATGTTGATCCACTTATATGCAAAGGTCATGACTTCATCTTTCTAACAGCTGCATAGTATCCCATTGTGTAGATGTACCAAAGTTTCTTTAACCAGTCATCTGTTCGCAGGCACTCAGGTTTTTTTCTAGATTCTGGCTATTGTAAACAGTGCTTCGATGAATATATAAGTGCAGATGTCATTTCAACTATACTTTTTGCTTCTCTGGCATATATTCCCAGCAGTGGTATTGCTGGGTCAAATGGGAGCTCAACCTCTAGTTTTTTGAGAATCGTCCATATTGTTTTCCAAAAGGGCTGAACCAGTCTGCATTCCCACCAGCAGTGTAGAAGGGTCCCTTTCTCCCCACACCCCCTCCAACAGCAGTTGCTTTTGTTCTTTTGGATGTGTGCCATTCTCTGTGGTGTGAGGTGGTATCTCATGGTTGTTTTGATCTGCATCTCCCTTATGATTAGTGATGCAAAGTATTTTTTCATGTGCCTTTTGGCCATTTGTATCTCTTCGCTGGGAAAGTTTCTGTTCATTTCTTCATCCCATTTTCTGATGGGGTTGAATGTTTTCTTCTTGTAGAGATCAACCAGTACCTTAAATACCCTTGACATCAACCTCTTATCAGATGGGTATTAGATGAATATCCTTTCCCATTCTGTAGATTGTCCTTGTATTCTGGTCACTGTATCTTTTGCGGTACAGAAGCTTCTTAGTTTAATATAGTCCCATTTCTTTATCTCTGTTTCCATTTGGTTGATCAGTTGCATGTCACCTTTGAAGATACCTTTACCTTCAATATTGTGGAGGGTTTTGCCAACCTTGTCTTCAATGTACCTTATGGATTGTGGTCTGATGTTGAGGTCTTTAATCCATTTTGATCTGACTGAAAAACAGATTTTTGTTGAAAGAAATTTAAAGAAATTTGAGCAGAAAGAATGACCATTCTCTTGAATGGTCGAGAGAAAATAGGTTTCTCTAGGGAGAAAAGCAGAGAATATATTTGGGGGGAAGGTTGTACAAAATTGATTCAATAGGCTTTGCCTAGAGTTCTCTACCTACATAAACATTAGTTGAGGTGTTTACATAGGTAATTGTTTGGACACTTGATGGTCATTTCATAGTACGTAAGTATTTATTCTTATTTGCCTGTTTCTTGTAAAGTTCTATTATATTTAAGATTCTGAAAATTTTAAAGTTAAAGTAAGGTGCTTTTTCTAGCACTGAAAAGGAGCTTATAAGTTTTATATTCATTTAGTCATGTCAGACTCTGAACGAGACACTTGGAACAAAAAGATTACTGAAGCATTTCTTGTTCTTAAATTGCAATTCCAGTGTGGAAAATGAGACATATTTGGTTAAAATTTTAAGTGGTATTATGAGGGACAGAAAAGATCATAGTATAAAAGAGGACATAAATCCAAATGTTACAAATTTCCAAGGAAGTTATTCAGCAATAAACCCTCTGAGAGCAGAGAACTCCTCCAATGGTGAGAAGATAGGATATGGGTAAGTTTCAGCAAAGAAATTATATGTGGTGACATATTGTCTTCCAGGGGTTGGAGCGATAGCACAGTGGGTAGAGCGTTTGAATTGCATGTGGCCAATCTGGGTTCCATTCCCTCGCCCCTCTCGGAGAGCCCAGCAAGCTACCGAGAGTATCTCACCTGCATGGCAGAGCCTGGCAAGCTACCCGTGACGTATTCGAATGCCAAAGACAGTAACAAGTCTCACATGGAGACATTACTGGTGCCTGCTCAAGAAAATTGATGAACAGGATGAGACTTTAAAGGAAAACCTCACGTTGCATAAATGTAAACACCTGGAAATTAAATATCTCATTACTGAACAACCTATGTGTTAGAGAGAGAATCAAAGAAAAAAAATCAAAAGATTCTTGGAAACAGATGAGAATGAGGACACGAGCTACCAGAAGTTGTGGGACACAGCTAAAGCAGTGTTAAGAGGAAAATTTATAACTCTCCAAACTTTTATCAGGAAGGAGGAAAGGGCCCACATAAACTACTTGACTTCACAGCATAAGATCATAGAAAATGACCAAGAAAAGGAGACAAAACCAGGCAGATGGAAAGAAATAATAAAAGTTAGAGCAGAAATCAATGAGCTGCAAGCCTACAAAAACAATCCAAAAAAATCAATGAAACCAAGAGGTGATTCTTTGAAAAAAAATAAGTAAGATCTATAAACCCCTGGGAATACTCACAGAGGAAGAGAGAATGAGGATCCTAATAAATTGAATCAGAAATGAAAAGTTGACCTCACAACAGAAACCAGAGAAATTCAAAGGATCATCAGAGATTACTTTGAGAATCTGTATGCCATGAAATAAGAAAACCCAGAAGAAATGGATAAGTTTCTGGATTTCTATAGCCTCCCAAGGCTGAAACAGAAAGATTTGGATTACCTGAATAGATCTATCACTCTCAAGGAAATTGAAGAGTATTCAAAAGTTTTCCCAGAAACAATAGCCCAGGTACGATGGATTCAATAGTGAATTCTTCCAGACCTTTAAAGAGGACCTATTGCCAGTCCTTTTCAAGTTTTTCCAGGGAACTGAAGAAATAGAAACACTCCCAAACAGTTTCTAGGAGGCACATATCACCCTGATACCAAAAACAGATAGAGAAAAAAAAGGATAGAAAAGAAAATATAGGCCAATACCCTGTTGGACAGAAGTGTAGAGATCCTCAACAAAATGTTAGCCAAAAAATTCTAACGTCTCATCAAAAGGATCATACACCATAACCAAGTGGATTCTTCCCGGGAATGTGAGGGTGGTTTAACATTCACAAGTCAGTCAGCATAATTCATCATATCAATAAAAGAAAAATTAACCACATGATCATATTAATAGATGCAAATAAATCATTTGGCAAGATCCAGCAGCCGTTCATGATGGAAATCTCAACAAAATGGGAGTTCAAGGAACTTCCATCAATATAAAGTCATCTACCAAAAGCCCATGTCAAACATTATTTTCAATAGGGAAAAGCTAAAAGTTTTCCCTCTAAGATCAGGGACAACTATGGCCACTTTCACCACTCTATAGTGGAAGTACTCACCACAGCAGTTAGGGAAGTAAAAGATATTAAGGACATCCAGATAGAAAAGGAAGAAGTCAAGCTCTCAGTGTTTGTGAATTACATGATACTTAGAGAACCCAAAAAGCCTCTAGCAAAAATCTTCTAGAAACAATAAATTTGTATAGTTGAGTGGCAGGTTACAAAACTCAGTATACCAAATACACAATAGTTTTCTATATGCAAATAATGAAAGAAAAGAAAATAATATTAAGAAAACAATCCCATTCACAATCATGCCTCAGAAAGTCAAGTACCTTGGAATCAACTAAAGAGGTAAAGGACCTGTACAAAGAAGACTACAAAACACTGTTCCAAGAAATAAAATAAGACATAAGTAAATGGAAAAATATCTCCTGCTCATGAATTGGGAGAATTAACATTGTCAAAATGACAATACTCCCAAAGCATTATACAGCTTCAATGTGGTCCCTATAAATCCTTACATTGGTCCTTACAATGGTCCCTATAAACCCATTACATTTTTTTAAAGAAATTGATCAGACACTACTGAAATTCATATAGAACACTAAAGCCCCTGGAATAGGTACAGCAATCTTTGGAAAAAAGATTAAGGCTGTCATCTTCTCTAACTTCAAACTGTACTACAAAGTGGTAGTAATTAAAATAGCATGATATTTGAATAAAAACTAATCCACAGACCAATGGAATAAGGTTGAATATCCTGACACACGCCCTCAAATTTGTTATCATTTAATATTTGATAAGAGGCAAGAAATGTGAAGTGGTTATGATTAAGGCGTTTATATCAAATATATACAATGACACTGGTTTGAACTTGCAAGAAAAAAACCTTCCAACCCCACCAAAAAATGAGAGAAGAAATGAACAGAAACTATCTCAAAGAAGAGATTCAATGGCCAAAAGGCCCATGAAAAAATGCTCTTCATCACTATCATCAGGAGATGCTTATCATTAACAGCAATGACATTATCATCTTACACCACAGAGAGACTGGAACACATCCAAAAGAATAAGAGCAAC